>NC_071468.1:120753114-121064477 GCF_028500815.1 Rissa tridactyla | reverse complement strand
GAGGCTGCCTCCGTGGCCTCACGCAAGCCTTTAATAAGAAGAGCAAAGCTCAGTCGGTGATAACAGGGTTAGTGCACGGCGGGCGGGGGTCAAACTCCCTTTTTTTTCCGAAGTGGAAGAGCTGCTGCGGTGCTCTGAGCACGTATCATTTGAATATCTCTAGGTCCATTTCAGATCAGACTATTTTTAAATTGTGAACCTGATTCTATGAACAAATTCTCTGTTTTTTTCCCCCACGAGAGGATGTTTGCTTGCATGTTTTGAAGTAATTGTGATATTCTCTATTTTTTGGTGCTTTACTTTTGGTGGCGTGTGTGATGTTAGGCGTCCTGACTGATAAATGCCTTATTTCTTCAATAGTTAAGGCTAAGGTTCATTCTCCCGCATTTCAATCCAGCAGCTCAAGAAAGCCCATTTCCTTAGTTAATGTGTACTTAAGATGCCTATCAGAAACTAGCTGAGTCACTTTAGGGTAAAGATTGGACAAATTGTGCTTTGGAATGATGCAGGGGAGAGGAAATCTGTTTAGGAACATAGACAAGACAGCAGCGAGGAACTGAGACTTTTTTTTTTTTTTTTTTATCAAACAAATGTACATTTACATACTGTGCAATTCATCTCTAATGGTCTCAGTGATAAAACCATCTGTGTGAAGTAATCTGATTGCCCCAAAGTAAGATAGAGCCTGTCATGGCACACAGTCACCTTGTATATCGTGCCAAAAATGAGGAACCTTAGGGGAGGGAGGCTCAGTATTAAAACTCCAACCTCGCAAGTGTGGAAATATTAGCAGCGTATGCCAAAAAAGCATGTGTAACGTAAAGAAAGCCTTTATGATTCATTAATGAAAACCAAAGAATCAGCCTTATTACATCTATTTTTTGCATGTTTGCAAGATATTATTATAAGCTTGGATGCTGCCGCCTTACACCTGTTTGACTCGCAGCCAGGTGAATTTCTTGCTGTCGTGTTTTCCCCTTCCACCAAGCTCAGAGCGCTGGAAAAGCTGATCACTCCACCGAGCTGCATCGCTGACAAGCTGAACTGCAGCCAGCAGGCGTGTAGGATTTGATTAGCGTAGACTCCTTGATTTCTTTCATCTTGGAGGAGGGAAGCTTTGTTTCTCAAACAAACAGCTGCAAAAACCTCTGCGGTCCTAAGCGCGCTCTGCCTTCTCGGAGATGCCAAACGTCTCCATGTGGGCCGAGGGCTGGAGGGTGGTGGAGCAGGTTCCCGCCGGCTCTCTCGGTGCAATGCGCTGACTTCGGTCAAAAAACTTGATGGGCTTGATGCTGAGGAAATGCTTTGTTTGGCCTGAAACAGGTTCCCTTTGAGTGGGAGCCTCCTGATGGTCTGTGTTGTCGAATGGGTTATTTTTGCAATTGTGCCCCCAGCGATACCTCCAGGAGAGGCTCGGCTGGGACCGCAGCAGCTGTACCACCGCGTACTTGCCCTGCAGCCCTTGCTTGTCTGTGTGTATTCAGACGTGAGCGCCTGGCATGTGGGCACAGGCAGAATGACTAAAAGACCTGGCTGTGTACATTATGTGGCCACGGACTGAACTTTTCTGCTGTAGTCTACAGCCGGTCGCCTCCGCGCTTCTTGCCCTTCATCTTTCGGGGGCTCGACCGACGCCTCCGCAATGCTCTTACTTTTTCCCAGCCTGGGGATCTTGCTTCCAGTTAGATTCGAGATTGAAAAAGGGGACTTTGATCTCCCACAAGTGCCAGAGGTTGTCTGCGGTGTTTGCTGACGTTCAGAAATACAGAGCGGCGGTGCTGGGTGGAGGACGAGCTCTGATGCTCGGGCTGCACAGAGGCGCGTTGCAGCCCCGGCTGCAAACCCTGCGGTTCCTCGCGAGGGTTTCTACAGAGCAGTGCCACAGGGAGGGAGGGCAGGATCCGACCCCTTTGGTGTATAAAGTAGAGGGAGAAATGCAAGTTTAAAGCTGCCCCTTACTGCAACCCGTTTATCCCGCACACACGGAGAAAAGCGAATCTCCGCTCAGTTACATGATACATCTTTCAGAGGAGAGTAGAGCTTTGATGGGGGGGAAAAAATGACTGCTAAGAAACACTTAGCAGTTAGAAAACTTCAGGCACCTCCAGTGCATGAGGGAAAAATTAGAGTTTTACAAGGCCTTGAATAAAAGCAAACTTTGCCTTCCCGATACAGTGGCAGAAATCTGATTATCAAGGCTGTTAAAAGTATACAAGGTAATTTTAATGAATGCCATATTTACTGCCTGTTGCTTAACATCATGCAGGAGGAAAAATGGGTAAAACTTCCCCCTGAGGCCTTGGATGTCACACCTACAGGCACAGGACTTCCTACCTGCCACAATTTCACATTACCCGGCCTCCATGCCTCTGCCTAGACAACTGCTTAAGTTGTGCTCACCCAGACGTTGAAAATATACCATCTAATAAAGCAACGTGTCCTTCACAAGCATGGTTCCCGGTTGTATTGTCAGTGGCAGTCTTCAAGAGCTATTTTTGATGGTACTCCCGTGACCAGAAACACATCCATCCCAAGGACAGAACAGTGGTTGTTCCTCCCCATCCTGGGCTGGGTACATCTCTTGGTGATGAGGACGCCTGTGTTTCAATCCCAGATGGGGCTGAACGTCAAAGGAGGTTTGGCGCTGTAGGACAGGAGGTGACGCGGGACTGCCATAGAGTTCATAGAATCATGGAATGGTTAGAGTTGGAAGGGACCTTAAAGATCACCTAGTTCCTTGCCATGGCCAGGGTCAGCTTCCACTAGACCAGGTTGCTCAAAGGCCCATCCAGCCTGGCCTGGGATTTCTCATGGAGTTCTCCGTCCCATGGGAGAGGGGAAAAGGGCAGCAGGCTGCAACCCTGGGCAGTTATTCAGGCAGGCTGGTGTAACGCGGCTGAACTGGTCGTGTCAGTGTCTAGACTGATTTCTTTTGCACAACTGAAATGTTTGCATGCATGCTGCAGGCACGTGCAAACGCGTCTGTCAAACTTCAAGTATTCATCTTTTATTCTCCAAATGCGGACCGGTGCTGTATTTGCAGTGTCGTACAAGTAATTAATGACGTGTCACCCATATTTGGGCAGTGTTCAACAGCAATAGCTGAAAAGCAAAGCAAAGAAAGATTATCTGGCATCACACATGCAACTTTTGAACCAATGATCTCTCTGGTCCATAAGTCTCATGTTCATATCAAGAGTAAATAAAAAACAAGCTCAGGAGGCCATGCAATTGACTTACCTTATTGCACCAACTCAGTCACAAAAAGAGCAGGATTCCCCATATTTTATTAAAATATCTGTCTGCTCAGACTTCCCCAGAAGACAGTGAAAGTTGGTGGCCTAGCAGATTAATATTCTTAATTAAATAATACTGTAGTGGAAACCATGGGAATATGTGAACACGGTCATTTCAGAGAGGGTTTTGCCTGAGGGACCTAGTCTTATTGCATGATTCATAACGAGTGCACTCAGTCTTTGTGTCCTACGCGTAGCCAAAGTGCATGTGGGATGGGCAGTATGAGTGTCTATTATGTAATTAATGTATATGATTCATATAAATACACATCACAGCCATTTTACATAAAGCTTTGGGACTGATCCAGCAAGTCCTCAGCACAGGCAAGGTTCAGAGCAGGGAGTACGGGTCGGGTTATTCCTGCAATCCCAAAAGGGCTGTTCCACAGCAGAGGAAGGAGGTATGGGTATAGATGTCCCCAGGGTAGACATCCGTATCTGAGATGGTCACCCTCGGCTCCCTTTTGGGTCAGTGGGGACAAACTGGCGTTTGCAGGGTTTGACCAGTCTGCAGATGAGCTGTACTGGTCCCTGGCAGTGCCTTGGAAGAGCCTGTTTGTCTCCACGGTCTCTAAAGCGAGCCTAGGTGAGTGGTTCAGGTACAGACACGTCTGATCTGATAGTCTGCCTTTGGTGAGGTGATTTAAAAGATGATTTAACTGTCCCATAAACACATCCATATCACAGCCTTGTTACACTTCAGTCCTGGTGTAACCCTGCCGTGGTCTGCCTCACCCTGACCTCTACCTGCTCTGTGATTGCAGGGTTTGAGCTTGGATTTACTTTTGTTAAGAACAGAATCATAGAATCATAGAATCATAGAATGGTTTGGGTTGGAAGGGACCTCAAAGATCACCTAGTTCCAACCCCCCTGCCATGAGCAGGGACACCTCCCACCAGACCAGGCTGCTCAAAGCCCCATACTGAGAAGGGAGGTGGGGACACTTCTTCTCCCCCTAGACTTTTCCTGGACCTCCTCACCCTTCTTACCAAGCTCCAGTCTCTTGCTTTTTGCTTCACCTTTGAGAGAGACCTGGGGGGTCAAGGTCTTAAGATGCTGGAGGACCTGCCCTGCAAGTGTAACCTGAACACGTTCAGTGCTGGCTGTGGAAGAGCCTGCCCTACGCATCTGCATCTGACAAATGCCCGTATGACAAAGGAGAAAATTAAAACTGAATCTAAACAGCAGGACAAATCATCAAACCTACCTTTCCAGCCCCGGGCTCACGCTCTTTGCAGATAGTTGTCACTTGGGGATGCTGGCCTCGTGCCACCATGCCCAGACTCTCCTGTCCCATGCACTGGAGTACCTGCACTGGAGTGCAGAGTGGACTTGGCTGTCTTTGTATCTGCTGTGTCATTGAATAAGGACAAGCTGAGATAGATTAGGGAGATGCTGGGCTCAGCCTCCAAACAAAAGAAGTTTGAAGACCCATCCCTCTGACCTAAACCAGCCAGAAAGTAGTATCTTTACCAGTAAATTACACAGTGGTGGGGCCTGGGCTGTTAAATACCGGTACTGTTAAATTGTCATCGAGGTTGGTTTTGAGCGGGGTTGGCCAGCACGGTCGCAAACAGGTCCCAGCTGTGGTTTGGAAATGAGCAGAGCCCCAAACCTGTTCCCGTGGGCAGCTCGGAGGCAGCCACCCCATTGTGGAGGCCAAAAGGATTTAATATTACAGCTGTGGCTAGACCACCCTGGCTGGATTTCGAGCCAGAAAATGGGCCCTGACCCCGGGCTGTTTGCTAGTTCGAGTGTAGCCAAACTTTCCCATTAAGTCATCTCGCTGTGTAGATATCACCGCGTCGTTTTGGACAATCCTGGGCCTTCATCGAATGTTGAATTTAAGAAACATTCCCGTTCTCCCAGCTTACTCAGGGCTGGCAAGTATAAACGCAACCCTGTGAATGCCAGCCATGCCCTAATCAATGACAATACTGTTCCTTTACACAATTTAATTTTAATTCTTGTGAGCCTACAAATCTTAAAATAAAACCCCACATATAATGGAAGCAGCTCCAGCTGAACCTCTGGATTTAGTGTTCGTATGTTAATGAGAAAGTGGCTCACAGTGATGGGCTGGTTTTTCTTGAGGTCCTGCACGGGTTGTCATCTTGGGTTTCTAACCCTGAATGTGAATTACCTTGGATTTTGCTTAATGTCACGTACACGCATGATCTTTATAATAAGGATATTCCCTTTTTTGAGGGGGGGGGGATTTGGTCTTTGAAAAATATTAACTTTAAGAAAGAAAAGTTGTTTATCTTCTTCTAAGGAGGTCAGAAAACTTTACAGTCAATAAGGAAAAACTGTGGTCATGTGAAGCATCTATTCTTGCATCCCTTAATTCCTACTAACTTCATTAAACGTTGTGGGTAATAAGCTCATTTCAGGACAGGACCCTTAATAAGAGAAGCCATTAGTGCTGTCTCCAAAATACAATTCTTTTTCCTCTTTGCGTGCTCTGGGAAGCAGGGAAATGGTTAATACCGTGGCTATTGCCAGCAACGGCCTTGGTGTTAGCAGCTCCTGAAATGAATGAGCAGTTCACGCTTCAGCAATATTGTCTCAGGCTCTTGGCAAACCCAAGAAGCCAGCTCTGTTTCTGGTGCGCTCGCTACGCTGTGATGTTTTTCTTGGTGACTATAACAATTTTCACTCTGTCTTTTTTTTTTTCTTTTTTTTTTTTTTTTTTTGAAATGGAAGCTGAAAGGCTCAAGGTTGTCTCTGTCTCCATTTCTCCCAGCTAATTTTCAATGCTTTCCCGGCAAGGTGACACCGACTTAAGGCAAAGTAAAGAACTTGGGGGAGCTCGGGTCTTCAGAAACAACCCCCTCATTTTGCCACCCTCCCTAAACTTGTAACTTGTCTTTTTCCCTTTTTTTTTTTTCTTCATTATTTTTCAGTGGTTCTATTTATTTTGTTTACCGCAGGTTTTCCATTTTTAGTCTCCTGCCCACTTGGTGCCACCTGGGAATCTCAGCACCTTGGCACTCGTCTGTGGGGTTTCAGTAGCAGCCTCTCTGCTGGGTAGAATCTCTCATTGGAGTAATTGTCCAGAAGATACGTTGCATGATCCCTACCTCGAGGACGAAGGCCAAATTTTTCTAGCGTGGGTGGCCTCAAATTAGGCGCCTATACCCAGATTTAGGTGGTAAAACCAAGCGGGCTGATTTTCGAGGTTTGAATATTATAATGTGTGCCTTTAATCCCTCTTCATTTACTTAAAACGGCTGTTGGGAGAGGAAATAAACAGGAAAAATGGAGGCAGAGGGAAAGGGTTTTATTCCTGAAATAAGGGATTTAAAAAATACCAAAAAGAAACAAGTGGAATGTTTTTAAACAGAATAAATTTGTTGCTGATACAGGCAGGAAATAGCACACTCAAATATATGTGGATGTATAGATATATTTTTATCTGAGCTTTTTTTTTGCAATGTGTTTTATATTTAGGACACATATCAAGATTTGCATCTGTTTCCAGAACTTGCTGCTAACAGTTAGTAATGATGCCAAAACATACTTTAGTTCCAGCTTGAGACCAAATGATATTCAGGGCTTTTTTTTATTACTAATTTAGGGTCTGATATTAATTAAGGAAATTTTTCCATAAGTGCCAGGCCTTTTCTGAAGAACTCATTAAAATTATATTAACTTAAACCGGAATCACAGTCTGAGCATGTTTTGTAATGATTATTTGTACTGACTCTGCTGGGTTTTGTAAACAGAATGCTAATTGTTAATGGGGCAACCGGGCGCTTGATTCCAGACTTTCAAAGGGCCAGATCCTGAGCCATTACCTAGATGTGTGCTCCCAATAAAGTCAATAAGCTCCTAACAGGAAGGCTGTGGGGACCGAGCTCTTTGTTTCGTCCTTGTGCAAAGCCGTATGATGATTTCCCCATCCCCTCGGTGGAATCGCCGTTGATTTTCTACCTAGGATGGAGCCAGCAGCTGATGCAGGACCACATGTGTTCTGGTACGGAGAGGGAATCTAACTCCGTACGTGAAGCTCTCTGGTCCATAAAGGGTGGTCAGGATCATTTGGTTTGCCTTGAAGTCACTATGGCCTTGAGTCTTTGTTGCCCTAAATCTGGTTTGCTTAATTGCACAAGCTGAATTTACAAAATCGTTCCGTAAAAAGAGGGGGAATTTGGTCCGTCTCAATCTGTGATTTTGTTTGGTACAAGGTAGGTGGAAAAGTATCTTATGATCTCCAGGAGCTGTATGGTTTAAAAGGCCCAATTCTGCAAATCTTACACTAAAAAAAATACAATTCAAGTGGCAAAAACTGCTGCTGGTAGAAATAGCTGGAGCTGCCTTGACTTTCAGTGAAATGTCCTCGCATTTCTGGCCATGCAGAATTTGACCGTGCTGAATTTGGTCAGGAAGGGAGTGGTAGGGCCCAGCAGAGCTTCACAACACCTTTTTGAAGTGGTTCAGTAATGGTTCTTGGCCCTGTTTTACCGATGTCCAAATCTCCTCTCCCCTTGATGGAGGTTTTAGGAGAAAAGGATCTGGTGTCGTGCCAGCTTGGCTGTCAGATTTAAAAGACCGTTGATATGGGTGATACTGGGCTGATACTGGTGACCAAAAGAGAAGGAAAGAGCCATGCAAGCAGTTCAGGCTTTCTGTGGTTGTACAAAAGAAAACAACGTAGGCAGCGAAGGAGAGGAAGATGAATGAGATAAAATGAAGGTGCACACCTTCACGTGGCTCATAAAGGATGTTATTAAGAGACAACAAACTATTTCATATGCATAAAGGGAGGGTATTTGGGGACGCTAATCTGGAGATCTCTTAATATTTGCTTTCAGACTGACTTGAAAAAAGAGTGAGGGAAGGGATCAAAGCAGGAGATGCCTTCCTGCGCTTGGGACAGGCTCCCCATGTCCACAAGAGCGACGTGCGGGTGGTGCACGTCCCCTTGGGGGGAACCTGACCCTGCACCCCCACGGTGCTCGATGGTGTCCAAGGAGGTTTTGTGGAAGGCAAGGATTTTTAGCAATGATGGAGCTTCGTCTATAAAGCTCAGGGAAGAATAATTTGATATAAGGAGCTTTCCACAGATATATACATTCGTAGGTTATTAATACGGTGAAGCCCATGTGATCATCTGCTGTAAGATTTCCCCAAATTAGCTCTCGTTCGAACTTGGGGATAACCTTTGAGAAAGAAAAAAAAAAACAAAACCGAAAAAACCAACCCGAAAACTCAGTTGGTCCTCATTTAAAAATTTCCAGAGAAGCAAAATCCACCACAACTTTTGGTCACAGACGCTAATTAAGCTCGCTTTGGAAATGTGGGTCTTATTACTCGTCTGAATTTGTCTAACTTTAGTTTCCACTCATTTGAACTTGCTGTAACTTTGTCTGCCAGATTGCAGCACCGAGTTTTATTTCTGAGGTTCGAGTGGGTTCCTGTGGCGGTGGCAGATACACCAAGGAGGTGGGTAAGAAAGGAGGTGGCTGTGGTGGGTCTCAGGGAGACGGCAGAAGCCACCGGGAACTGGCCGTTGTGGGACGCGGAACTGGTTTGACTTGCGAGGAGGCTGGAGGGGAACCGTGCAAAAATATTTTGGTCATTGAAGTTTGCCGTGCGTTCACTATAATCAATCAAATAGTGGAAGTTCCCTTCCCTAATCAGCCACACTCCTACGGTATCCGCTGAGGAGGGGTTATTTTTGGTTGAATTACTAGTGGGACTCTACTTTTCCAACCCACCTGAAAAAACGCACCGAGAAAGCATTTTTCACAGACTCTGTGGGCTTCTGCAATTCCTTTAGGAATTTTTCTGCTTTTATATTTGCTCGGTTGTCAAGTCCCTCCCATTTTTTCTAACAAAATGAATTTAATTCTTCACCCACTAGCCTAGGTGGAGATACAGGAATAAGACAACAGATACGCATTCTCCCCTGGTTTTCCTACACTGTTTCACCTTTCATTTTTAAGAACCGCAGAGATAGTCACAGGGGCTTTTTCCTCCAGGTTTAGTTAGCATCTACCCGGTCAAAAGCAAAGAGAAGCCCGCAGCTCAGAGCTCAGGCTGTGGTCCCGTTGGGTAGCAGATACCCAGCCAGAGCGGCCTCTTTGCTCTCCGCGTTCATAATTATTCCGCGGGCAAATTTGCGAATCGAGAGTTGAAACTGCGTTAAACCCTTGGAATTACTTGGAGCGGGCAATGCTCTCCTTGCATGAAGAAGTCTTAGTTCTGGCGAAAGAGGCATCACACGCTCAGTGCAAGGGCTTTTGTGGCTTTTTAAAGGTGCTTGTGGAGGAGGAGAGGAGTCCGTGTGTTGCGTCTTCAGCCCCGTCTGGGCCATGTCACCTCCAAGCTTCCCAGTTGTTTTCCCAAAGGTCTCTCTAACCACCCACTTGACCTTTTATCCTGTGGTAGCCATGAATGATTGCCATAATATGTTATTTTATGATATAGAAGTGCTGAGCGTAGGCAGCTGGAGAAAGCACCATGGGCTCTTGTGAGAAAGAGGAGCAACCGTGCTGAGAGAAGGGGAGCACCAGCAGAGAAAAATGGCCCTGGGGGATTTAAAACTAGGAGCAATTCTGAAAGCAAAATGGAGGGGTAGGGCACCTCACGTCGATCTTTCTGCCTCTTAACGTCCTATTTCTCTGGCAGCGAGAAGTGGAAGGTGGTAGGCTCGGATTAGGAGCGGTACCTACAAAGCCTCTTTCATTTAGCTGAGATGAAAAGTCCCTACACAAGCTCTAGCGATGCCACACGCGTGGTTTCCACTCGTTATTTTTAACGGTTAACTGGGCTATCGCTGTCTGATCCATCGGTGCTTTTTTATGCCCTTTTCTATTAAACAAGCACTGTCTAGAACTGGATGAATATTATGAAGCCGTCAGCTAAAGGTATGTCCACCTTGTTTTAGTTGATATAATTGGGCTGTGCAATGGGCTTGCTTGGAAAACAGGATTGCAGTACGGGTATAGGATCAAATGTATAAGGCCCGTTATTTTTAGGTGATGGATGTCTGTGAAAACACAGCTTGCTGTATTGAATTCTGCGCTAAAAAAATGTGTTCTGTGTTGCGTTGAAAGCTGAACGTAGGATTGAAAGGAGATTTCCACAAACTGGAGGTCAGTCCCCTTGCCAGTCCCCTTGCCAAAGCTTCGTGCGAGGTTTGGACTTTAGCTGGAGCACCCAGGTTTGGCCACTGCAGGCGATGCGGTTCGGTGATCCAAGTAATGGCTGGATTCGCGAGTAGCTAATGGGCCTTTGCTGGAACCACCCCTGACCACGCGATAGGCAGCGGCTGCTAATATTGTTTGTGTTGCGGTAGCGTCTGGCAGTCCGATCCCATTGTGCTAACGACTATAGAATTAAAGAACAGAAAGAAAAAAAAGAGAGGTCATCTCCGTCCTCTATGAATTTGCGCTCTTAAATACAGTACAATTACAAGACGCACAACAGAACGCACGAGGGAATTGAGGAAAGATGAGGGGACAGCAGTGGCTGCAGCCTCGCTAGAGCCGGGTGGGAGCAAGCATGGGTCAGAAGGGTGGTGTTCGAAGAAGGTTACTGAGATACTCCGTGACTCTTCACCACCTCCCAGGCTTCAGGGCCAGCAGGAAAGCAAGCACAAAGCTGCTCGTTGCAGCTTGTAATAAAAGGCAAGCACTGTTGGTGAGCATCATTACTGGAAAAGGTAAGAGTGGGGCAGAAGATCAGCTCCGCTGCATTAGGCCACGGGTCCATCCAGGACCCATCAACTTCTCAGCGTGGCCAAAAGTGGTGACTCAGTTCCCCTGGAGTGCAAAACCAGAGCATATATATTCCCAACCTGCAGGGCTTTCCTAAGCTGGAGGTTTATATCTGGATCGTTGTATTTAATAGCTGTTGATAGACCTCTGTGAATCTACTTACCCTTAGGTAAGTGGGAATAACCCCAGAGGCGACAGCAAGTCTTCTGTTTCCTGGGGATCTGTAGTGTCGTAGTCACATAGGACTGACGGGGACCTCATGAGATCATCTGGTCTGTGCCCCTCTGCGCAGAAATAGGATCGAACATCTGCAGGTCATTCCTGTTAAGTGTAGCCAACTAGTTATGTGTATTGCTGCCATTGAAAACAAAAATAAAACCGTGTCCCAAAGAAGGGAGAAATCCCAGCCAAAAAACTTCATTAAGGTTGAAATAGATCATTTCGGCCCGGCTAAAAGATTTTTAGAAAATAAACTTCAAAACAAAGGAAGTCAAAGCTGACATTGTAAAGGAATATATGAATAAATGCTCGAGAAGCGACGGGGGCTTTGTGAATACATTTGAAATATCCCTGGGCTGCTGAATGAGACTGCTGGCGGTGAAGCGGGAGTCGTCGCGGCAGGATGGTGAATAGACCTGGAGCTGCGGAGGGTTTGTCAGCGTTGGCAGAGGGAAGGCGCAGAGTAAAAACCTCCGGGAGAAAGGGCATAAACATTTCGGTAGCCTCTAGGGCGCAGATTGCAAAGGCCGGGGTCTGGTCTGGGGACGGAGGACTGAAAATTAGACCTTCTGCAACGGCGACTGGTTTACCAAATAGGAAGGGAAGCAAGTGCCTCAAAAACACCGGGAGGGCTGCTGACCCGAAATCTCTGCAACATCAGCCTGGGCTGAAATGGCTCATTGGAAGAGGCGTCTCGCAGAAGCTCCTCGGAGGAAGTCCCCGGGAACTGTGATGTGGATGCTGGCATGGCCGGAGGAGCCACAGAGGAATCCTGGCAGCGGGAAAAAGGCACCTCTCTTCCCCGCTTTCTTCCCTCTTCCTCTCTCAAATATCTCCCTCTAAAGGGATTTTTTTTGTTTGTTTTTGTTTTCATTTTGATTCCCGCTAAAAGCCAACCCGTGTTGTTTTCTTTTATGGGTGAAAAGGAGCGCAGGGGAGGATCTAAGCACCACCGGAGCCTATTTAGGAGCCACCGTATTAGATTCCAAAATTAGATAGGAAGCTGGGTTTAAGGGCAGTCCAAACCCGACCAGTTCCTAGTTTGGCCTGGCCCACGTAGGTGGGCCAGACTGGTTTGGAGCTGTTTTGAGGACAGGCTGCTTGCCCACGGAGGAAATGGTTCCAGCCGCAGTGGAGCTGGAGCACGGCGCCTGGTCCTCAGCCGAGCCAGCTCCTGCTCTCACCGGGCTGCTCTGCAGATGCGCTGGGGCGGCGTTCAGCTTAAAGCAATGCTAGCTGTTGCTTTCTCAAGCAGATTAAGACAACCGAGGGCGACAATTCAGGCTGCCTTTGTACGCCTCTTTTTTATTTCAGGTGTCAGGATTGTGTCTGAAAGCTTATTTTAAGCCAAGTTCTCTTTCCTCTGTCTGCATTCCACCTTTTCTGTGCCTTCACCTGTTGAAGAGCTTATAAAAAGGGTCTGATGGTTTTTGCCTTTAGTCTGTGTAACTTTACAACATCTTCCAACAAAAGATTTCATAGTATTTTCCAAATGGTGCTACTGACCTTTGTCACTTGGCTAATACGAAGTATTAAAATATCCATCTTATAGCAAGTAAAATTTAGCCAGGAAAATCAAATTATACGCCCAAAGTCACAAAACAAATCAGTAGCCAGAGCCAGAAAGCAATGCCTCACGTTCCCCCTTTTAACAGCTTTAATGGATAAGTGGGCTGTCTGAACTTCTAACGAACGTATGCTTTTTTTTTTTTGCCAGTATGAAATTACCCTGTGTAGTATCTCCACGATACATTTATGTTTTTTACCATCCTGGTTAGAAGCTGTCCAAGCTCGCTTTTGAAATAAAGCAAATTCGGAGACTAGCCGAGTTATCCTGATTTAACCGCAGGCTTAGTTGGGCTTCGGTAAGAGCGTGCATTTCTGCAGCCTCCGGCAAGCGCGAGGCGGCGGTGAGCCTTAACTTAATCCCCCGTTACAGAACCGTAGTACCTCACGCTTACCACGAGCCTGTGGCTGGGGTTTATCTGAGACGCGGTAACTGGGATGTTAAGTTTGGACCGTCAATAGCGATTCGAGCTGCTAGTGGACTCGCCTCCGTTGCCATACAGCAAGCAGCCTAAAGCACGTTTATGATGTGAGCTATTACAGACCAAAGTCTGTTTCTCTTTCTCATCACCGGTTTCCTGGGAGGATAAAAACGATATTCAGACTTTACACTATGGAGAAGAAGCATTTATTTAGAGGTGTTCGAAGTTGGGCCGGTTTAAGCTTCAGCTCAGCTGATGAATGGAGACGCTGTGTGGGCAAGCTTAGAATGGATTGAAACTGAGCTTACAGTAACTTGCCTTAATTTGGTAAGAAACTCGGGTTGGGTCTCAAATGAATGAAAAAAATATACGGAGGGCTTTCCAGGGCTTTTATTAAATGAGACTGAAAATCATACATTGTTAAAGTGGTGCAGCGCTGAATATAAAAAGGGATGCAGTGCCTCTAGTCCTGCCGTACAGCCATGTTTAGCAAGCTCTGTCCTGCTGAATTTGATGGCAGCTTGGTGTCTAATGGGGCATGGAGTGCCTAAATGCGTGGATTGGAACCTCGGTAGGTCTTTGCACTGGTCAGTGTTTGTGACCCTCGGGTACAAGAGCAGCAGCTCGAGCTATAACAGCCCGGTGGCTGCCTCCAAAGATTCCTTCCGTCTCCCCGAAGCTCGTGGCAACTTGGGGCACGTCTGCGTTGCGTGGTGGCGAGTCCTGCGTTGCGTGGTGGCGAGTCCTGCTCTGCGGCTTGTCAAGAGCCACAGCTCTGCTCCTGCGGTGCTGAGGGCGGTGATGTCCCCGAGCTGCTCCTGCTCTGCCCCAGGAGACGGGGACAGCGGTTGGGCTCGGTGCTTACCCACGCATCTCCCCGCAGGGCTCCTGCGCAGCCTGAGCCTCCCGAAATTCCTTTGACCGGTGGGTCTTGAGTCACGCTGACGTGTGTGACAATTTTATCACGGCCTGATGTTACCGCTGTTCATGTTACTTGGGGGAAATGTGTTCTCACTGCAAGGGAAAAAAAACTCTGGCCGTCACTGGGTGAGTTATTTTCCACTGTTTTCACTCCAACAGCGTTATTTCGCCGGCTGCTAAAATCCTTAACCTAAGATGGAAATGCCTCCCCGGTATCTCCCCTCTCATTTCTCCAGTACCCAGAAGCTCTCCGTGGGCTAAGCGCCCTCATCCCCTTCGGAGCGGCTGCTCTCCGTGGGCTAAGCAGCCTCATCCCCTTCGGAGCGGCTGCTCTCGCGGGCTCCCGGGCAGCTCGCGCTCCGGACACAAGCAGCGAGGTGTGTCCATCTCTCTGCTTACCCTCTGGGGGGACAGGACTTCATGCTGGGGAGGGGAAAAAAACCCCAGCATCCATGTCCCTGGATGAGGACAGGGACCGAGGCTGAAAATGTCCATTGAAGGGAGAAGTTATTTTGGAGGGGAAAAGCGTGTTTTTAATTGTTCAGATGAGGGGAGTTTGTGTTTTATGGATGTCTGGGGGCTGGGGAGGTGCCTTTTCTTCTTCCGTGTACGATATTGTTCAGGGGAAAAAAAAAAAAAAAAGAATTGGACTATCTACATTTGTGAATTTAAGTTTTTTTGGCCAGAAGCGCAACGATTTGTAGGGTTTGATTTTGCTCTGGGAAAAAAAAAAAAAAAAAAAAAAAAAAAGGGGCGTTTTGAGAACAAGGCCCGGGTAACCAAAATATGTTTGTTTTTGTTTAAATCGCCCAGTAGAGAAATCGTCTCTTGTCTATTGTTAAGAGAGAGGTTTAAATCAAAGGCAAATTCTACATATTCTAAAATATACAGACAACTCTTTGAAAGCAAAGCCAAGCAAAACTTTAAAAGAGACCTTCTCCTTGATGCAGAAGTTTTCAGTTAGTTTACTGTGCCGAGGCTCGAGTGGAAAGAAACAGCCTGAGAAACAACTCGCAAATCCCCATTTCGGAGGCGGAAGTCGAGGCGAGCATCTTATTAATAGCACACGAGACCTTTCCACAGAGAGCTTCTCGTCCAGGGCTTTTCCAGCAGCAGCGAGGAAAAGTCCTTTGCAGTTCGTGGGGATATTTGTGTTCGGATCTGGCTGGGGAAGGTTTGAGCGCGCTGCAGAGCGAGGGAGCGGAGGGCCTGATCCTCTCGTGTTGGGTGGTCCCTCCTACCGCAAATAACCCTATTGAAAACAGAGGGACTATTTGTGGAGTCATTTGTTTGTCAGGAAAAGTAGGGTTTGTAGGATACGGCCCCAATTAGCAGCCGAATTCCTGGTTATTTTCTCGTGATAAAAACGCGGGTAGCTGTCACAGGGATGCACGTAGCATCTCTTCGGTTCCCGTTTGAACTCCTGCCACTTGCTCCGTGCTTCTTCCCGCTTCCTTGGCCATGCAATAATTATTCCGGCACCACGCTAACTCGGATGAGCTGGCTCCTTCCCTCCTGCCCAGGGCTGACGTGGCCTCCGGCCCTTTGCCGTTTGGGATCAGCAGGGCTTGGGCTGTGTGTTCCCCAGCTCCTGCTCGCTGGTACCCGTGGGTGAGGGCACCTGGGGGTTGCCCTCGACCTTCGGCTTCTGGCCGCCGGAGGACATCAGGCAGATGACACCCACCCGCTGCGTAATATCGCTGCCTAACACCCAGCACATCACCCCCCCTCAATCAATCCTGCTTTTAATATGACCCAGGTACAACCAACCTCATCCAGAGCATGTCCCTCCCGAATCCAGACTTTCTCGGGAGATTTAATTAATGAACGGTTTCTGCCCGAGCTGCAGATTTTGGCAACGCCCTCCGTTGCCCACACGGGTCCCGGTGCGATGGCACAGGCAAGGGCCGTGGCTCTGCCGGCCCTGTGCGAGCTCGGCATGCTGACGGATGCCAGGAGGGCATTCTGGGAGCTGCGGGAATGCTGATAGCAGCGCCGTTATTTGGGGGAAGGAGGAGGGCTCGAGAAGGGCTCTCATTAGCTCTATTTCTTTGTGGCTCCCTGTTTTGGTAGCCGTAAGTCATTAGTGGTTTTTAATTATTTTTTTTTTCTTCTTTTCCCCCTTAAAACTGAAATAAGGGCTGAAAGGGTAGATTTGTCCTTCTTTTTCTTTTTCTCTCTTTTTTCTCTTTTCCTTTTTTTCTTTTTTTCTTTTTTTTTTTTTTTTTGGCTAATCTGAGGCACGCTGCCACATCTGAAGCCACTTGGCTCATTATGGATTTCATGGAAACTGATTCCCTGAAAGTGTTTCCATATGTGTGTTCCCAATATATCCCATCCTCTTCTAAATGGGAGTACAAACTCGCACACGAGCTGGAAATGGCTTCAGGATGTGACAGAGAAGTCATATGACTGGAGTGGCACTGTGTGTGGCCCTCTCTGAAAGACACGGTGTCCTGTGTGCTGGCTCCCATCCTGCAGTAGATCCAGTTTCAAAGAATATCTTCCTTCCCGGCTTCTTAAAAACTCTTAATCAAGAACCACCGAGGAATCTTCTGTCCTCAGGAGGGACGCGTATGAGTCGGAACGAGATTCGAAAGGAAAACGTGGATGGGGAGGGAGAAAGAGAGGGGTTTAAAGGGTGAAATTACAGCGCAATGCCCAGGGCTTCCCCCCCCACAACCCCTGTAAAACATAGTTTCTTTGTGTCTGCTGGAGGATCAGATGGTATTTCTGAGTTGCTAGCATGCAGTGGAAAAGTACAATTCATGACAACATTGGAAACAAATATTTATACTGGATAGTCAAGGCACATTTTTCTGCAAAAAAAAAAAAAAAAGTAATAAAGTAGACTGCTAGCCCCAATGTATATTATCTTCCCATTCGCGGAGTTTATACAGGGTTCTCGTACTGATGCTCGCCGTCGCCGTGCATGCGTTGCAGCTCTCAGCCCTGCGGTTTCACCCCCGTGCTGCACACAACGCCGCGGAGGTTGCTACCCAAGAAAAGCCTCCCATGTTCCTCCTGATGCGTTTCGGCTGGGGCTGGCGAAAAACGGCAGCGGGCTGAAATTCAGGCAGGAAAAAAATTGGGGAAAAACTAAACGGAGAGCGATACGCGCCCGCGTGCGTGTTTGTGCCATGCAGCGTTGCAGAGCTGCTAGACTTACGTCCAGGAAACGTTATTTACTTTTTGCTTCCAACGTAACGCATGGATGGCCTGAGACTTTAAACAAGCAGGGGGCTTTTGATATGCTACCAGTTCCTTTCCACCTGAACCACCTGTGACAGCTCCAGGCTGAAGTCGCCCAGATGAGATAGCGGAGACTGAGAAGGTCAGAGGGTCTCCGTCACACCAGGTTACGGGCATCCAGGGGTGGCAGGTCACAACCGCAAGCCAAGGACGTATTACTCTAATGTGACCATTTGTCCCCCTCCTGTGGTTCTCGTTAGAAAGGTTTATGAGGCTGGTGTAAGTGAAGCTTCGCACGTTTATAAATGAGAGAGTGATGACTGATGCTTTCAGAGCTCCATTTCTGCTCCCCACGGTCCATCTAGGAGTGGTTTGCTGTTGCTTTTTCCCGCACGCGGGAGGAATTGCTACCCCTTGATGTTCCTAAGTTTAAGATGAGCTGCCTCTCGAGGGGCAGCCAGCGGCCACCTGCGTTGAGGTGCGGCGTCACCAGCAAGACTTCGGTGCCTAAAGGAAAAATCACCTTCTTCCAGCGTAGCTCGTCCAGGAGAAAAGTCCTATTGAGGGAGCAGGGCAGGTAATGATGGAGCCCGGGCTGGAGAAGTGCAAAGAGACCCCGATTTATTTTGCCGTTAAGCAATGTAACAGCCCTGCTTGGGAAACGCTCTCCTTTATTTGCAGGAGTGGTACTTAAATGGTCGCTGCTAATTACGTTATTTATGGGGTGTTTCTCCCAGCAAAAGGGCTTAGGTGCTGCGCCATAAATTCAGTGAAAACATCTATCTGCAAATTAATCCGCGGTATTTTAGGTGCCAAAGTCCTGTTACCTAAATACCAGAAGGCACAGGCGGGCAGTTTACCGTGTGAACTGGGGTGCCGAGGGACGGCGAGACGAGATGCACCAGGATTAGGTTCTCCTTGGTGTGCGTGAGGCTCCGAAGGGGTTAAAATGCTCCTTCCTCCCGCTGACTTTTGTGGGACTGCTGTGCTTAATAATGCTGCCGTTTAAATGGTCCCAACTAGGCCTTGAAGTTAACACCTTGTTGAGGTGAAGGAAAGAGGAGGGGGGGAGCCCAGCTCACACCTTTTCTCCTGCTATTGTTTGCCAGGAGACCTGCTTGCTGGTGTGCAAGGGTGACGTGGGAAAAAAAATGCAAAAAAAAAAAAAAAAAAAAAGGATGTGAAATGCTTTTTTTTTTTTCCCCCCCCTGAAGTTGTTGGTTTTGTTTTTTGTTTTATTTCCCTGAATTAAACAGAGGGAAAGGGAATTTGAAAACACACCGTTTCCTATGATAAATGGTTGCAAGTATCCACGTGACACGCGCTCATCCCAAAAGCGAAGCGGGGAAGGAGAAAAGCTCTGTGCGTTATTCCTGCGGCGCTGCAGGACCCTGGCCCTTGCAGCAGGGAGAGACGTGCTGGGGGTAGATGTCCCTGAGCTCCATCACGAAGGTTTGAGGGATCAGGACCTAACGGCTACAGCAAGGAACAGATAGACGAGGGGGTGGTTTGGGATCCCTGGGAACTGCAGTCCCCCAGGCTCCATCCTGCGGCAGCATCCGGAGGGAAGGTGGTACAGCACCTCTGGAGAATCACAGTCTTGCCTGGAAGGAGGCAGGAGAAGGATCGTGCTGTGTGCGATTCACTAAACGCTGACGAACAGAGGCAGGTGGCAAGAATTTACCGAAATGAAGAGCGAAAATAACGCTCTTCCCCGATAGAGAAAGATGCTCGGGGAAAACAGAGGTGGCAAATAACCACTCCCCCTATCCAAACACGTTGCAAAGAATCCTTAAGATTGCAAAACTAAGGGCTCAGAAATTGCGAAATCTTCAGTTCTTACGTTGCCTGTGCAACTTTAAATCAGCCTCATCCTGCTTATGCATTATATTACAGATTTTAATTACAGGATCACATGGTACTTTTCCCACGGGATTCCTGTCTCATTCAGTGCACAGGATGGACAGTGCCTACTTAATGAGCAGCTCTTCAATATTTTGTTTGCTTCTTGTTCTTTGCATTTCCCCAGGCCTTGCTTATTGCAGAGCATTAAATTCTGCTCTGAAGAAGGAATTCTTAATTTCTGGATGGGCTTTGCACTAATATTTCTGCCATAGCTTTTGCGTACAGTTCGTTGCGGTGCAATATTCCCAAGAAAGAACGAAGCCGCTTTAAAAAGAGTACTGAGACTGACACTGAGGTCCCCTGTAACTCAGTGCACCTTCTGTGTGTCACCTACGGCATGGATTTTTTTCTGTCTTTAGCCTTAAGCTCAGACCTGAGCTCCTGTTGGCTTCAGCTGCAGCTGTGACTATTTAGCGCTCGTGCAAATCAGAAGGCAACGTCTTTGCTGGGCACAGAAAATGCGAGGATGTGATTTGGAGAGATTTCAACTGAGTCACGTAGGAGCCGTGTGGCAGAAACGTGTATAAAATCCAGTTTGCTCGGGAAAATAATTGGGTCTCCCTGGTCTTGTTCACTTCCCCCCTTCTGATTTCTTCCAGCAGTGGATTTGGGGGATGTCTAGAGACAACGGTCTTCCCTATTGCTCAGCTCTGATACATCTCCAGAGGAGGTCAGCTCGTGTGCTGCCTGCAGGAGGGTTCGTGTAAAAGGAATAGCATCTCCTCCTGCGATCGAATGCTCTGTCGTAGGGCGTATGGGGAAGTAACTTGAATGCTGGGCCTTCTTAACTTTCTCACTCTTCGCGCGGTAACCTCAATAATACCCTTTTGTTTGTCTCTACTCGTGTTGAGAGTTTCTCGGATTTCTAAAAGAAAGCAAGCCCCAAGTATCCCCGCCTTCGCAAATTTTTCCTTGGAATATCGTACAGGCATCCACGTGGACTCCTTTCAGCCAGGCTTCTGCCATTCCAATGAACGGAGCCACCGATGGAGCAATTCTTGCTCGGGACTGGCACAGGGATGGGTGAAGATGTCCCCATGTTTCAGCAATATTTGCAGGAAAAATGCTGGGACTTGGGACTCCTGGATTTCATTCCAGTCTCTGGACAAGTGCCTTTGTAGGGGCACAGACTCTTCTGCCCATTTTTAGTCAGAATGCTCACGATCTGTTCATATTTGGCTGGATTTTCGTGGCAACGTCTCTCACACAAAAGCCACTCCTAGTCCAAAGTTCAAGTCCTTACTTCAAAGCGTGGAACTGGTACAGCTTTTCAAAGGAAGGCTTCTCAGAGTTTAAGATTAGTAAAACAATATATTTTTCCCAGCAGAAGAGTTTCAGCTGAAATTTTAAAAACAAATAGATGCATAAATCACAATTTAGCCTGAGACAGACGCCCAGCATGGACAATTTCAGCCAGAACGTTTAAAGTTTGGCAAAGCTGTAAGAGACTGAAAATCGTCTCATCATGTGAAGTGTGTGGCATACTTCATACGGGGCGATACTATCAGCTGTAAGTAATCCAAGCTGCACATATAATTCATAGACGGAGACGGCAGGGAAGGAAAAAACAATTTTAATAGATCAATTAGTGCTATGTCCCAGCCTAAATCGAACTATTGAACAAAAAGCCCACAAAATCTAGTGTCTGCTTCAGCGAATGTCTGAACGCTGAAGTTCCCCAAAACACAAGTGAATTGTTCAGCTACTGGTAAATATATTTAACTCTCTGTAGCTGAATTTCCTTGAGACAGACGGTGGAGTGACTCTCGCACACAGCACCGCTCTCTTTTCTTGCATCCAAGAGTTATGCACGGAGTTGATGTGCTAGAAGTTTCCCTATGAGACATATGCAATAAGCCAAGGGGACCTTTTTTTTGGTAGTGACCTTAGAGCATTAAATGAGAAAGCAAATTGCAATATTTGTAAGTTATAAAATTATCCTATAACCCTTTAAAGCAGATGGCAGCTTGCTATACCCACAAGGAGTTAATCTGTCCGGGGTACGTTATGATCTTTAATAATTGGAAGCGATTGGCCAAAGTGCTGTAAACCTGGCAGAAATTTGTTGCCTTGTTTTCTGCAAACCACAAGCACAGCTTATTAATTGAGAAATGAACATTAGCTGGCATTAGCTAGCATCTGTAAACTGAAAAAGTGGAATGGCCACGGTACGCGTTCAGCTGGAGACGGTGGAGCTGCAGAGCTGCAACAGGTAAAATTGGTTTTTAGGCACAAATGCAAAACCGTTTTAGTCGGCTGCTGGCAAATGCCCAAGTCTAGGGTTTTTAATGAGGCTTCTGCATCAAAATAAGTGAAACCACATGGAATTTTAATTGTTCTTATTCTAAATATGAAACACACTGGAGCAGTATTCTTGAATCTAGGATGTTAGCATATATATTGGCAGATTAACATGACCACTTTTCTGTTCTAAACGTACAGCTCTCAAAACTTGAGTGCCAGGTTATGTTAGGGAGCTATCAGCTTGGAACATTTAAAAACTGTTTAACCCGGACTCTTTCAGATGTAAAGGGTTATTTTTTGAAAAAATATACTTTTGTGTGTGTGTGTGTGCGTTGTCAAGCACAGCGAGCCCATCAGGCTGCATAGGAAGAGAATCACTTGCTGTGCTTGCTGCCGTGTTTCTCTTTCTGGCGGCACAAAATAAAGTCTCTTCTCTTTACAGAAGGGCGGTTTCGCAACCTTGCGGCCACGGTGTAGGGTGGAGGATCTCTGCTTCACCCGTTTAAGACAAGCTATCACGAGAGTGGGAATTCACCCATGCAAATTGTTTTCTTGCTCTGACAGAGGAGAAATTAGCATAAATCTTTAATCCTGCTGGGGAGAGGAATAAATAAATTATTTACTTGCACTGTCATGTTACCGTACTGCTGATTGACATCGCTATTTGTGCGCAACTAGATATGCGAAGATGGGTGGCATACCCAGAAAAGCTATTTATCTTCCCAGTCCAGCAAAGAGCAAACCATGTATAAACGAATATGCATCTGGTGTTTCCAAGTTAGAACCAAAATCAACCTTAACACAAGGAGGTAGCACAGAGGGAAGAAGAAGAGGAGGGTGAAAATGCGTCAGTGAGGTCGCGTAGCAGTGGGGATGGCAAGAGGCTGAGTTTTAGAGGTGACTTTTTAAAAAGTTTCTAGACTCCCTGAGACAGGAGACTTTAGAACAGGCGGCACGGAAAACTTTTTCTGACCTCCAAAAATATCTTTACACAATGGAGGTTCAGAAGGCTGGGAGCAAATCACAGCCCAGTGCAGGGAGTTACGGAGAGAGCAAAAGGCGTTTGGGCAAAACGGGGGTCGGAGAAGTGAGCGTGCAGGAGCCGTGCAGACACAGCCATGGGTGAGATAAGAAAGGTTTATGGTTATTTGGCCTTTGGGTAAATCGGATTGTGCTTTACAAGCAACAGTAAAAACAAACAAGTGTGGGTTTACTAGGGTGCGTAAGGAGGTCTGTAGCCCCACATTGGAAATGCCTACGTGTGGTGTGCGCGTTCCCAGTCATTCGACACGTACGTGGTCTCTTGGCAGCACCCACACAGATAATATTTGGATCTAGCCCTGAAAGGAAGATTGCCTTTTAATGTGTAAAACTGTGTGGATAGTTTGTTATTAAGGAAAAAAAAAAAAAAAAGTATTGGTTGCAAAGAAACCAAAAATGCCGATGATGTTGTACACCCTTGCACTCGTACCAGTTCTACCTTTGATTGTAAAAGTCTTGTTTAGCTCCTATCAGGGTAAACTAAGAGCAACTCTATTCATGTTGGGGGAGTTGCAATAACAATAAAAAGAAAAAAAAAAGGAGTATAAGCGGTAGCAGATTGAAACTCAGTATTTTGAGCAGCTGGGGAAATTATGTTCTAACCTTATATTTCCAGATACGTATCAGACCTGTTCACAATATAAAGGATAGTGTTCCAAAATTACAGCTTTGAATCTGGGTGGTATCGCCTCTGGCTATTGTTTGCAGTTGGGAACGAAAGAAGTTGCATCAAGTAGTAGAGTGTTTGCTGTAAAGGTACAAGTTATATTACATTCCACGGGGCTGTGGTTGGAGAGGCTGATGATGGAGACAGACCCATTCACCCGTAGGTCACTGATTCAGTTCCAGATAAAGATAATAGTAATCACATCGTCATCAGAGTTAAAAAAGGGGTTTTACTGCCCGTTTAAAGCTCTGTACTCAATATCTTTTGAGACGGCAGGTTATAATCCCCAGGTTTCAGGGTGTGTGATTTGGACGCTTGGCTGGCTGTGGCCCAGGTCCTCCAGCCTGAACTCAAGCCATGCCTGAGCTTTGCCCCCCTGCAGCTTTTAGATATCATTGAAGGCGTGGGTTAAACCAGCTGGTAGAACAGGAGAGAATAGTGATCTAAGTCACAAAGTGTGCCCCACAAGGTGGCAGGGTCTGTTGAGTCTGTGGCTTATGGTAACAACCACCGTTGTGGGGGCTGTAGGGGGCCAAGGGCAGAAGGGCTGGCGAGACCTTCCTTCTACACAGGTCAGATCCAAAGCCTATCTAAAGTAAAAGCATTACTGCATCTTATAGTGAGGACACGCAGGGTATTGCAGTGTTTAGCACGTCAGTTTGGCATCTAGAAGATGCCGTATTTTGCTTTTAGGTAAATCAGGTTCGGTAGATTGGCATCAAGTAGTAGAGTTAGTAGTAGTAGTAGTAGTAGTAGAGCAGTAGAATCTCTTGGATTCGCCCAAGAGATGGGTGAACCCTTGGATCGAGGGGACTGTAAAGTTGTAGAAGAGTCGGCTGGGAAGCACAGGGAGAGACCATTTGGTTTCATTGTTTTTCCCCTTTATTTATACCCCGCTCTTTTCAGCTCGCTCTCTATAAAAATGTATATATGCATCTACTGCATACAGGCCGAGGCATTTCCCTCCCTCTTGCGCTGTACTTCTTCATTAGGCTTTTTCTCTTTCCCCCTGTCCCTTTTCCCACACCCTTTTTGTTTTCCACTCTTCTGGCTCTCGACGTGAGCTTTCACCATCTTTTTCTTCTGCTCCTGTCCATCCCACAGTCTCCTAAGCAGATCACCAAGCTACTAACGTTTGCTTTCCAGTTCTGCTCCGAAACTTTGAGTGTTTGATGTGGGATTAGAAATTAGGCAAAATGAGTTTACCCATCCCTGTTTTGCGTTAGACTCCAATTCACAGCGTTACCATCCAGACGTTCACAGTAGCCATAAACTGTGTGGTCTTCTTTTTCAACCAGTCTGCACAGACTACATATGAAAACAACTTTTTTTCAATGGCAAACACAGTGTTGGGCTTGTAATTTTCCATCGACTGCACTGAAAAATAAAATTCGCATCTTTGCTATCAGCTCAGTGGCCTTGCCCATCCTTCGGATCCAGCAAATAATATTTTTCAGCCATAGGAAGTGGCTGAGCAGATTCTCACCTAAATAAATTGATTTAAAGCAAGAAGTGGGGCTTAGTCACCCCCGGTGTAACTCCCCTGGTGTCAGTGGTGCAACTAACTTGGTGTTGCCAACTCTTGTAGTTTTATTACAAGTTGCACGGTAATTTCTGCTTTTCTCGAAACCCCA
The DNA here is from genome assembly GCF_028500815.1 of Rissa tridactyla. Taxonomy (NCBI): domain Eukaryota; kingdom Metazoa; phylum Chordata; class Aves; order Charadriiformes; family Laridae; genus Rissa; species Rissa tridactyla. Next base: position 121,039,642 of record NC_071468.1, on the reverse strand, counting down.
GCTCCCGGCGGCGTGTGCTGAGGTGGGAATCTCAGCTTTCGTGTGCAACCAGACCTGAGTTTCTCACGAGGCGACAGCAAAAACCCAGAGACACGTGACCTTCAAAGCTCAGACCCCAGGAGGCAAATCAACCCCAAACCCACCTTTCTCTTTTTGGCTCTTTTTCAATCTCTTGATTTTTGAGATGTTTTAATTTTTTTTATTTTTTTCCGGCCTGCCTTGTGACCTTTCAATGCTTTGGGTTGGCAATGCTGCTCCCTCCATTGGCATCAGTGGAGTTGGACCAGGGATGAGTTTGGCCCAGCGCTTGTAGAAGACAGGTGTATGACTCTGTTCCTTGCAATGTATTATTTGATATGATCTGCTGTTCTCTTGGGGGCCAAAAGAAGTGGGTTTTCGTAGAAAGAATAAAATTCTATCATCACTGCGTACAAAAAATGGTATTTACAGAATTGTTTTCCCCCGTCTTTTGTTATAATTTTTTAGGTGCTTCAGAGCTGGGCCCATTTTCAGATCCCAGGCAGTTCACAAGCATTTCATCCCTCACTGAGAGCCGCTTCTCCAACCCACGAATGCACTATCCAGCCACCTTTACCTATACACCGCCAGTCACCTCAGGCATGTCACTGGGTATGTCCGCAACCACTCACTACCACACCTACCTACCACCACCCTACCCCGGCTCTTCCCAAAACCAAAGTGGACCTTTCCAGACCAGCAGCACTCCATATCTCTACTATGGCACTTCGTCAGGATCATACCAGTTCCCCATGGTGCCGGGAGGGGACCGCTCCCCCTCCAGGATGCTTCCTCCGTGCACCACCACGTCCAACGGCAGCACGCTGTTAAACCCTAACTTGCCCAACCAGAGTGACGGGGTGGAGGCGGATGGCAGCCACAGCAGCTCCCCAACCGTCTTGAATTCTAGTGGCAGAATGGATGAGTCCGTTTGGAGGCCGTACTGAGATTTCTTCTGTAGCTGGCCCGACCTCTGCGAGCCAAAAAAAAAAAAAAAAAAAACAAAAAACCAAACCAAACCAAACCAAACCGAACCAAACCAAACAAACGGTCGACTAACTACGAAGTGCCTGGTTTTTGTGTTTTGTTTTTTTTGTTTTTTTTTAAAAAAAAAAAAAAAAGAAAAGAAAAAGATTTTACCGATATGTGCAACTGTGTCGATGGGATGATAATGGCCATAAATAACACAAGAGTCACCAACACACCACAGCCCATGTTTCAGATTATGTGGATCAAAGCACATATTTTTATTATTTTTTCGTTTTCTTGGAACCGTTTTACCTTGGTTTATATTTAAAATGTACTTTTTACACACACACACAAAAAAATCGCCCCCTCTTTTCTTTTTTTCTTCTTTTCTTTTTTTTTTTTAATTTTTTTCGGTCTAGAGTGTTGTAATAACTAGCAAGTACTTTTGCCAATGAGGGGAGAACGGACTCCCCGGCTGTCAGAAGAAACATGGTGATGCAAGGCAAAGGCTGCATTCCCTTTTATTTTTTAATTAAAAAAAAAAAAAAATTAAAAAAAAAAAAAATAACCAACCTTACCATGAACTCCAGATACAGTTGCAGTCATACAACGTATGGGACCCTCTTCACACCCCTAGTGCAATTCGACTGGCTTGTATTGGTGCACATAAACAGGACAGCAACGATCGAGTTGCTTCCGCTTTGCCATGATACGTTCAGATGAAAATAGCTGGCCCGAAAAACCCCCTCTGTCCGAGCCTTGCTGCAGACAACGGTTGGAACCTCTCTGTGTTCGTTGCTTTTTTCCTTTTTTTTTTTTTTTTGGTTTGTTTTTGGGTACTTAAAGAGAACGAGTCTTCAAGTTAGGCTAGACAACCCCGGGGTTTCCTTTTTTTTGCTTTTGTATCCGCTCTTTTTGCCTTCGATCGATTAGCCAAAAAAACAGAAATAACAACCAAAACCTTTAAAAACAACAACAAAAAAACCCCAAAATGTTATTACTTATGCAAAACATGAAAATGGCAATATCTATTACTAGAGCCAAAATGGTATACATAGTATTTGTGTTCGGCTATGTTCTTTTTTTTTTTTTTTTTTTAAATTATAAATGTGTAAAATTTGAGGTTGTTTGCTGACATGAATCATCATATAACTTTAAAAGAATATTTATAATTATTTAATGACATTTGGACCCTTTAAACGTTTCTTAATGTAATGATATACTGACTTCGGTCTCTAAAAGTGTTTTTGGGTTTTTTTTTGTTTTGTTTTGCTTTTTTACTTATTACATTTCTGCAATGGTGTAAACCTCAAACCTTTACCCAACTCTGAAAAGCAGTTCCAGTGTGAACCAGTTTACAATGTGACTTAAAAAATGACAAACCCAACCCAAACGCATCCACATCAAATGATTTTGGATGTAGGATCTTTTTATATAACTTATGAAGGAAATATTGTGTTTAAAATATTTTTATTAGCTGTCTGGTTGCCTTCAACACAGTCTTGCCTTTTAATCAGTAGTTGCGGAGACACTGGAAAAATGGTAGGAAGGATGAAATGTTTTCCATCCTTCCCCTAATTTCTTCTTCTCCCAGGATTTTTCTCAGAACTTCGAAATTTGAAAATATTCGTATTTAAAATGTTTTGACAGCGTGATTTGAATTTCGACGGGGTTTTATTTTTTCCCCAAAGAAAAACCCAAACCTTTTCAAAGCCCCTGTTTTACAAATAATGCATCGTTGAACAGCTCAGAAATGAGAGTAAGGGAGAACTGGTGAAACTTTTTCCCCTCCCCATGCCGTTTCAGCCCACTCGATGGAATAAAAAGGTCCAAAACTTGAGCGAGAAGCTGCCTGGTAGCGCATCACCGCCCCTTAGCATTAAATGCTAGAGCCGTAAGGATGCTGTGTTGCCTTTGAAGCCGATGTGGCTGTTGCCGTGTTAGAGAGACGAGCCCAAGGGCGGCGATACTCACCTCTGCAAACGCTGAAGAGAAAAAGTCACCTTAAAAGCCACCCTGGGGCTCCCGGGTGCGATACAGGGAGAGCGAATCGCACCCAAAACCCTTAACCAAGCTGTCCGCCGCCAAGCTCTCCGGCGTAGGAGGCCAAATTTTGCCCAGCCCAGGGCTGCTACGGCAAACGGGGAGGCGGCGCGGCAGCGGCTGGATGCGGTGGGAGCTGAGCCGCCCTCCTCACGCTATCCCCAAGCAGGTGATGTTGAGCCTGGTTTAAAAGCGGGATGTTCGGCACGTCCCGATGGGGTTTGCCGGCATTCCCTCCTTCCCCTGCCGTAGCCATCGCCGTCCCCAGCCGCCTCGGGGGGCTGCCGGCCACCGCGCCGCTCCTTGGCTGTGCTTTGGCTACCTCCAAATACGCAATAACTCGACGGTGGGCATAGCCGTCCCGAGCCGGACAACACCCTCACCGCTCGTTAATAGCGAAGCTGTTAAACGAGTTGACATTAGCACGGTACATCCCTCCAATTTGCGTGATGAAGCGCTCTTAAAAAAAAATAAAAATAATTAAATAAAGTCTTTGCCTTCTAAAGGTTGTATAGCAAGTATGCTTAAAGTATAAGTAAGACACTTTTTTTTTTTTTTTCTTCTAATACTTAGTTTTCCTTCAAAGATGGAAGCTGTAATTGATTCTATTTATTGTTGGTTTGTGGTAGCTTGAAGCATACCACTGTCCATTTATTTGTAACTGTAAAATACGTTTGTTAGTCTCAGCAGCACTTAAAAAGCCAGTGTCTGGTTACACATTTCAGTTTTGTTTTTTGTTTAGTAAGCAAGAGAAAAAGATGTACTGCCAGTGCAAGCTGTTTCCTATTTAATAAAAGGTACTATATTTGTACATTATTTGTTATTGCTGAGAAGGGCTTTTTAAGGTTTACTGTATGCATATTAAGTAATTTTTAGGGTGCTTTTGTGTTGAAATGTTGTTAAGAGTGGCTGCAGGCAGCAACCCAGATTTTTTTTTCCTTTTTCTTTTTTTTTTTTTTTTTTTTGTAAAGACTTTGTTGTAAAATTCAAGCACTTGGTTTTTTGTTTCTGGATAAATCCAGCGCAGACCAGACTTTTGTTTTGCTCAGTACCGACAGGACTCTTGTTTGTGTCCCCGCGGTGTTTTCAACTGGACCATTAGGGACAGACGTTGGAAACGTTTTCTCCTCCCGGTCGAGGTGCGCGTGCCCGATCCATGCCCTCGGCTTCCCTGGCCGTGCGGGCGGGCGTCGGGCTCTGCCTGCTTGAGATAGGAAGGAAAGGATTTTCTAAGGACCTCCGGACAGAGGACCACCAGCCCCTCGACTTTCAGTAGATCCCTGAACCCTCCTGGTGCCTTTGGAAAATCTCCGCCGGTCCGTCAGGCTGGTCGCGGAGGGAGTTGGAGAGGCTGAGGCAGAGATGCTCATCAAAGCTTTCAGAAAATGCTTCCGAGTTCGCTTGGAAATGCTCTTGAATCAGGATTTCAGACCAAAAAAACCCAACCCAACCCCCAACCGGCGCTATGTAGTTAATCCTATCAGATTGCCTGGCGCTTCGCGAGGTGCTTAGCATCCACCCAGAGGAGTTTTCTCAAAGGTACGACAGCCCTTCCCTTCCACGAGTGGCAATCTTTGGCACCGGTCATAGATTTAAAGATAAAAAAAAAATAATGGCCTTTTTTAACTTTCCAGCTCTCTTATCCCACCAAAGATTTACTTCCAGCACAACAGGCACGATGTCCCTTTTGCCAAACGGAGGATTAAATCCTCCTTCCCTCCCTCCTCCTAAGAGGAACCAGATCGGGGTCAGCGGGTCGGGACGGATGAGTAAAGCAAATTATTTAACCCACAGCATCATTCGTGTGGCGTTTATCGTCTCTTTTAAAAGACCAGCTGCTGTGTCTTTCTTAGCATTGAATTTTTTTTTTTTTTTTTTTTTTTTGCCAGCAGTCCGGCCCCCCCGCCCCCCCCCCCCCGGCCCCAAGCAAAGATTTGCCAGTTTCCACAGGTACCATCTCGACTGGGGAAAATTTTTGCACTTTGACACTTCGCAAAGCAAAGCTCAGCCCCGCGCCGGGTCGGGGGGGTGGGGGGGCTGCAAGCGGCCAACAAGCCATGAGCAAAAGCAATAATTCAAACCTGGGTCAGCCATGAGCTCAAAGAAGCCCCATTCTCTGAACCCCTGAGTTTCTTGTTGGGTTTTTTGTTTTGTTTTGTTTCGTTTTAAATAGAATGCATTTCATTTTAACATTTTCTGAGAACTTTTTTAGATGTTTGTTTACTTCCATGTTTACAGATAACTCTTTGCTTTTTTTTTTTTTTTTTTAATGCAGTACTTTTAAGTATATCAGCCAAAACCATACTTTTACAGTAACTTTTGTTTTAGGTAATATGAGTGACATTCCAATTTTATTTTTTTTTGTTTTGTTGTTGTTAAATATGCTTTACCAGTCTTGAATTTCCGCTGGAACAAAATATTTGTAGCATTTTCTGTAAATACAAGCTTTAATTTTTTATTTTTTCAAATGCTGTCACCCGAGGTTTGCTTTTCATGCACATATTGTACAAACACACTCTGCTCTATGCCACAGACGACGATTGTGGATCAGTTTACTTCAACTTCAAAGGGACTATTTGTATTGTATGTTGCAACTGTAAATTGAATTGTTTGGCATTTTCTCATGATTGTAATATTAATTTGAAGTTTGAATTTCATTTTCAATAAAATGGCTTTTTTTTTTGTTAATGTTCTTCTATGCTTCTTTTTCTTCCGCTGTCTCCTCTTAGCACCAGGCAGGGTAAAGTAAGTACACGGGAGGACACTGTACTGGCCCTCCCGTGGTGGCCCCATCAATTTCTACAGCTTTTAAGTTTCCAATTAAATATAAAAAGCAAGTTTCCAGGCCTATGGGTGGTAAAGGACACCTTCCAAATCTGATCTCAAACGTGTCTTCTTTTCCTGAGTCTGCAAACTATCAAACCCTGAGTGCAAACCCATTTGTCTTGCTAGATCGTTAACTCTGAAACCTAACAATTGATGTTAGCCGGGACATTCTGCTGCTATGGCGCTGTGGGCAGAGCTTGAAGTATAGGAAAAGCTGGGAGAGATTTCCAAACTGGGAAGGAGGAGGGATTGGAGTTTATGGTGCTTTTCCAGGATGGGGGTTGCGCTATCCCCACCTCTTCCTGGTCAGACCTGAGGAATGCAGTTACAGATAATCTTGTGATTTGCATGGCCTGTGGCAAGAATAGCTTCCAAGCAGCAAGAGATATATGGATAGGGAGGAGACTGGGGGAGGAGGCTATTTCTCCTCCGGCCTAGCGTCAGGGGTAGGAGGAGGTGCAGCTAATGAAGGTGAGGTGAAGTTCACCCAAGGCTCTCTGCAGGAGGAGAGGACAGGAGTTGTTTGCGAGCTTGTGCCTGGTTTCATAGTAAGTTCTTATCCTTTTTAGCTATTTCTTGAGTCTGCACAAGAGAGGCGTGAGGTTCTGATCATTTCAAGAAACCTTGAACTCCGAAGTTTAAATGTCACTAATCCTGTTTTTGTGAGCTCTGTTGGCTTTACCATGGACCTACACATTTCTTGCGTGGTGGTTGAAGACTGAGATAATGTTTGGGGGTTTTCAAGGGTGCTTTCATTCCAGCCCGTAATCTGAGTCCTGATTTGAGGGAAGCTTTACCCAAGAGAGAGGAACCAAGCAAACCAATCAATGCTCTGTGGTGTAATCGCTATATAAATTGTTCTGGGGGGACTTATGCTACAAACATCAGTGCTAAGACTTTCTGCTGCCCACTGGTGCACAGGTCAATTCAGCCAGTCAGAGCACAGAGGGACGGTCGTTATATTCTTGCTTTCATGGTCACTTTATCCAGACGCTCATAAAGGGAAATAAACAATTTTTCACCCTTTAGTATGATCAAGTGGTAGAAGAGGGGCCTAGGGAGGTTGTGCCACCTCTGTTCTGGGAGGTTTATAGGACCCAGCTGGATAAAGCATGGAGCAACCTGATCTGACCCTGGAGCTGAGGCTGCTTGAGCAGGAGGTTGGGCTGGAGACCTCCCATGGTCCCCTTCAAGTTATCCCATGGCCCTGTGAGTTGGGCTGGGAGCTACCTGCTACAAGTTGTTGTCGAAGTTAAAAACTGGTTGTGTGACTGTACGGATAAAACATATTCCGCTAAAAGCAATTGGAATGAAGAGGTTTGCGAGGATGAAATTCTTACATAGGCGGGTTATTGAGGAGTTACAGTGATCGCTCCATCTTTGGTCGGTTTCGTGGCATGTTTCTCTGGGCTGTCTACAGCAGACGTGGTCAGCACAAGGGTTGGAAGAGCCAAACCACCACTCTGATCTCGTACAGCAGTTCATACATCATGCTGGTGGTGTTACTTTTGATTTTTTTGATTCATTTACCCTTCTGCAGCATGAGGAGGTGACTCGTTCTCTTGCTTTAGCCAGAAACCAACCACTCTTGAGGCAAAATGACCACCCCTGGTCACTGTGGAGGACTGCCTGGTACGGAGATGTGTGGAGTGGTGGGGGGAGATCAAACTGAAAGTACTCTTAGGAGATAAGATTTAAAGATGCTTCCTAGAAGGGGCGGTGACTGTTGTCTTCCCCATCTTTTGGTGTCGGTAAATAGCATCTTGCTTTTGGGTTGTGAGGGTTGGACGTCAACTCTGGGTGGCTGGAGTCAGGCCTTTGCCGGTCCCACGCAGCGTGCATACGGCGGGCAGCATCTTGCGCTGCCTCTCCCTGTTGGCCTCGGTTTTCACTTTTTAATTTCCTGTGGCTGCGAGCAACACCGGAGGGGCTCGGAGCAGCCACGTGTTGGCAGCCACAGGCCTAAAGCAGCCTCCTTTGTGCCTAAAACAAGCTCTTGGGGAGAGGTGGGGGAGGGAAGGAGCAGGGTCTGACTTTATGGTTCAGCACCAAGCCCTGTGCTGGCACCAAATAAAAAAATTCATCAAGCTGTTTACTGGGGAAAAGGAGGAAATAACCTCAGTTATATATCCAAGGATTGACAGGTACCGTCTATTACCTTCTGTGTGGTCAGGAGGAAATGAATCGGTATTTGGGGGTGAAATCCCTCCCCTGGGCGACCACTTGCGGACGGCCAGTGCTCTGCACAAGTCACAGCAGTGACGGCCAACGCTCTGCACAAGTCACAGCCCCAAGAGCGTTATTTGCCAGAAGTATTTGTTGGACGGGTTAAAATTGTAAGTAAATCCGCTAGAAACCCATAATCTTTGGAGAGGCGATGGGGGTGACGGTGGCGGACAAAATACTGGGAGCAGGTTGAGTGGTTCTACTCAACATCTTGAAGAAAAGTTTTAGCACGAATTAAAGCAAAAAAATTAAATACTGAGCATTCAAAATAGCTGTCTTTGGCCTTCTGTAATTATAATTGTTTTTCCCTGTAAATCTACCGGTGCAATAGCAGTCTGGGATGTACGGAGCTGTTCCCATGGGGTCTCTGTGATGCTTATATGGCCTTGGAGGGGGGAGACGTCGGCATCTACCCCTCCGGGAATAGGAAGCTGTTGGCCCCAGTAACAGATACGGCTGTGAGATACAAAGAGAAAGAACAAAGCTTGAACTTCCAGAAGCATCTGGTGATCTGATGCAGCTCAAACAAAGTAACTTGGGACCTACGACACAGTTTAAAATCAGAGTTCTCAGGCTTGCCCTGCCACTTGCATGCAGGTTAATCGCACATCGTACTCAGGGGGGATGCAACCGGCATTTCTCACGTTCGACTCTGTTATCTGAATAACAAGTGGACTTGAATTTCCCTACCGCCGTTCGAGTGGGAGAATAAAATAAAATCCCTAGAGTTACGTTTGTAAGAACTTGCAAAGACGGGACAAATTAGCTTTTGTTCTGTAGCTGGGAAATTTCAGCATCATCTGTGATTCTCCAGGCAGCTTTGGACTTCTCTTTTTATGTCTCAGCTTCCCTAGGTACAGAAGAGGGAATTTACTATTTCCCTGCTTTGTCAGGGTGTCCCGTGGACTCGGTGTTTATAGAGAGCTTTGAACTTGTTGTTGTTGTTGCTGTTGTTGTTGATGTTGTTGTTGTTTAGCTCTTTTTACTACAAATCCAATGTTTGGTCTCACACCATTGGATGGTGTCCTTTGAAACAGCACATTTCTAAACCACATGTTTAGAAAAATTGACCCAGTTTCCAGACTGCTGATCTGGTCAAAAAACAATGCGGAGTTAAGGCCAAGTTGTGCTGTCTCAACAGATTTACTCGGGATTTGCGGTGGGGCAGGAAGAAAAGCAGAGATCGCTGCAATCCGGGGAGGCAGCCCTTGGCCGCTCCCTCCCGGCAGCTCGCTTGGGATGAGCAGCTGGAGCTTGCGGGATGTCCCAACACTTAGAAAAAAGCAAACAACCCATGTTAAAGTTGATACGCCGCAGCAACTTGCCAGTGATTAATGTTCACCGCGAGGCCAAATTCAGGTGGCGATTACGCCAGTAGAGATCAGCTGAAATCCCTCTATTAATAGCCCCGCGTTTTTGGACTCCAGCATTTTTCAGCCCGTAAATGTGGGTGTTATCAATGAAGGGTCATCAAAATGCTGGTTGGAAGGGGTCTCTGTGGGTCTCCTGGTCCAAGGCAGGCTCGACACAGGACCACCACCACCAGATCTGCCCGGTGTGGCTGTGTCCAGTGAAGCTTGAAACCTTCCAAGCGTGGAGATGGAGCTGGGTCTTCATCAGAGCATTCCATCCCTGCACTTGTAACATCCACCCCCAACCTCCCAAAGTGCAATCGGTGACGTTTCCCCCTCTGGGTTTGGGTTTTTCCCTGCCTCTGGGTTTGGGCACACAGGGTACAATAAGGATTTAAAACCTTGTTGCACACCTATAGGAGTCCAGTGCTTTATGACTTCTCCTTTCCATCCCTTCACTTGGATTCCTCCAGGCCGAGACTTTAGCAATCTATTAAAAATAAAGTCGGAGCCTAAACGCCAAGGCAGCCCCCCGGCTTGTTTACTTCTTCATTTCCGCAGCTGGAAAAAGAAGTCCTTTAGTAGCTGAAAATGATGCTGCTGCATCCAAATGCTGTGAGATGGCTTCTCCCGGGAAAGCACAATTTTCATCCCTGCTCCAGGGTGTGCGAGGCTGGTTAGCAAACGTCAGGAAATAGGAAGGAAAGGCTGTGGCAGAAGGGGAAAAAAACCCCTAAATAATCCAGATAGATCTCAGGAAACCTGGATGCGAAGGATCTTTGTCCTTTTATTGCCAGTAGTGGTGTTCTCCTAGCAGAGCAGGATGTTCTCATCCTTTAATAATAGCCAGGCCAGATGCTAGAGTCTCTCCTGCAAATACTGTATAAGTGAGAAGGAGAACAGCTGATTTCTGTTAAGATGAATGCACCAGGAGGATAAGCCAAAAAAAAAAAAGTATGAGAAATCTCCAGAGGTCTTTCTTTGTAACGCCATTTGGCGGTGAGATCTCCAAGTCGGGACAGAAAATCCAGTCTGTGCTTCCGTCCCTTCGCTGATGGGTCGCCGCGTGTCGAGCGGCGATTCCTGCACCGCTCAGGGATTTGGAGCAGCGCTGGCGGGGATTTTCCCCCTAGAGTTTGAAGAGCTGCAAAATCCACAGCCTTTGGCTTTCGGGGAGCTGGAGAAAGTACCAGTCGATGAGGAATTTGCTCGACTTGCTCCTTGCCATAGAAAATGGTTACATGCTGAGTCGGGGCCAGTGATTTAAAATGGCATCTTTGTTCCATCCTTTTTTGTGCTTTCATCTCCTCCCTGTTTTCTTTCCTGAGTCTGTTTTATTTGTCTGGAAGAGATTAATTCAAACTACTAGATAGAGATGGGATTCTTGTTTTATAAGGCACTGTATTGGACATTAAGATGCTTCTTATACTCTCCTCACATTATCCCTTCATTCGACTTTTCCTGACGTTCAGCACAGAAACTGCAATTCCCTCCGGGCAGGGATCTTTGAAATCACAGTAAAATCACTCAAGTTTGTAATGTGCTTATAGGTATTGGACGGAAAGTGTTAGGGAAAAGCAGGGTACGTGGTAACGTGGTATTTTGTAGTTCTGCAGTGTCCAAGAGGAAAAAGAACTGACTGTGTATCACGTTCACACGTTTTTCTCATATGCTGAATGACAGTCCTCGAAAACAGTTCCTAGAAACCAGAAAAAAACCCATTGTGAAACGATGGGGAGAACTCATCCAGTGTTTAGGATTGCTGACTAATGGCTCCAGATAAAGATGTTTACGGAGAACTTGTGCAACCCTTTTCCTTGCCAGCGAGGGAAGGTTTTGTACGTGCTGTTTCAAACCTCCCTGTCTCTGCTTGACCAGGAGGATCCCCCCAATTGCTATTTTCATAAGTTTCCAATTAGGAACTGATTTTGATTGCTCCATTTAACAGGGCGCAAAGACACTTTCTTTTTTTCTGTGCACTGCATTAATTATAAAAGATACTATTTTGGGGATAGCCATGTTAAGCCTGGCATTTTGTTTATTGTGGAGGAGCCCACCAGCTCCTTCATGACAGAAAATGCCAACAGACAAGGTGCTGATGAACTGCGGTGTCACCTGGTTATCATCTCCTGGGTTTACTGATCCAGGCGTGCGTGGCACAGAGGGACAGACCCGGCGCCTGCTCTGTGTTGGCAGAACCAGAGGTGAAGGATGGAAAGAGGATGCTCCACTTGTGGCTGAGATTGTGTGCCCTGTGCTGGGGCAATCGGCTGCTCAGACACACTTGGCTGTATCAGACCTCACCATCTGGAGAAAAGAGAACAAAAAGAGAGAGATAATTTAGGTCATCTGCGGCGTGACGACCTAGAGACAGGAAAACACAAACCGCTGGTACTTGAGCAGACCACGGTTCAGAGGAGCTGGTACCTCCCCAAGCCTGTTCCAGCCCAGTCGGTGGGGGCTTGCAGCCATCCCAGTGGGGCTGAGGGGTGAAACCCTGATGAAGGTTGATAAATGAATGCGTACCATAAACAAAAGTCCTCTCAGAGGCAAATCTCCGTGCTCAGACCTTGGCTTTCCTCTGGAAGCAGTAGGGACTTGAAGGCACCCTCTGTTCCAGCTCCCCAAGAAGGTTTTGGACGTCCAGGGTCAGTGTTCAGCTCTTGCATTTGGCTCGCTCTTTCTGTCAAAAAGCAAAGCTAAAATGGGACCCAGTTTGTGCTTTGGGGAGGTGTAGACTTGCTGAAGTCGCTGCCAGATTTAATGTCACTTATTGTCCCTTTGGCATTTCAGTTACTGCCGTCTTAAAGTATTTTAACACAAGAGCTGATATGAGCTGCACGAAAGGATCCATCCCTTCCCTAGACATGTAGCCCAAGCCCATCACTGGTCCACACGGGGCTTCTCCCATCCCGTGGTGTCCTCTGAGCCCCACACTGGTGTTGCAGACCAAAATGAGGGGATTTTCTAGGCGCCTGGCCAGTGCCCTCAAGACCCATGAAAATGTGCATCCGACAGAAAAGGATAATACAGAATTTGCAAAGGTCTCCTGCTAGAGATGAGAATGACCACGGACCTCAGGCCTTGCAAATGACATGTCATTTCTTTAGCGCTGCTTTGCCACAACAACTGCAAATAAGAAATTGAACCTCAAAGACGGAAGACGTGAAGCTCAGAAACACAGCCACACGCAACACGAGAAAGGGGGAAATCAAATTTTCAGCTGCCTCCCAGTGTGAGAAGTGGTTCGCTCCCGAAAATGTCTTCAGAAACTCACTCTCTTCCCAAATGCCCAGAAGTGATGGGTACTTAAAAAGAAAGTTGTGTAGTGCTTTAGATGGGTATTGGTGGCAATATATAATACGAATATGAATTGGTCTCTGTATTTAAGACCTTGTTATGTCAAGGATGGTGCTTGAAATATTATCAGAAATGGGTAAAAATATATATGGAGCTGCTCTTACTATGAATCCTGCAGTTCCTGGTTTATTGGGGAAAAGTGATTATTATTTAGTTACTTTTCTTAGCTTAAAATGCAGTTATTGTGTTTCTTCCAAGGGTTTTTGGCTGCTTTACAGCTGTTGTTAAGAAATCAGTATTTCTTAGTAGAATATGTACCCATTTATTAATTTTTGTGACAAGGCAAATTTCAAAGAATTGAAAGGCTCTGACGCTATTTTTCTGGAAAAGCCAATACCTTGCCAGTAAGCACATTTCTCCTTAACAGGTCAATCCCAATTCCAATTAAAAAGAAAAGGGGGAGTCGGAGTTTTGGGATTATTTTTTTTCTGCCACAGATGCTGTAGTTGCTGACTCTACTTTGCCCTCTTTGGGTTCATAATAAAGGCTTAAAAACCTTACTAGTGAGATGCACAGAGGAATGACTTGCCTTAGGTAAGAAATGGTAGAATCAAATCCTGCTGGTTTTCTTTTTGTAGCCAGTAAAAGCCATTTGAATGTTTTCTGCAAGGATAACAGTGGGAAGCAGAGCCCTGAATGCTGTGGCCTCCTGGCTCGTGACTTCACACCTTCCAGATGACCCCTCACAGCTCCCAGGGAGCTCAGGGCTGGAGGCAATGACTAACTCTTTCCCAAAGCCGGAACGTAATCCCTAAATTGCCCTAAAAAGGTCTCACAGACTATATGGGTAGTGTAGACCACAAATTTAGCAGCTGAAGCTAGATACCAGAATGGATATCCTCCACCACGCCAATGACCAAGAGAAAAGAATTTAGCCCCAGACGTGCTCACAGGTGATCTCCTTAACTCAGGGGCTAATTTGCCGAGATTTAATGTTTAGGGCCAACAGACACATTTCCCCCCTGTATTTACGCAGTATTGTGTTACTTATGTAATAGTCAAATATTTAAAAATGGAACATAAGAACCTTCCTCACTGGGAGGAGCATCCTAAAATGCACCTTTAGGCTTGGGGAGGGTTTTGCTTTCCCCGCGTGTGAGTGGATCAGCACCGCGTACCTGGCAGCGTCTGTGGATCTGTGTGTGTGAGCCAGGGCAAACCGGCCCTCCCTCCCAAGGCAAACATGGTGAGAGAGCGGTGATGAAGAGGTGGGATTTGCCTCTGGTTTCGCATGGGAAAATCCACTCTTTTTGCAGAACAGATTTCCTAGGAAAATGAAGAATTTTTGACCTCTAGATATCCAGATTTGCAGGTCGTCTGGGTAATTAAGTAGTGGCAATGCTGATGTGAATCATAGAATCATAGAATTGCCCAGGTTGGAAGGGACCTTTCAGATCATCGAGTCCAACCATCAGCCTAACTCTGACAAAACCCATCACTGACCCATATCTCTAAGCACTATATCTACCCTTCTTTTAAACACCTCCAGGGATGGTGACTCCACCACTTCCCTGGGCAGCCTGTTCCAATGCTTGATAACCCTTTCAGTGTAAAAATTTTTCCTAATCTCCAGTCTAAACCTCATACTCTTCACTGGCGCAATGCCTTGGGATTCCCCTGTGTGCCGAACCCCAGCTAGACTGTGCATCCTTGAGCCCCAAATTGTATGTGTGATTGGGCTGGTGGTTTCCAGATAGTTTTGAAGACTTAAGAAGGCGGGGGAATACTTCTTCTCCTTTGGTCAGTGGTTTGATCATTCAAGCTCTAAAGTATCCCACTGCCCCTCTGTAAACTCCAGCGTCTGATGCTGCTGGTGTTGGAGGTCAATTCACGGAATATCAGTGAGACAAAGCAATATCTGGTAGACCAACCAACACAGCTAGAAAAAATGACAAGCTCTTGGGCAAGTCAATTTTAAGACTCTAAATAAAAAAAGAAACTGGATAAACTGGGAAAAATTGCTCTGAGTTTACTGCAATTTTATAAATTATCCCAGACATAAAAGTAGAGGAAAGAGGGACCTTACAGTGGGAGAGACAAGGGAAAAGATTGAGTGCTGTAAAAGCAGTATTTCTATTGTCTCTGTAATGGTTACTATCTAGTACAATTATGAATTTCAGTTCTCAGATTCATCTTGCATTGGTTGTCTTCTTACAGGACTTAGAGGTCATACATAGTTCATCTTTTTTTTGTCCTTGTAGCCTTTAGCAGTTGCTTTTGGGACCTCACAGCTTATCGGTTGGTCTAATCAACTGCCTCAAAAAGCCCTCCCTCCCCTGGCCTGACTGTTTCTCTTTCAACAAGTTTACGTCCTTAGACTCCAGCAGCTTCAGTTTTGGGTCTGTGACCTCGTACTTGTTTCTCAGTACGAAGCCTGGGCACTGAGCCCCACAACAGCAAGAACAAGGCAAACTGCATGGTCAGTGGGTCGCTTGGAGAGGTGGCAGATCTTTCCTAAGAGACCTTTTCGATCCCCAGGAGATAACTCGGGGATAACTGGCGTATTGACCATTATTGACAAGTTTTTGCAAATGTTTCCTGGAGTGGAAGGAATGGTGCGTAGTCTTTTGCTCAGCGCAGAAAAGCAGAGCATCCGGGAAAAATGAGGTGTCCCAGGCTTTGAATCATGCTAATGGGTGCGATACGTTGCTGTGCAGATGCCTCCCTCTTGCAGCCAGCACCTCTCAGTCCCACCTGAACAACGTTTAGCCACTCTCTGGGTTGGGCTAAACCATGAGAAGGCTGGGAGATGGTGCTTTCCGTATTCAACGCAAAGGCAACAACCTCTGTTCTCTTGATACTTTGACCCCCCTGTTTTCTTATCAGCCATCACAGCAGTGTCACAAAGATGCTGAAGATAGGAGACGAAAAAGGCTGAACCACATCAATCTAGTTTCATTATTTGCATTTTATTTGCCCTAACTTCATCTGGACAGTCGCGTCCTGACTGCCTTGTTTGACTCGTGTAGAAGCAACTTCTATGAACAGCTGCTGCCGCTTTGAGCTCTTCCATGAACAAGGGAGCTCTATGCACATGAAGACCAGGCAGAAAAAGTGAGTGATTCTGTAAAGAAATATGTCCTCCTTTCAGTTTAAGGGTTTAACTTAGACTCTTTGGGGATTTTAATTTAAGTTTTCAGCCCCATTCAGGAGACAGAGCTACTGGGGTCATGCTGTGTGTGGACACAAGGGAAATGTCTGTCTGTCCTTCTGCCTGTAGCTTTTCAATCCCACGGCCAGTCCCAGTTCAGTGAAACTGAGCAATTTTGGCACTGCTGAATTCAAACAAATTTCATGACGTCGTCTCAGCAGATAGCAGACGTGTTTCTGTCCAAGCACAGGTTTGGATACAACCTTTACTGTGCGGCAAAGAAGACAACCAAGACATGCTGTACTACAGAAGGCCCAGTTTCTGTACCCTTCATCAAGGCTGGTTTGCTCTTCATGCAGTGACTTGTCTTACAATCTGTGGGAGTATTTTTTTTCGTTCCTTATTTTTACAGACCCTGCCTTAGGCATAGACTAAGGCAACAGGAGACTCAGAAGCCCCCTAACAAGTTTGTCCCACCCATTCTTGTAAAGTAGCTCGTTGCTTCAAACTGAACCACTTCAAACTTCAACTGCCACTAAACTTTACAGCTTGTTGCAGCAATAAGTAAGGATTTAATCCCGCCTATAGAATAGCTTCATCCAGGGCCCAAGCATACAAATGTCTTTTTAACATAGATTATCCTGATGCCTGAATCATTTTCAAATGGCTAATTGGCTTCTAAAGGATAACATGGCCGGGGCGCCCGAGTGTGCCTGTGCGTACACACGTGCATGTGTTTCTGTTGATAATAGTTTCAGGAGCCTTCTGAGCTCATTGCCTGGTGGTTAAGTGTGCTGAGAGCTGCAGCAGCTCTTGAGCGTTCACAGGATGAGATGACTTCATATCTAAAATACAGCAAAGACTGAGTCTATAGTAGGCAATATAAGTGCTCCATAATGCCCTTTTCCTCTCCGATCATCAAAATATTTATGGCTTGGGTGCACTTTTGCCATATCCCAACTCTTTTGCTGGGAGAAAATTGGACCTTGAACCACTTCCTGATCCAGTTGAAGATGTCCCTGCTGACTGCAGGGGGGTTGGACTAGATGATCTTTAAAGGTCCCTTCCAACCCAACACATTCTATGATTCCCTCTGCGTCTGGATGTTCTTCAAAGGAAATACAGGCTGGACAGCCCCACTGAGCACCAGTGGACCCCCCAGACGGGACAACTGGCAGACCAGCAGTGCCCAGCCCTGCTTTGTAGGCTGAGGTATAGATGTGCCGTGTTTCCTGGTCCCTTTTCTAAATACTGCGAGAAATTCTCTGGCATAGAAAAATAAGAGCTCGTGAAAAGGCTTTGGGCTCATAAACACTGAAATAATGCAGCTCAAATGGTGACTGTCATCAAACGTGAGATAAAATGCATTTGCTGAAAGACCAATAAAAGCGGTTTCGAGCTAACACATTTGGTCTCACCCTTGAGGCTCAGCACGGCCCATCGGTGCGGTGAAGCTGACGTGGTGTCACTCATTGAGCTGCAGCGACACAATCATGTGCCTGAGCCCTCTGATTCTGCAGAGCAAAGGACAAAATGTTTATCAGATTTGACCTAGATTTGGCCTTGATTTTTAAAGGCAGGCTCATTGCTCTATGAATAAACTCAGGATGTTGAACATAAACATCTAAAAAATAGGAGAGGATGACTCTTCTCACTCAACCCCTAGAAACCAGAAAAGGAGAGAATTAAGATTTTAAAAGAAAAGTCCCAGCAGTGTGGAAGCAAGATGGGAAGATGCTCCATGTAAAATAATTTGAGTCCCACTTTCCAAATCCTTGGGAACGTGATGCTCCTGGAGCAGACACAGCCACGTGGTGCATCCATGCACACCCTACCCTTCTCCTGGGGTTATTTCCTCAGATTTTCTGCAGGCTTGAGCTAGAACTGGAGTCACACACCAGACTGAGCCCTCGATAAGAGGCAGCCGCTGTAGAAACCAGAGACTTCAGCCTCTTCCAGGAACCCCGGGTGGGGTGTTTTCAGAGAAAAGGTCGACCTCTCTCTTTCCGTCCACAAAAAACAACTAACCGTTAAAGTAGGCTTGGCTATTTTCTAAAGGTTTGTGCTGTAGCCCAAACTTCTAGATAAGAAAACAATACACCGTGAGGGCAGATCTTTCTTCCTGGCTGTGCTAGTTTTTTGCAGAATGCTTTTTTCTCTTATCAGGATTGCCTTATCTGGGTGCTATGTCTTTGCACATTCTGGGCTTCTTTTGGCTGGTCCTTTGCACTCCTGACATCTCCCTGGACCCCCACCCTGGCACACTGACCTCCTAACACACAGAGCTCATTTGCCTAAGCAAAGCTGAGCTTGTGGAAATCTGCTTTTTCCTTTCTGGCTGAGCAAACGGGAGCATTCACACCTCCCGACCTTGGGCCGCGGTGTGGAAAGAGAGATTTATGAAGCCTGGGAGAAAATATAGTGGAAAGAGAGCAGATGTACCAACGGTGAGCTTCCCTTGGGAGGAGGCAGGAGTGTGTTTCCATCTTGGTTTTGCCTGGTGTGAATCTTTCCAGGACCTGTATCGCTGCCTAATTAATGCTTACACATAGCAGCCATTCCCCCAAATCTTAGCCCAAGGTGGGGATGAGGCGTTTGGGAAGAACTGCTGCAAATGGACCAGTGCTGGAACCCAAAGAGGCAGGGCAGGGATTATCTTGCCTAAATCAGGACAGATTTCCACATCTGGGCTACTTACCCTACGTTTGCTCCCTTTATAGTTGGTAGAGGAAAAGCGTCACTTTGATCTGAAATAGTTCAGTTGCCCACTTTAGGATGAGACACTTTATGTTCTAGAAGCATATTTCTCATCCCCTGACTGCAAAGGAAGCCCAGAGGCATCTGCCCTGACATCTGGGTCATGAGGAGATGCAAAAACCGGTAGATTTCATTTACCTCATGGCCGGAAAATAGTTCTTGATGTTAGAGGGATAGACGGAAAGTCCAAATTATTTTTCAATCCTTTAAGTTGATGGTAGTCCACAAAAATAGTGAGAGTGCCATATTTTTGGACAGGAAAATATTTTTTGTAAAAAAAAAATTCAGCTCCACACACTGGCTCAGGAGATATTATTAATAGTGAGAGCGTTTGAATCGGTCTCGGTGAACGACAGGAGAGAGCAGGACCCAAGACCTGACCCATTAGCTGCTGGGCTTCGGGTTGAGTTCTCTAGTTTTCCTCTCAGTGGCAAACAGAAAACTGCTTCAGGAATCAAATGAGAAAGAGGGAGAAGGGCCGTTTCTCCTGCATTTGGGACGGGTGGTAATCTTGCTCCTCTGGTACATAAATCAGATGCAAATTCACTAACGTTAAGTAAGCGCACAAATGGTGACTGAGCTGGGGAGACAACCAGACCTCAAGAAAGCTTCAAGGCTCTGTCAGCCAAACAGCCGTAGACTTGGATGCTTTCCCAAAGTGTAGCTAAACATTTTGCATTTGCAAAGAAACAAGTTGGAAACCTCCCAGGAGGCTTTTCCTAAGAGGTGTCTGAACCTTCCTGCTCCCGTGGGGCTAAAATCACGCTGGGCCAACACTTGGTCCTGTTGGGGCGGTTGGAAGGGGGCTGATGGCAGGTGGCAGCAGGGTACCAAACTGGGACAAAAACCAGTCTGAGGATGGATATTTTCCCTTTCAGCCACATCATTCCCAGTCCTGAGCAGAGCGAGGGGACCTAAAAAATAGCGTGAGAAAGATTTGTGCGCTGGCAATAGCAAGAGTTGTGTCTTGGGTGCGGGTGGCACCCAAGCAAGGGCTCTGGCCAGGCCATGTGTATCCATAAGCAGCGGGAGGAGGGACATCGATCAGGTGTGCAGAGTCCCCTTGGATGTGGGGTAATGACAACCTGAGGGCACTGCTGGCCCCGGCTGCGTCATGTAGCGGCTCTTGAGGCCAAGCAGGCATTTTGGACTAGCTGGCTGTGTTGCACACCTGGGTCCCCACCATCAAAGGCATGTGCCTTCTAGAAAGAGTTTTTTCTCTGTCTGTGCTCAGAAATGAGCTGGGACAGCGCTGGCGGGGATGCTGGAAGGGGAAACTGTTTTTGGTGAACCAGAGATCCCTCACAGCTGGTGCTGTGTCCAGGCTGCCCTTGCATTTGCTCCTACCTCCAAATGCTGCTGCCACTGATCCCCAGGCAGCCCCCAGCAAAGATTGGATTTATTTTACCTCCACACCATTTTAGATGGTGGTGTCCTGATTTATCTCTGGGCTAAGGACTCAGTAGCATCTGGCTTTCCTCTCCCATCACACACCAAGAAATTGTCCCCTCCGTGGAAGCGGGTTGGCCCCTGAGGAGCAAGTTGCTCCAAACCTCTTACTGTGAGGTGCTGGGGCTTCACCAGACACCCCTTTACCAAGTAAAACCGTAATCAAAGTGACCCACACAACGTTTGGTCCCTATTGTGATCACAAAAATCGGGTGGCAGAGAGGAGAAGGATGTCCTCGAGATGTCCTTGCCCATGGCCATGGTAGGCTTGATCCCTGCAGGGACATGAACCAAACAGTGCCTGGGCTCAAGCTCTGGTTCTGAAGCCACCCGGCTTGCTTTTCTTTTTTTTTTTTTTTTTTTTTGGTGAGATCTATGACACTAAATACCCTTAGCCCTTAGGCGAGAACAGCCACGTCAAAAATGCATATTCAGAGTGGTCCTTGGCTTTGTTGACATGTCTGGAGATGGCTTGGGAGAGCGCTGCTTGACTGTGCCCATACTAAAAATTTTGCAGTAGGGATGTATTCTTGTGCCCATTCCCGCATGCCAGGGCTGTTTAATTTACTATATATAGTCATAGCATATGTGTACTTGAATATATTCTCTCCCCAGCCTGGTTCAGTGGAGAGGTTTCATGTAGCATACACTATAAAAAGTTTCTTTTTCAGATTTTCATCTTGACATGAAAGTGCATTACAACATTTGCCATCAATAAAACACAATTCCTTCCATGTGAAAAGCATTACAGCCACAGTATGGTTATTGAGTGATGATACCTGGATGACGGAAATACACGAACAGGAAAGTGTACGTAGGGAAATTTCAGAAATGATGCCAAGTTTTTTAAAAAAAAAACAATGTCTGATAGCAATGCAGATGGGTTTGGAGAATTTAGTTCGTTTGTACTCAAAAAGAAAAAAAAAAAAAAAAGGAAAGAGAAAGAGAAAGAGGCTGAGCCAAAAGAGAAATAAAAGGCTTCTCAGATGAGTAACTGAGGGGGCTGGCAACCCAGTGAAGACACGTGTGAAGAACAGATTTCTTGCCTCTTACTCTATGGTTCAATCTTGGGCCAAGCATCAGGGGTTTCAGGAGCTACTTCTGCTCTCAGCCTGTTGCTCGTGCCCAGCTCAGTGTCCAGTGCTGGGATGCCAGGGACTGAAGGTACCATTGACATCATCCTTGACTTGAATTCCTAGAGATAGGTCCTCCAGGTCAGGCTTGAGGGCACTGGGGATCCTAAGTGGGAGATTGCCCTCTCTTATACAGCCTACACCTAAACTAAGCAACTGACTCCAAACTTGCTGAAACAGAGGGAAAAACTCCCGTGACTTTGTAAAGAGCTTTGGATCAAGCCCTTCTCCTGAAAATGTGCCAAGCCAGGATCCTTCTCCCGGCTCTAAATTTGCTTTTTATGAAAATGTTCCCGTTAGCACCAAAATAAATTCTAGCTGTGTTTCGATTTTTAGCGAAAGTTTAGCTTTGAGAAAAAAACATGCTAATTAACTCATTAACTGAACCCGTTAAGTATCCATCTCCAAATCTTCCTGAAAATAATGTAAATCACCAGCGCTGGGTTCCCAAGATGCAAGGCAAGTTTCTCGACTTTGGAATGCGTAAACATTCAGTGGAAGAAATTGCGACTTCAGAGAAAGTACAAACAAAGCAGCCTGTTTGTTTGTGCGGCTGCTTTCTCGCAGGAGAACAACCGAGAAGCATGGAAAGCCTCGAGTGTCCTCCATGGTTGGTGTTTGTAGCTGTGATCCAAAGGGGACAGAACAAAGACTGGCCTATTTATAGCCGAGCGATCGAAAGCAAAAGCGCTCGAGTGATGAAAAGGCACAGTCTACCATTGTCGAGGCTTCTGAAAAGAGCACAAACCGTGGTTTTATCAGAGAGCACTTACAAAAAAGATTTTTGCCGGGTGGAAAATAAATGATGTTTTTCCATTGAATCCACCATCCCACGTAATAATTTTTTTCTGGATTGGTCACACTTCATCAGAGCAATGATTGCAGATGGAGGGTGGGGGGGAGGTGGGAGGAGAAACACGTGCCTACGTACGTGTGGAGGAAGCGCTCAGCAAAACCCGCGGTCTTATTATTTCCATTTTGCAGGAAATGCCAATACTCCGTGTCAGAGAACTGTTATATGACATCACCGAAAGGGTAGATTTCGATTTAAGGAATAAGATAAGCTCTGCTGTTTGTGCTAACAGCTGCTTTTAATGTTTATTTTTCAAAAAGCAAAATTATCTACAATAAATAAATAGGCTATTTCATCTGCTATGCCAGGCCTTATTCGACATCTTGCCACAGTATCAAATGACTTCATCTCTCTGCCGTGTTATATTTACGCTACTACCGGGGCATTAGGAAATCAGAGTTACCCAAACACATTATAAAGAAAAGAGCAGTTGTACTGTAACATAAAAATCTTAATTTTTTTTCCCTTCTGAAACAGAGTTTTTCCCAAAGAAATTCTTTTATTTCAGGAAAGTGTCTTTTTTCATCAAAGCCTTTTTGTCGGGGGGGGTGGTGTGAAAGTTAATTTGGGTCACAGTTTCTAATAGGAAGCCATTTGCATGGGATTTTTTTTTTTTCAATTCTAACTTTGCTTCTTCCTTGGGGTTTCCTGGTGCCACGACAACACCTCTGACCAACCCTGCCCCATCCCAGAAATCAAGTCGTAATGCTTCAAAATCCAATATTTCTATCAAAATAACTGGTACAAGTAAAACCTGACCAGGACGTAGCTTATATCGACTCAATTTATATGTATGAGTGTTACAACCTGCTGTGGGAGTGCATCTGCTCCACCGCGCCACCACCTCCTCCTCCTTAATGCAACATTGCTGTTAAGTGGCCTGCACTGGCTTCTGACCTCACGTGAGGGTTGTCTTGGGCATGTTACTGGGGTGTGTTACTGGGTTGTGTTACTGGGAGTGCTGGAGAAGCCAGAGCGACCGTTGGTGATGATGAATTTAGGAGGCAGGCTGCAGCTTGGTTGTAAGGAGGGACCTTGTCCAGGATGGGAGCAGAGAGGCAGAAAAAGGGCTCAACAAGTGGTGGGACTTGGGCAGGAAAGAGCTGAAGAGCTTGAGATGTCCTACTCATTGATGACCTACCTCATCATTGATGACCTACCTCAACTGAGCTAGGCCCACCTAAACCATTTGTGAATTTGACTTTCCACCTGGAAGATGGGACCTGCCACAGTCCCCGAAAATGAGAACATGTTGCCATTGCCAACTTAGGGAGAAAAGTCAAGGATAGGATGGGATGGGATCTTTTGGGAAATCCCAGCCAGACCTCTAGGAGGACAATTTGAGCTGAAATTATCACAAAGGGTTGTTTACATTTGTGCATTTGAATATAAAAGAAATCATAGACTCATAGAATGCCAGATTGGAAGGGACCTCAAGGATCATCTGGTCCAACCCTTGTTGGCAAAAGCACAGTCTAGGCAAGATGGCCCAGCACCCTGTCCAGCTGAATCTTAAAAGTGTCCAATGATGGGGAAGAAAGAAAGGTAAACGCCTTTCAGGGAGAGAGGGAGGAGCTGTATAAATATATATATAAAAATTCATGTGAAAGAGGCAGGCCCACATTGGGGCTTGCCACCTGCACCGCGGCTGACGCTCCCTCCACTTGCACAGCTCCTCAGGCACCCTTGCAAAAGCCGGTTTTCAGAGGGAATAAGATCGTGTGCGAGGCTCAGATGGAGTCGAGGTGAGATAAAAGGAGACTGCAGTCTTAAAAGGCATGACGGTCCGGACGTGCCTCCTCGCAGCCCGACCATACAACAGAGCAAGAGGCAACTCTGAGAAAGCAAAGGCAACAGTTAGGGACACAGCAGGGCCAGATGGTACCAACTAAGGGTTTTGCTAAGGTGGAAAAACCCTTTAGCGCAGGGCGTGTTAGAGGAACTCAATGCATTTACATTCAAGAAGTGAACCAAATTAAGAGAAAGTTAAGAGAAAACAGAATTCAAGCTCTTAACCTGGTTCCCGCAATTTCACGAAAACCGGGGGAAAACAGGTTAAAAGTTGGTTGCCCCTCCCCAAGCCACTTGTACATCTGGGGTTTGTGGCGGCGATGTGGACAGGGCGGGTGTGAAGGATCTGGCTTGCTCTGGGTCTGGGCTGCGAGCTGGCTTGGTGCTGACTCCCAAAATCAGACGGGCACAGTTAAGCTCTTTGCCACTGCCAAGGGCCACAGTGGCAGGGACTTCAATAAAGACTTGCTAATTCCCTCAAAGCAGACCTCAGTTCTTCTGGTTTTGCACCCACTCCACTGTGATCGGGTGGAGCATGGGTGAACCAGGCCACAGGAGCAGGAGGCTCTCGGAGACTCTAATGAAAATCACGTCTGTTTTTCTTAGATTACGGAAGGAGGTGGGGAGAAGGGGAAAAAAGGTGGTCCATCTGAGAGAGAAGACAGAGATTACACGGAATAATTGATGCCATATGAGCACAAAGTCGCATTTTCTTGCAAATGTCCACAGCACAGAGCTGTGATGGGCAACGAAAAGATGACAATAAAGATGTTTATCCAAAGAAAAGGCATTTCAGTGGTGAAAGCCAGTCTGAAAGGGGACATTTATACTAATAAATTAAGCAGTTCAATGGACGCATTGATCGTCTGTTATTAGCCCGAACTTGCCCTAACAGAATCTTTAGGAGAGGCCTGGGCAAGCGTTTGGCCTGGGCTCTCCCATACAATGCCTGGCACAGCTCAGGAGCCAGCACAGGCCAGGAACCATTCCCCATGGGCAGTTTGGATATGACCACCCTGATCTGGAGGCTAAATTGAATAGCGTGGACATGGCCAAGCCATGCCTGTTGGCCTCCTGTCCAAAGAATGGGCCCTGGTCCTTTTTTTTTTTTTTTTTGTTTTTGTTTTTGATGTGGCCAAGCATATTCACTTTGTTATCTTTCCAAAGCATTTAGCTGCACCCTATCATCAGTGTGTCTGCGTGCTTCCCAGTCCATGATGTATTTATCTTTGCAACCCATCTGGTAGGTAGGAGAGAGCTATTAACCTTATTGAAGCGAGGGGGACGGAGGCGGAGGGAAATCTGTCTGCACACCAACGCGCAGCGGCATGGTTGGATGAAACCGGCTCCGGGCAAGTTAACGAGGTTAAATATTGTAAAGACGTAGCGTGGACCTCAAAAGTGTAGTTTCTTGAATCAGCTTGTAGCTTCCCAGCCGTGGCGTCATGTCCTCCCTGCGGTTTTGACCCCTGCTAGTCAGTGGGGATGCACCTACCCTTGCCACGACCACCCCGCCGCTCGGCTGGGAGCGTGGGCACGCAAACAAGTTGTGGCAGGGTGAACAAGGGTGCGAGCTTTCTCCTCCATCCCGTACCTGTGCGTGCGTGTTACCCCGAGGTACCAACAGCGAGCGTTGCGTACCGGGTACCCACCCCCTCTGCTACGGAAGAGCAACCTTCTCCCGGGGCATCGGGGGGTGCAGAAATGCACGTGTGATAGCGGAGATGACTCGGTTGGAGGTCCCACCGTAGCTCATCTTGTGGGAACGTGTTTATATGCTCATACAAAGCGATTTGCCCCCAAATCACCCCAGAAGTCTGCGGCGGAGACGAGGGTGAAACCGGTCTCTACCAAACCGTCTGCCTTAACCACCGAGCTGCCCTTTCACGCTCATCAGTTATTAACGAGCGCATTTCTTAAGCACCGGCAGTGTGTTCATAGCTATTAAAAATATAAAGGAGCTATAAGCTTTGACCTGCCCTCCGTTCCGCCCGCGTCAGATAGCCACTGAAATGAAGAGGTGTTTATTTGCCTGGAAGCGTGGAGTCTTATGTCAGCTCCCAGTGTAGCAAGTAATTTTGCTGGGGGTCTGATCCTGCCATGGGGGAAAGGGCCGGTGCTTTTGTTTCTCTTTTACTCTGAGCGCGATGCCTGCGCTCTCGGCATACCTGGAAAATTATCCCGCTTCGCAGCCAGCACCGGTTCCTGGCCACCCCTGCTGCACGCCAGGCTAAATTGGGAAACTAAGCTCCTTTTTTTTTCCTTTTTTTTTTTTCTTTTTTTTCTTCCCTGGTGCACGGCTGGCCTCCCCACCTTGCTGCTCATGAATGCCTTGCTGAGTTCGCTGTGATTTGGAAAATTAATTGACTCGGAGCCTACTGGCTGAAGCAGCCGCAAACGCAGAACACCCAAGACGCAGCGGTAGCAAGGTCAGAGGAGGTGGGAAATTTTGCGAGAGAGGTAGCAAGCAATAAGCAGAGCAGAATATGGGCACCGGCGGGGAAATGTAAAAGGAAACCATTCAGATCAGACACGGCCATGGGAGACAAGGCGAAGGGACCTTGGGAGGCTTTGGTATTTACTGGGGGAGCTGGCAGCGCCTGCGGCAGGGAATGCCCCCGGCTCTCCGTGGGTCTCCAGAGACCCTTTGCCTCTAGCCAGGATGCTCAAAGAGCACCCTAAGGACCATCTCCTGTGAGTGCAGAGAGCAGCGTCTGTGCTGCGTACAGAAATCTGAAATTATGTAGTTTATCTCAGGCACACACCATCTGCTTGGGAGCCAGCCCCTCGAGAGAAAATAGGAACAAGGGCCGGGTACCGCTCCGTCAGGGCTTTTCTCCTATGGCTTCAATGCTTTTGCTCTCGTTTTATGAATCTTAGAAAATTTTATGAATCATAGAAAAAAGAGCACTTGGAGCGTACCTGTTGTCCGTGTCTCAGAGAGTATGCCAAAACTTTTGCCTGCCCTGATATACCGAGGTTCAGCTTTTCGAAAGTAGCCGGGGACTGACATCCCATGGAAATCCCTTAGTTCCCGAGACGCCTTTGCGGAGCCGCTCTTCAGGGCCTGTCTGTGTGTGACCCTGAGCAGGTCGCGCAAACGGGACGGTTCAGACACGTGAGAGAGTGCTGGCAGCGTAACCCCTTCCCATTCAGGGCCGGACGAGGGACGGGGATGATCTGGGAGGGCGCTTTCATCCGCCTCGGCTCGGGAGGCAAGGCGACACAGCCCAAACCCCGGCAAACGGGTGCTCGGCTAAATCCCGTGAATTCCCATTGGAGGTGGCCCGAGGGCACGTGCACTGAGAGTTCTGGAGGCTCCGCTGATAGAGAGGGGGTTTGTTAAGCCGCTGTCACTCCCGTGCGTGTTTCCCGCCTCCACGACGAGGAGGATGCTGACATGGTGCAAAGGGAAGGCGTTTCTGGGGGCTGAACAGCTGATATTTGTAAATGCCTGTAGTAATCCCGGCCAGCCCACGCTGCAGGCACTACGGGAAGTGGAGAAGCACACAATACGCAAAAGCTGCCGTCTTGTCCTCAATGTCTTTGGGACCAGGAGCCGGAGTCGTCGTCTCAGGAGCTGCAAAATAGGATGGTGTAGGGTAATGTCGAGGCTGGGGAAGGGACGCTTGCTCAACGGGGAAAAAAAAATAAAAATCCAATAGATCTGATTTAATTACAGTTTTGTAGGGCCTTGTCACCGAGCAAGCGTCAACCAGCTTGTCCTCAAAACACCTTGCCATGGTGGATGACAAAACTCTCCCCCCAGGGCAGGGAAACTGAACCAACCTGCTTCGGATAACGCTGGGAATAATGCAGCCAAGATGGGAAGAGACCTCCGCTTTCCCCAGGTCAGAGGGGCCGAGCCAGAAGGTGGTCTGGGATGGGCGCAACGGGGAAAAAGCGGCATTTCCACCCCCTCATCACTTTGCCTGCGTCAAGTCTTCTCCTCGTTTCTCAGGTGTGGGGGAAACTGAGGCACGGGACGTGTGACAGTGCCTCGCTTGGCAATTTCTGCCACTGTTCAGCTTGCTGCTGCCTGGAAGCTTTGCGGCGTGTTTTAAAGCTAAATTGTGCAAATGAGTTTGGTCGTTATTATCATAAAAAGAGAGACCGTTTGTGTACAACTACCAGCTTGCTGAATCCGAGCGGCGCAAGGTCGCAGAGCAAGCCTGTGACAATGCTGGCAATCAAGCCCCGCTCCCAGACTCCCCACCTAGTTTCTATTCATTGCTTGTTTAGGGTAATGAAGAGCAGACTGAGGGAATTGGGGTTGTTTGCTTCAAGAGGCTGTTATAAAAAAAAAAACCAAACAACCCTACTGCAATCTAATTCTGGCCTGGGCAGTGAAGAGCAAGTTTCCCGAGCATCTCTGCCTTGCGAACTTCCCCGAACCCACAGTGTTATACAGCTTCCTATTTTATATCTAATTTTCAAAGCGATAAATATCAAGCAAATAACCGTTTGAGACATTTTTCCTAGCTGTCGCGCCTGTGATTTCCACGGCAGATCTCTGCCCGGTGAGTCTGAAGGGGCAGGCTGGGACAAATACCCCCTCAAAGGCTCAGGAGCATCGTCCTCTTCGCTTTCCCAATCGATTTCCTCATAAACAGCCTATGCCAAAGCCTTTATGAAATTCAAGCCCGGCTTCACATTTCATTGAAAAACCTTTAAGAAAAGCCATTTTTCATACTTAAGACTTTTTCAAATCTCCCCTAACCAGCTACATTCTGCATTGTATCTTTTGAATCTGGCCATTGTCCAACGACAATCCTTAAAATCCCTTTACAGTTTTAAAGAAAAATACAAGCCCTCATTTACCACTGGATCCAGCCTGAAAATAAAAGCTTAATGCCTTGACAGGCCTGGATATTTTTTTGGGTCCTAAGTCTGATTTATGGTGGTAGCCAGCAAACCAGGCTGGTGAAATATTTGCTGCTGCTCGCAGGGATCTGGAAAAATGAAGTGTGAAGTTCTGAAGAGAGCAGGCAACAGTTCTCCAGTCACTAAACACTTCCAACGAGTTGGCAGCGGAACAGAGCTGTGGTCTGAAAGATGAACCTCAAAGGAATAGGGGAGGGGAGCAGTACTGCGCGCAGTGTCAAAATACTGCTGCAGCCTAAAGCTTTCCATACATTCCTGACATCGAGAGGGAAAGAGAAACATTTTCTTCATTATTTATTTATTCTCTCTCTTCTCTCTTTTTTTTTTTTTTCTTTTTTCCTTCCCCCTGCAGGGGTTTCACCCCAAGCAGGGAAAAAAATTAAAAGCAACAACAGGAGCATAGGAAGCTGCTTAAGCCCACCGTAAAAATGCGCTGGTATAAAAAAAATAATATGTATGATCCGGTGAGGGGAAAGCCTTGCTTCTGCCGTGCGTGTCGCAGAGCGATCGCGATGAGCGAGGCTGCGGCGAAGCACCTCGGGTCTTCCGAAGTGCCAAAGCCCCGCGATCTGTGGGCGTGGGAGCTGCGATTTTCATTCCCATGAAAAGGGAATTTCCTAGAGGTAAAAGTGAGGTGGGGATTTTTCAGAGCGTTCTTGGAATGAATCACCCCTGCATAGGTTTGCCAGGTAAAACATGTGGCTGCTTCGCTTTATTTTCTTCAAAGGAAGTTAATATTCATCCCTATCGTGTAGATCATACGGAGACAGAGATAGGCTGATAAATGAGGCGCATTTCAGTACTCGGGGTTTCAGCGATCTGCTTTAGCCCCTATGAATTAACTCGGTTTCCAGCGTTCATGCCGAATAAAATGGGAGAGGTTTTTGGGGTGGCAAAATGGGGATGAGCCAGCCCCAAAAAACTTTCTTTGCCCGCTTGCAGCTCGGAGGGGGTTGTGCTTCTCCTTCTTATCCACGTCTTAAACCCATCCCAACACCTGGGCGCACCGTGAAATAAAAGATCCCCTCCTGTCCCCCCTTGCCCAGCGGGGACCCCCACGGGGGTTTTATTGCCCCCAGGCCCAGGAGAAACGAGGTTGACTTCACCCATCAGCGGCGCTGATGCACGTCCAAAGTCACCCTCTGGCCTTTGGCAGTCGCTTGAAAATGACAGCGGCGAAAGCGGGGAAAATTTATTCTTCTTCGCATTCATGGAAATGAGGACGGGATTGTTTTTATTTGTTTGATTTTATTCTTTTTCTTTAAAAAAGAAAGAGAAAAAAAAAAAAAAAAGGCACACCAACCATTTGGGTCTAAAGCTGTCCGAGGTCAGAAGCCGGGGTGACAGAACAAAGCGCTGCTTGTTTCCAAACACAAGCTTTTGGTTTGGGGAGGAACAACTGCACGTTCTGGTCGTCTTTATAGTTGGGGAATGTTCTGCCTCTGCCGCGGCACGGAGCGGGCTGGGGACCCGCCTGGGCACCCGCCTGCAGCCTCCCGCCCCGACAGACAACACGTAGTAGTAGTAGTATTCTTTTTATTTTTTATTTTTTTTTTCTTGTTGTTATGAAACGGTTCCCTTTAACAGTAGAAGCATTTACGGGACATGCTCGCAGGCGAGCTCGTCCCTGCCGCAGCCACGCAACCCCAAAACCCACACGGTCTGTCAGACAGCGTCACTCAGTGCCACCCACGCTCCGGCAGAGCCCCGGTGCAGGCAGGGCTCCGCGCTCGCACCGGGCTCACGCAAACCGAAACCCACGCTCGCCGCCCTACGCCCACGCCGACGTAGCCAAAACAGGCCCCTTCGGTCTCACACCTCCTTCCCCCACCACCCAACATCCCGGCATCAAAGGGGAGAAAAATACAACCTGAGCTGCTCCGGCTTTGGCAGGGCTTGTCTTCTCCAGGGGCTGACAGGGGGGCCAGTTACACCCCTCTCCAGGGATCGGTTGTATTTGTCCCCCAAGAACTCCTCAAAATGCAGAATAAATCCCACTCCCCGGAGAACGGGATCCTCTGGGCCTCTTACCCTCTGTCAGCTCCTGGCTTTGCAGGATTATTAAAATCCTGGTGGTCACGCTTTGCTGTTTTAGCAGCTGGAGAAAGGGGCTGTTTTTAAAGTCAGCCTTAGAAAGATGACTTGTGGCAATAAAATCTCCCCTGCGTGTTTCGGGTTGAGGGGAGAGTCCAAAGAAGTTTGTGCCGGAGGATGCTCCCAGTGGATCCTGCAGGGCATGGGTGCAGACGAGGGATGCGGTGCAGCAATGCTGTCCTGTCTGGTGACCACACCGGCCTTTCCACACTACCCCAGCACTTCTTGAACCAGTTGACTCAGAAAGCCAGTGCTGATGAGCAGCAGCGCACTGCGGGGCTGTGCTGTGCACGCTGCTGCGGTGGCTTTGAGGTGACACCCCGAGATGTGGCACGGGGTCTGTGAACCCCTCTGGATACATGCCTACTGCCACTTCCTTGAGGAAGTACATCAGGGTACGGCACTGCCGCTGCCCCAGGAGCACCCCCAGGCTGTAGGGTGCCCCCATCCCACCAGCACTACCTGCCTGAGGGGTTTCTCAGGAGACCTGCTCGCTTACCCGTAGCCAACCCCAAGCCTCCCCCACACACTGAGTTTTCTCTTCCAGTTTTGCTTTTCTCTTCTCTCCCCCCTTCCCAGGGCTTTGGGGCCCCTTTCACCCCCAATTACAGCTTCTGAGCTGCGGCGTGGTGGTTCCTGGCTCTGAGTGGGCTCCAGCAGACAGTTCACCCTGTGGTTAGCGAGCTCCCCGCAACACCGGGGACGGGAACCCACTTCCCTCTGGGTGGCCTCGGGATCCAGCATTGATGGAGGTAGGGCACTACCCTAAGAGGCATCAAGGGGAGCCAGGTGGCTTTCTGTGCTGGACAACCTCAGCAGGCACCGAAACACCTCCAAAAGTGGGGTTCTGGGCTTCAGTAAAGCAGCGAAAAGAGCTGAAAGGGTGCTGCAAGCACCTAGGAGGCTGCACAATGCCTCGGTGTGCAGGGAATGGGGGAACATCCGTCCCTGAACCAGAGGGGATTCCACCCCAAGCCATCCACTTCCCACACCATCACATTCCTGCAAGGCATTTCTGCAGTGCTTTATGGGCACCAAATGCATGGCAGTAACAGCCCTCTACCACAACGCACCGTTCCCAAAGTTTGTGTCCTGTATGGCGAAAAAACACACACAAAATTCATCACTTGTGCTTTAATTGTCCCTCTCCAGTGGCAGTATCCCAAAGTGCCTCCATAGCTTTGCAAATCAAGTTTCATTTATTTTTCCTGCTGCAAAGGGGTGGCCATTATGGAGACAGAAAATGGCCAAAGCTGATGAGGACTTAATGACATTACTCAAATGTTCAGAAGAGGAAATTAAGCCGCTTACATCAAATTAAATCTGGACGGATAATTCAGATACGAAGACTATTGACTGTGTTGTTCAGCCTTGTACCTCTGAACTGTGTTTTTGGGTAGTTGGTTTGGGGTTTTATTTTGGTCACTTTAAATGCTGGGGCGGCTCGCTGACTGCTATGCTAGGGTTAACCTGTATTTAGATTGGCACAGATGTGTCATGTTGATAACAACTGATGGTATGGTATGGTATGGTATGGTATGGTATGGTATGGTACGATATTATGACATGGTATGAGTTGGCAGTGCACGCGCACACCCAGAAAGCCAACCCTATCCTGGGCTGCATCCAAAGCAGCGTGGCCAGCAGGTCAAGGGAGGGGATTCTGCCCCTCTCCTCTGCTCTGGTGAGACCCCACCTGGAGTACTGCCTCCAGCTCTGGAGCCCTCAGCACAGGAAAGACATGGACCTCCTGGAGTGGGTCCAGAGGAGGCCACAAAGATGATCAGAGGGCTGGAGCACCTCTCACATGAGGACAGGTTGAGAGAGTTGGGGTTGTTCAGCCTGGAGAAGAGAAGGCTCCGGGGACACCTTGTAGCAGCCTTTCAGTACTTAAAGGGGGCTCGTAAGACGAGGAGGGACTTTTTAGTAGAGCCTGTTGTGATAGGACAAGAGGCAATGGTTTTAAACTAAAAAAGGGGAGATTCAGACTACACTTAAGGAAGAAATTCTTTACTGTGAGGGTGTTGAGACACTGGAACAGATTGCCCAAAGAAGTTGTAGATGCCCTATCCCTGGAACTGTTCAAGACCAGATTGGTTGGGGCTCTGAGCAACCTTATCACGTAGAAGATGTCCCTGCTGACAGCAGAAGCATTAGACTAATTGAACTTTAAAAGTCCCTTCCAACCCAAACCCTTCGGTGATTCTATGATTCTGTGTTACCTCATACCATACCTGGGTGACACAAGTGCAACTCTTCTGCTTTTTAGTAGAATTGCTCCATTTTAATTTAGTGATTAACGGTAAAAGTATCAGCAAGGCTGGAAGAATGGCTTTGCTGTGTGTCTACGCAACACACACTGTCACCACACGTGTGATAACCTTACTAAAACCTTAAACTTTGTATGCGGAGGAACACCAAGCAACATTTTTCTCATGGATCCCTTGGGGCCAGCAGGCATACCCTGAGCTAGGTGGCTCTGAGCAGGTGGGAAATGAAATGCCCTGCTTAAGTTTGGGGGGTTTTGAGAAGTTTGAAGGGAATATTTTCCCTTGAAAAGGTTGGAAAAGGTCTTTTTCCTGTAAACAATTTCCAATGGAAGAGCTTCTGGCCGCCCTTCATTGGGACGTCCATCCTGAGCTTCACCCCAGAGAAAGACCCTTTTGTTGAGCAGAACAATGCGGCTGCGTGGGGAAGCGGGATCAGCTCCCACTCGCAGGGTAGGGTTTCTCTCACCTAACTTCAGCTGTCTAAAACCTAGGTGTCTCGTCTAAACCCGTCATTCGGCCTTCCGCTAACGACTCTGGGGAGATGGAGGCACCTTCTCGGGGCTGTTCATTCCGTCTTCGGGCAAAACAAATCGCTCTCAGGAGGTGGCCGGTTCTCCCGTGGCCGGGGGGGAGCCCCCGAGACGGGCTCTGCGCAGACCGCTGGCGTGGCGATGGCTAATTAGGTGAGATGAATCCCACCCCAAGGAAATCGAGGTAGCTAATGAGTTGCTAGAGTATGTGTTTGCGGAGAGCTTGCCCGCACAAAGCGTGGTTGGGCTGGGGGCTCGTTGGGTAGCTGTAAAAGACTGAAAAGCTGAGCGTTGTAAGCAAGACTTTTTTTATTATTATAGCCGTACTGTGCAGCTTTGTTGATGATCATCCACGGAACCAGCTTGTTGCGTCTTATTTTGCACCTAAATGATAAGATATTGGGGAACTTCAAGATATATGAGAAATCAGCTCATGCTCTAACTTGGCTTTTTAGGCATCACGATGATAAAAATTAAGCAAGAACCCTGTTTTCTTCCGAATTCCTACAGAGAGCAGGAATTCAGTATCTAATCCCAACTAAAGCCCTTAAATTTTGCCAGTGGCATCAATAGGATAAAACCTCATTGCAAGTACTACATGACTTGATCAGGTTTTTGTTGTGTTGTGTTTTGTTTTGTTTTGTTTTTTTCCCTTAGTTTGCCTCTAAAATCTCATAATCCTGCTACTTCTTGTTGAAACAGGATTAAGCACTTTAGCAGAGATCTGGGGTTTTGTTGTGTTTTTTTTGGTTTTTTTTTCCATTTCCTCCACAAGTGCGTGTTAATCTAACCTAATCGAACACGCTGGCCTGGGACGGACGTGTCCGCTTTCACCACGTCGGGAGCTCTGTCTTTCGAGTCTGGGGGCACGCAGGATTTAACAAGCAGCTTGTCGAGCATTTGTTAGTTCTTCTAAAAGGTGATTATTGCCAAACGCACATTCTCGGTGGCTCATTAAATGCTTTCACGTGACAAATCCGTGCAGCATTTTGTGTGTACAAACCCGGGGCTGTCACCGTTTAGAACAAAATGCTAAATATTTACTGGCAAGACAAGCTACGAGTATAAATATTTATACCAAGGTACAATAAAAAAGTACCATAAAACTGATATGGTATAAAGAATTTATGTGTTGAAACAGCCGAGGCCGTTACAAAAGATGTGCTATTTCACGATTATATTATGTGCGGAGATCGCAGTGTTTAGGTGTTTAATTTACTGCTATCTGGCCTTTGCCGTTTGACTCATTAATCTGTCAGGTGGAGGAGTCCTAATTATATTTCTTGTAACCTGGCAAACTACAGAGAATCGTGCTCATATGGGGAATAGATCTTGAAGATTTACTGGTGTGCTGCTAATGGTCCCACAGGGCTCGAAAATGGAAAAAGTATACACAAGAGCAGAAAATGTTAATAAGCGGAATCTGTCTTCCTAATTATTGCGCTGAATGTGTCCTATTGTGCTGAGATAAGAGGAGCATGAGCAACGGTTGATGTAAAACTACTCGCAGGACACTTTTGAGGCAGTAATTGGATTTGGCTTTGGGCATGAGGTTGCACCCATCCTGAAATTCAGCGTCCCAGCGAGGTGACGGGGAGCCTGTCTCACCCCGCTGCTGCCCCCCGCTCCGCTGCTCTCCCTACCTTACCAGGTCCCAGCCGGCACTTTTAGTGGGATTTAGTCTTTTCTAACTTTTGCCACTATTCTGCATTGCCACAACGCTGAAGGTTGATGGGGAGTTAGTAGAGATAAGAAGCGGTCAGCTCGGGGTTAAACAGTAAACTGCATGAAAGGGTGCAATCCAAATTTTGCAGTTCCTGGCTTATATGGACTCTCATGGTCAACATCTGCCCTTAGAATGAAATATCCCAACCCACCAGCCCTGATCTGCGGTATCCTGGGGAAATATCAGTGCAATTGCCTTTTCTTACACTAGGCATCCACTGCTGGCCACTGCTGGTCCAAGATATTGGACTAGATGGATCTTAGACCTGACCCAGTTATTTATATATAAGCTTTATATATAAAACTCACCTCCCCAGGTCAGGTCCTTATGGCCAACCTCTGCTGAAAGCTCAATAGCAAAGCACGGGCTTACAAAAAGAGGCAAAGAGAGGGGAGGGAAGGGAAAGAAGTCAGGATCAGGAGGAAATCAGGACTTCTGAATTGTCACTTCTGATCTTGGACCATAAAAGTGTCCTCTCTTTTGCTTTTTTTTTTTTTCCCATGCGTTGCTTGACACTGCAGACACGTGGGGTCTGTCTGTGGGATTATGGTTTTATAGATAACAGGCGTAGCAGGGACGTAGATGTCCTGTTGATGAGATGGCATGAAAGTAAGTGCGACTGCAAAACCAGCTCCTGTCTGTTGAAGGTACCTTGGGCTTGTCGTCTCTCATATTCTCTTCCTGTTGTTGCGTTGCGCTTGTGGGTTTTCTTCTATATTTTAGGCTTTGGGGAAATGCCCTGTGACCTGGGACACCCGGGGGTGGTGGGAACAGCTGCTGAGTGAACACGGTGCTTGTGCGCTGGTGGGATTGGCAAAATTTCAGGTGATCCTAGAAGTAGACCATACCACCTACCACAAAAGAATATTGAAAATAAAAAAAAAGCCCCAACATCGAGACCTCTGGGAAATTCCTTCCTGGCCACAGCTCTGACGTGCGGTTTCGATCTGAGGAGCCCAGAGTTGTGTTTTTTACGGTCAGCCCTGAGCACATCGCGCCGAGCGCGCAATGGAAAACAGGTGCAGGGACTGTTGCCTTCAGCAAGAGCGACCCTTTTTGGGGGTGGGAAAGCCTATTTCTCCTCCAATATATGGAAGTTACATACTCACACAGCCCGTTGCAGACAGCTGTGGAAATCCCTGCATCACAGAACCTGCTGTCTAAATCTTTTACTATAGCGTGAATTGGAAAGTGAAAATACCTAGTGTCTAATACACAGATTTTTTCAAAAGAGCCATTGGTGTCAAGCCTGTGGACTAGACATTCAGCCAGTATAAACCGAGGTAGAGATACTGAATTATTCCATTTTACACCAGTGAAGGGCCTGACTCTCTTATTCTCTGGGTTTGATCAATGTTTTCCTCTGGCTCAGCATTTGATTAATATCATGGACTAGCCCATAAAACAGACTTTGGAAACTGCAAGATGTGATCCTTTTAATCAGTTTGTCAGTTTTATTTTGGAGACTTAACGGAAAAACAAAACCCTCTGCATAGCTATGGATTTAATATTCTTTGCCTCATATTCCCATGAAGGCAAATGAATAAATATTTCTGATGCATAAAGTGCTGGAAGAGCGTTATCGCTACGTTCGGGTACAACTCATGTGGGAGGACTGTAATGTGTACTATCAGTATCTTGTTAAGTCCTTTCGAATGTTAGCAATGAAATAGATACTAAAATAACATTAATATGAAAATAAATGCAGAACCATATGCTTACATTTGCACAAACATACCTCTGGGAGCCTTTTGCATCGTGTTGGTTTTCGGAACTATTTAAAGATATCGTTGTTCCTCCAAAACCAGTTTTTCTGTCTTGGGTTGATACGAAACTGGAAATGTTCGGTTGAGGCTTATCTAAAGAAGTGTCTATTTGGGCCCAGGTGCTTCCGATGATTTTGGAGGAGAAGCAAGTGAATCTGCCAGAGAGCAGAGAAAAGCTCTGCTAACCCAATTTGGGAGCCAACTTTTCCATGAATATGGGAAAGTTTTAAACACACTGATGTATGGAATAGCCATATCCATTTAAAGTCGGAGCTGGACTCCAGTCTGGGCGCCCGCAATGGGATTCATCCCACCAGCTTGATATGCTGGAGACATCTGGAGCACTGCTACACCTGATACAGTCCCTGCAGAGAAACCGAGGCTGTGGGCTTGAATCCAGTGCTGTTTCGTTCAGGTGAGATGAGGTACGCTGTTGATGTGGCCGTTCCTCTCCCGGGGCAGGTCAGAGAGCCCAGGAAGGTGCCAAGCTCCAGCCTAAAGTTTACATTCAATCAGAGAGTGTTGCATCTTCTAGAGGAAGGGTTATGAAAAAATAAATCAAAGAGAGAAAATGGATGAAGTCAGTTGGCAAGGTACAGCAGTACCAACACTAAAAAACCTACTTTTTAAAAAATTCAGCTGTGGCCGTTTCTTACAGTTTATTTTACCTTCATTTAAGGTGATTGGGTATGAATTTTTACATTTACATTAGAAAAATTGATTCATGATCACGATCCTACTAGCCTACCTAAACGTAAATAAGAGTTTCCATTTGGGTTCATACTGGTTTAATGAAATCGTTAATAGAATGCAAATCTGATGGAAATTCCTACCGCAAGATTATTGCAAAAGAGCAAAAGTTTTGTTGATTACTGAAGGTAGGATGAGCAAGTTCTTCTTAAATATTGGTTCCCTTTTGTCCTGTAGCTTAATTTATTGCCCATGTTGTCCCTGAGCTGCGTTTCAACAGCAGGTCCTGCAGGCCTTCCCCATGAGACTCGTCTTAGTTTATGGGCACCACCAAAGCCCAGGGCAACGCTACCGAGAGTGAGGATGGCAGGAGTCAACAGGCTGCGTGGAGTTATCTCTGCTGGTTTTAGATGGTTGCCAGGTGGGCACAGCTGAGCTGGTGATCCCGGCGTGCCTGTACACTCCGTGGAAAAATAGCAATCACTTCTTGAAGGAATTTTCTAACTAATTTAAGTATCTGCTTTAGGATAAGGTAAATTGGGCATGGCCAGCTTCTCTCCACTATCTGAAAAAAATGGTCTAGGATGACTAGGGATGAAGATTGCACTGTAATGAGATAACATTAAGGCTACCTGTGTGTCCAGAGAAGGGCAACGGAGCTGGTGAGGGGTCTGGAGCACAAGTCTTGTGAGGAGCAGCTGAGGGAGCTGGGGGTGTTCAGCCTGGAGAAAAGGAGGCTGAGGGGAGACCTTCTCGCTCTCAACAACTGCCTGAAAGGAGGGGGTAGACAGGTGGGGGTCGGTCTCTTCTCCCAAGGAACAAGGAAGTAACAAGAGGAAATGGCATCAAATTACACCAGGGGAGGTTTAGATTGGATATTAGGAAAAATTTTTACACTGAAAGGGTTATCAAGCATCGGAACAGGCTGCCTAGGGAAGTGGTGGAGTCCCGATCTGTGGAGGTATTTAAAAGACGTGTAAATGTGGTGCTGAGGGACATGGTTTAGTGGTGGACTTGGCAGTGTTATGTTGACGGTTGGGCTCAATGACCTTAAATGTCTTTTCCAACCTAAATGATTCTATGATTCCATGATTTTTTACCATGCAATTCACAATACTACTGTTAAGGCTCATACCTTAGTAGCATCCAGGCATTAAGCTCCAGTGATATCAGTTGGGATCTAAATAGAAATTAGATGCCTACGTAATTCTGGATCTGATCTTGTGTAGCTTCTAAAACTTCATAGCTTCTAAAACTTCAAAGACAATATACCTTAAGATTAGAAATGATAATGTATGTTTGTAAATAACCTTGTGTAACTCTTTCTGGAGCATGCTGGAGCAAACACCATACATATTGGTAGCCAGATCTTGCATCTTATGCATCGTTAATTTATTTTCCTGAGTAGTCACAGTGAATTGAATGTGAATTGTGCAAATGAGAATTTGTATGCACACGAGTGCAACTCAGCTGCAGCTAAAGAGTTGCTCAAGCCAGCGTAAGGGTTTGGTGTGTCTCGGTTTATAATCCTAACCCCGCCTTTTGCCAAAAGGTGTCAGGAATCAAGAAAAGAACAGGAAATTCTGTATTAGACTGTGCGTTCACACCCTTCCTTACATTTCCTAACAGTAAGAAGAGGTCCAGACAGCTTTCTGCGTTAAAAAAATCCAATTTCCTTTCGTTGCGCTGCTGATTGAACAGGACGCAATCTCGCTGGCTGAACAACCTTTTCGTTTCGGATGGGTAGGGTGTGCCTGGCTTCCCCGGGAGCAGCAAGGACACACTTGTCAGAGGACAGCACTGATTTTCTTCTGGCTGTAAGAAGTGCTATTTTACCTTCTGTCTTCTTCACACAACTGCATGGGCCCTTTCACCCCTGTATCCCATGATCTGAATTAAGAAGAGGACTCACCCTGTGATTCCCTGCACAAAGCATTCGTGTTCTGCAAATGCTTTTGCATGGAAGAAAAGCAGATCCCTGGTAGATGGGCAGCAGGAAACGCTTCCTTTTTGCCAGTGGCTAGAACGCTGTTGTTTGTGACACCTGCGTACTGGCCTGTTTAAATAGAGAAAAACACCAGAAAATACAGGAAATGCTTACTCATTTTGCCCTGCCTGCCCAGCTCCGGTGTCTATCCTAATGCAAACAAATACTTTTGCATCTAAATTCCACGGTGGTTTCGCTCCTGGAGAGCTGTTGTTGTCCCCATCACCAATAGCAGCACCGAGAAGCTGTAGCCACAAACCCGTATTATGCAAAACCAAGACAAAAGGTTTCTTTCTGCTCTTGGCATTTGAATTTTCAGCGTCCCAGGGCAGGCAGCTCGCTACGTGGGCACATTTAATCATCAGTTAATTGTAAACAGTTGTTGGGCAGATGGAGGAGTCTCCATCGGCAGCAAGGTCATGGGGGATAAATCGTAGAATCACAGAATCATAGAATTGCCTGGGTTGGAAGGGAACCTTTCAGATCACCTAGTCCAACCATCGACCTAACTCTGACAAAAACCATCACTAAACCATATCTCTAAGCACTATGTCTGCCCGTCTTTTAAACACCTCCAGGGATGGTGACTCAATCACCATCTTGTCCATGAGCATCTCAAAGTCCAGACACTTATAGAAAGAGAAGCTAATTCTTCCCCTCTAACGGCTTTACCACCTTGTCTGGTTTACGTGAGAAATGAAATGACAAATCATACTGCACGTGGTTCCACCGAGTTCATCATCGTCTTTGGTTATATAGGGTGGATGTGCTTAAACCGATAGCCACCCAGGTGTTTTCACTTGCTGACACTTTGTACCCTCCAAAATACTTGCTGCTGTCAACACCTCTCACCAAAACAGGGTTGTCTTATTGTTGCAGTGCCACATTGCAAGGAAATTCAATGTTTTCCCAGCTCTATGTCATCGCAGGCATCGTGGCTGTCGTTACCATGCGTGTTACGTGCTCGCAGCGGTGGGGGGAGATGGACCACGAGGAGATGCCTCGCTGGCGGGGTGGTCTGAGCTAGGGACAGGATGAAGTATGCCTTAAATCAGAAGGATCACTTCCCCTGAGTGCCGGGCGGTGAGCAGCTATTTAATACATGAAAGCAACACTGCCATAGTTTAGGACAGAAAGTGAAATTTATTGTCCTATTAGATTAAACGACACAGGAATATAAAGCAATTCGAGCGTACGCACATAACTGGAATTTGGGCAGCTCATCAGACTTGACACCCTTTTCTCACCAGCAGTTTCAATATCTAAAATTATGAAAGAAAAACAATTGTTTCTCTTTTTTTTTTTAATCATTGTTTAGTGCTGTGAGCAAAGGAAATATTTGAAGATAAAAATCATTATCTGATTATTAAGCAATCCTACCCAATCCAACAGCACCGAGCTATCAGATGCACCATTCTGGGGCGCGCAAAAGCTCCATTCCGACTGCGGAGGATGAATGCCACTTCATACATACGTGGGATAAAAATTTCCCGGGAAACGTTAGTAGCGTGGCACACCCAAAAGCAGCCAGTCCGTGGGGCCCGATACGATCGCAGTGCACGATCTGCAAACAGAGAGATCACCTGACAGTGAGGAGCACCGTGGGAGAAAAAAGAGCTGGTTCAAGCAGTGCGCGTGCGGATGCAGGGATCTGCCCCGCTGCAGGGAACCTTCGTGATAAATGAGCTATTCATCGGAAATTGTTGTGCTAAAATTCCTTTGAATTTCTCTAGCTCCGTACTCAGCAATTCTGAAGTTTTAGTTAAGAAATTGTCTTCATTCTTATTTGTCTGACATCATCTTCTCTATAGCTCATATTTTTTTTATCCCCTTTTCGACCTTATGCTCTGCTACCTGCCTTGCTCTTTTGCTTTGCTGTTCAGACTTGTTTATTATAACCACAATTATAATATCTGGGCAGTGAAATGTAAGTTGACTAGATTGCTCAAACTGCTATTTTTAATTAAAAACACGCAATACAATAATTTCAATATTTTTTCCTCCTATTTCCTCCTACACACATCCTATATCTTCTATTTCCCAGAGCTGCTCAAAACTGAACTCCCAGTGCTTTGGTAAGCTATTGGACCAATTCCTTTAAAATTCATCAGAGTATTCAACTTAGAGCGAAAGACGTGCATACGCTGGAGAAATATTTTTATATGGTATTCTCTTT
Organism: Rissa tridactyla; assembly: GCF_028500815.1. Taxonomy (NCBI): domain Eukaryota; kingdom Metazoa; phylum Chordata; class Aves; order Charadriiformes; family Laridae; genus Rissa; species Rissa tridactyla. The sequence continues at coordinate 120,997,651 of NC_071468.1, read as the reverse complement.
AAGTGCTTTTTGCTACCAGCTGTCCAGACAAAGTCTAGCTCCGTGATTCTAATTCTACCCAATTCCACATTTCTTTATTTCACTTGCATTTGTTAAAGGATTTCTTGAGTACAAATGGGGTTTGAGGCATAGAAATTTCTACAGGAATTTGGATATTTCAGAGCAAAACAGCTGCTTGCTTTTCTTTGTTTCTATGCCTTCAAACAAATGGTATTTTGTGGGCATATTTCTCAGTTAAAAAGCAGGATTACACTCGAGAAACAGAAAAGTTTCTTCTACTAGAAACAGATCTGCAGTAGTCCGGATATTAACTAACTAGTCATTCCAGAGAAGCCATCCTAGTTTACATGTATCGTCTGTGGATGTGATTTTCTCACTTGCTTAACCCTCATAGTTCCCACCAAATTTGTCTGGACCTCTGGAGTCTCGTTATCCTACAGATGAGGTTGGGACATTTCTGTGGTTTGCCGTCGAATCCAGGGTTCTCGCAGCCGTATCAAACAGTTTGAAAAAAATGGTTAAACTTTTTTGCTTGGGGGCTTGAAATAGTCTTTCGTTCTTGACGCCTCGGTAGTGATCCCTAGGAGGGCAGGGGCAGCGCACAGAGGTTGTGCCAGGACAGCAACACCTCTCCAGAGGTACGTGATGCTGACCACTAAGGCAGGATCTCGAGCTCGTTGGACCTCAGGTCTTTAATTCGGTGTGGCAGCCCTTCCATTCCTGACATCAGTCTGTACATGCCACACGTCTAGACAAGTACAGGGGAAATATGTTGCTATCCTGAATAGGAAGCCTGGATGGAAAGAACCTCTCCTGCCTTTCTGCCAACCTCCTTCTTGGTGTAGATGCCCAGAAATGATAGAATTCCCTAGATAATTGCCTGTTCCAGCCCAGGATTTTTTGATATTTGGCTTTACCGGCTTCCCTCACTGCAGATCCCAGCAGCAAGCAGATTGGCAATGCGTCCGCTCTGAACTTCTCCTTCTTTGATTTTACTTCATGTCCGAATATGTGATTATTTCTTACTGGAAATAATTATGTGGGAACAAACAGTGTCTCTCTTCAGCCGGTGACTGCTATTCCCATTGTGCATTGGTTGGTGGAGCAGCTCTTGGGGTAATATATGGTTCCTCCCTCAACTATGTGGTCCCTGGTAGTGCCAGACCAGAGTAGCTGAGGGAAAACTCTACTACAGGACGTGGTAGGATGCAGAGAGGGATTACGTTTCTCTCCATCAGTCAATTTGGATTCCATGATAAGGGGTGGCTTTGAGTGATATCATCATCCAGCCCTTGTCCCACCTCCTTCTGCCACTAACACTTGACATTTCTTCCCTTTTGTCCTCACCCAGAGCTAGCGACGTAATTCAGACAGAACAGCTTTATTTTGCAAAGTCTGTTTGCCGGTAATAAATGGTGCGCATGATGGATGGCTGTGGTCTTGAAGATGATGGAGGTGAACAGCAGGGTGCTGCGTGGATTTGTGCTAGCGGCAACATTATTTAATACTTTTATTAATGGTCTGGAAGGAGGTGTAACCAAGTACATTAACTAGATCTGCACACGATACTGCGCTGGAAAGAACTGTAAACCAAGTGAAGACAGAGAAATAACACTAATGGAACCAGAGGTTAGAAATATGAGCGGGAAACAGAATGAGATTCTGTCTGGAAAAAGGCAAACTAATAAATCTGGGAATAATAATCCAAAACACAGATATTTAATAGGAGGGTGAGAGATCTGAAAAAACACTGATGTTCTAAAAGAGCTAGTAATGATGGTTAAGAGTGACTAGGAAATGGTTGTACAATGTGAAATGGTGGAAAAAGGCAATTTTGGTTTGCAGACTAAATCCAAAAGTATCTTGCCCTGGCACAAGGGCTTGTGCCTCCTTGTGTGCATGACTTTCTACAGCACTTTGAGCCCTTACCTCCAAGCTTTATCTGTGAGTAGAAGCCCACAAGTAGAAAAGTGTCTTTACAGCTGAATCTTCACAGAAACTCAGCTCTGTAGGGCATCTTCTGGACCATCCAGTCCTGCATCTGCTTCCTGTGGGAGCAGTATTGGTCCATGTCGTTCTCCTGTCCTCTCCGCTCAGCCCTTCTACAACCCTCCTGGGAGAGTGAGCCAGGGCTTCTCTGATGGTAATTTTGACAACTGGCAATTTTGACATCAAGAGCAGAAAAATCCGAAGGAGCACAAGTTAATCCCAGCAAAATGATATGACTGAGTCAGGGCATGAAGACTGGATTTTTTACACAGAAAAATCCAAACAAGATAATAAATGTTCAATGGGACCATTGCTATTCCTTTCACTCAATGCAATTATGTTGTAGGTACCATTTTCTGACCCCTGTAATGTTTGTGTCAATTAATTCCACGGCATAAAGAGTAAATTGATAGGCAGTCACTCGTGGAAATGGATATTTGCCAAAGGAGGACTTAGAAACACTGTAGGAATCCTCAGGTGGGACTAAACAAGCAAAAAGATTACTAAATATCAAGAATTTTCTTAAAAGGTAGATGCAGCAAGCTGGAAATGTGTCCCACGTGCTCACTCGAGGGCACCCATCGCTCACCGGTGAGAGCCGTTAGCCCCGTGGGGAAGGGATGCTGCCGAAGCCCTAGGTGGGCTCACAAGCGCGGTATAAGCACAGGGGTCACTGCCTGCTGTTCTTGATAAGTGCTTCATGCTGGGCAGCTGGTGCTCTGCAAATGGAAATGAAATTGTTTAAACTGGTAACTTGTTCTTGGTATCGATCATAAGATGGATAAGATGTACGTTCAAGAACGCGGCTGCTGTGAGCTGCCTCTCCAGAGGAATTCTCTGTCAGTCGGCAGAGCTGAGAGTGGTACAAGCCAGGAGTTCCTGCTTTTCGTAATGAAAACATATGATCGTTTCTGCTCTGGGCCCTAACTAGCCGTAGAACTGGTTGTACACGACATTATTCCTTGTGGAAAGGTTGTCTTCTCGCGCTGGAGCCCATCTGGGTTGCTCCCAACCACCCGGCAACCTGAGGCGTAAGGAAAGTGAGAGGCGAGATCCATGAACTCAGATCCTCCGTTGATACAAACATCCCTCGGACACTGTGGTGTCTCAGAGATTTTTGTTTTCTTTTGTTTTGATTTGCGTTTAAATGCCGACCATTAAGCAAGCTGTGAGAATAAGAGGAAGGGTACATTTAGCTTACAAACACCTCCCACATGCCCTCATCAATCTCCTCACAGTCCTGGGGATCGAGGAAGAATTAGGAAAATGTCCTATTTAGCTAAACAGCACCCAAGTCTATTTTGACCTGTAGGAGAGAAGCAGAAGGGCCAAGCTGCAACATATATCCAAATAAATTGATAACGCGTTCACTGACCGAAGCAAAAAGTCTTTTAAGTACTGAGAGCCACTTACTCTGCTGTACTCTGTGCCACCTCCACTGCAGGCTGGGGAATTGCTCCGACATTGTACGAGTGAAAAATAAACCCATCGAGCCCCGGGTATGTGCCATCCGCTTAGTCACAGAGTGGAAATGCAGCTGCCTCTAGGGTGGAACGGAGAAACCACCCGTGTGAGCTTCACTGCAATATTAGCTCTCCGGGCTGGAGCTTTTCATAGCTCTGCTCACAAAGCCATCATTAAAAATGTTAAGTTATAAGGAAGGAGCTGTCTTAGTGTCAGAGTGCGACTGCCCGTACAGGAAAACCTTGGTTAGAATATTTTCCTTCAGTCAAATCTCTTTATTCCTAGAAGGTCTCTGATACAGATATTAAACTATTTCAATACTATTTGTAGTAACATAATAATTCCAGGGGAAAAAGAAATAAATACGGCCACTGTATGAAACACCCGGGTATATCATATGTTACTAATTGTGATTAACCATTTCAGTCTGCTGTAAACAAGAAGGCCAGTTAGAAGCAAGTAATGTAAATGGTCCAGTACTGGAGCTCAGTTGTTAAAATAATCCCCTACCCAGTTATCCCTGCATGATCTTTCAAAAAGGAGAAGTATTCTAAATGAGAGTGTGAAATCGAAGAGGAGAGTGAGCAGGGCCTTGTATCATTCTCCTGGCACGAGCAGGGAGGGTGAAGCATTGGCAGGACTGTGTTTATAGCTCCGACACGGGAACCACTAATCCCTGTTAAATCTCCTGAGAAACAGCCGAAACTCACAGCATCACGCAGGTCGGTTGAAGCTGGGAAGCTGCAGGACATGAATATCTTGAACCACGTCCCGTTAACTAATAAAATCCTGATATAGGCATTTCCCCCCACTCCAAACTCTATTTTTGCTACCGGAAAAGGAGTGTATCTAAGGCACAGCTCTCTGGTTGGGGGTCTGATGTCAGTCAGGAACACGAGTCACATCATGCACGGTAAAATCAGCCCTGGAGCTCGGAGCGTCCTGTCCCCACCACAGCCCATGGGAACTGGAGCAGCCCGTACCGAAGTTCTCAGAGCTCTGTAGGAGAACTGTTAAGTGCATATAATTACTCATGTGAGCATGTATTTTCAGGATCAAGGCCTAGCCTTTTAGCTACTGGGCATTCCTCCTTATTCTTGTTCTTATTAAAAGCAATGATTTTATTGAAGTAGCATTCTGGCACCTGTTGTACCAGACATCTACAATTACCTGACCACGGTGCGGTCCCAGATGGGGAAAGACCCTGGTGCGCACCGGCTACCTCCCTGTCCCAACCCAGCCCAGGAGGCAGCCGGGGCTGTTCTGGCAGGTCCCCAGGATGACAAAGTGGGGGACCATTATGCTATAAAGCACTCACTTTTCAGAATAAGAGTAGCCTAGAGAAAAAAAACAAAACAAAAAACAACAAATCCCATCGCCGAGCTTTTGAACAGAGATGAGTGTAGAAGGTCAAGCTGAGGCAAATGGAGTTCATGCTTCCTACAAAGCATGAAATGTACACAAAACCTGAGTTATTTTCGCCATTTCTTTTAGGAAAGGTGAGCTGTACCCTGAACGTGCCTATTTCTCCCTACTGACTCTGAGCCTAAACTGGTAGCTCGGGTACAGGCCGCTACATTGCAAATCTCTGCTTTTTATCGCATTAAGCTCACTGCTTGTAAGAAGAATCACTTGAAACACCAGGAACAGACAGCAGCAGACAGCAAAACCCTCAGGACAGTGACCAACGGGCCATACTAGGACCTGAGCGGACTATCAGAGGTCTCAGGGGTGGTCTGAGAACGCTGACTCGCCTCACCTAAGCAAGCCACAAGCTGTCTACGCTGTGCTGTTTTTATGGAAAGGTGCCTCTTGCTCATTAAGAAAAGAAGAGATGGAGAAGGGCAGAAAAGGGAGAAGTCAGGCAGTTCTCTAATGCTAGAGACCTGGAGGGTAGAGGCGACTTCCAGATGCCCTTCAGAGGGGTCCAGCTTGATGATGATTAGGAGCTCCAAATGTCTCTGAGCTGGTGTCTGCTGTCACAGGTCACCGTGGGGTGCGGGGCTCACCCCTTCTGTCTCCAAGGATCTTAGTCTGATTCAGGTCCCTGGTCTCCTACAGTAGCGGAGCAAGAGAAACTACCTTTTCTGATGCCTTCAGATTTCGGGCTCAGCTGTACTCTAGGATATTGCCCCCCTCCCCATCGATTACTGTGCATAGTGGAGACACCGCTCTTCATTTCTGGGGTCTAAGGATGAGGACAAGCTCGGCTGCTCTGCTTTGGGGCTTTGAAATGGTTTTTAAGTTGAGCACAGGTGTCAGTGCAGACCAGAGAATCCTACAGTGTGCTAAAATGTGAGATAATTAGCGGCTGGTACGTGGATTGAACCCAGCTCCTTGCTCCTGCTGCACACCAGTGCTTGTGGCCTGCTTACACCTTGCACTTCAGTACACGCCCAGATGGTAGCGGTGCCCAGCACACCTTACAGCTGTAGGGGTTTTTTTTGGGTTAAAAAAAAAATAAGTCTTTGGTAACCATTAGTGTAAAAATAACCTCCCACATTTTGTCTTGCTTGTCTCTGCCTGCAATCTTCCTCCTGCCTGTGCCCATAGCAGATCTGTTTCCCTGACCCTGGGACTTAAAAACGCATTTCCTGGAACTCGATTGAAAATTCAGCAGCTAACTCTCAAATAAGTATATTCATGGCTTGAAAATGGGAAAATTCTGGCCAAATCAATTGGCATTGCCTGAATGATACTGCAATTTAAGATAGTAGAATTTGGCTCTGATCAGGAGTGCAGTAGTCCATATCTCAAGGACCATCAAAATACCCATTTCTCAAGGCAGGACTTGTGTTTTCCCTATATTCTCAGACATTCCATGCGGCTTGCAAATCTGTTCGGCGTCAGGGCGTGTGTATAGCCTGTATATGATCCACACCCAGGTCATACAGGTTACAGAAACGCAGGATTGATTGTCTACTGCCCCCAACAGCTGCAGGGAAAAATAACATCTGCATCGACAGCTCCAAGCAGAAACCCCAGGGAGATGGAGGCCATGCGTCCCGAGCATTTCCCTTGGTGCCGTGTCACCCATCGCTGAGTTTGAGAGGCATCAGATACTAAGAGCCCACTGTTTTGAACACATGGAACATAAAAGCTGAGTGCAACGTTTACATTTGTAAACTTACATGTTCTCTTTCTAAAGTTTCCCTTCCGGTGCTCAATTTGATACGTGAGCGCAGAGGAGTCACCTCTTGCTTCCCGCCGAGATGACTATGCCGGGAAGGATCTTTGTAGCTTGCCATCAAAGCGGCAGACAGGCAGCTGGGGAACATCCACATCTGGGTGTGCTGGTGTTTTATTGCATGTTGCATTCCATATAAATTCCATATGGAGGCAAAAAAATCATTTTGGACTTGGTACCTCCTCCACGCCAATAGCTTAATGAGGAGAGTTTTGTTTTGTTGTTTTCCTAAAGGAGAGCTGCAGTCCAAGTGCATTATTATGGGTTTGCACATTGCTGCGCTCTTAATATCAAAGCTTTCGTTTGGCCGGAGGCTTCCTTCCCTGTGGGGGAAGGGTTGCTGGGTGAGTGCTGTAGGTTACACAATGTTTTCCCCAGCAGAAAGGCAAAGCGCGTGAGTTGGAGTCTGTTGTGATAATGCACGAGAGGAAGTCAAAAGCGAGTCTGTGTGGCAAAGGGAACCTACAAATGAGATAGCATGCAGCGTCTCCTGTAACGTAACTGTTCTCAGATTGCAGCCTGATGGCCAATTCCTGTATGCCTATTAGAGCAAGAAATGGGAAAACAGACAAAATAGAAACATTCACAAGACGTCCATTTACAGTTACAAAATGTCCACTTTAATGATCGAAGTATTCTTTGTTGGATTCTGAGGAGAAGGATTTGGGGCTGTTGATTGATGAGAAGCTCAATGTGAGCCGGCAACGTGCACTCGCAGCCCAGAAAGCCAACCGCATCCTGGGCTGCATCCAAAGCGGCATGGTCAGCAGGGCGAGGGAGGGGATTCTGCCCCTCTACTCTGCTCCGGTGAGATGCCATATGGACTATTGTGTCCAGCTCTGGAGCCCTCAGCACAGGAAAGACATGGACCTGTTGGAGCAGGTCCAGAGGAGGCCACAAAGATGATCAGAGGACTGGAGCACCTCTCCCATGAGGACAGGTTGAGAGTTGGCGTTGTTCAACCTGGAGAAGAGAAGGCTCCGAGGAGACCTTATAGCAACCTTCCAGTACTTGAAGGGGGCTTGTAAGAAAGATGAGGAGGGACTCTTTATGGGGGAGTGTAGCCATAGGACGAGGGGTAATGGTTTTAAACTGGAAGAAGGGAGAGTTAGATTAGATATTAGGAAGAAATTTTTCTCTCTGAGGGTGGTGAGGCACTGGAACAGGTTGCCCAGAGAAGCTGTGGCTGCCCCATCCCTGGAGGTGTTCAAGGCCAGGCTGGATGGGGCTTGGAGCAGCCTGGTCTAGTGGGAGGTGTCCCTGCCCAGGGCAGAGGGGTTGGAACTAGATGATCTTTAAGGTCCCCTCCAACTCAAACCATTCTATGATCCCATGAACCCTCTGGATTAATTGCATGCTCCTCAGTAGCACTGAGTGGTTTTAACTGGGTGATACACTTGCACGTAGTCAGGAGAAGACTCTGACCAGAAATGATGGCAACATGAGTAAACAAGACCCATAAAATTTGGAGAAGAAAAGATTTTTGTTGTCCAGGTTGGAGACAGTAAAAGCAGGCTGCATAGTTCTGTCTTTGTTATGCGAAGTTGGGAAATAAATCCAACCTGTCCCAGCATCAGCCCGCTGTGTCATCCTCCTTCTCTGGAAAATTAGGGTAACTACCAGGAGAAGGTTCCTGACAGTGGTTTTTAATTAGCTGGCAGAAGAGTTTCTCAAAGGAAATAACAATCCATTTGCAGGGACTTCTCCTGCTATTAACTCAAAACATTGTTTTTCCCGTACAAATGCAATGAGGCTGACACCAAATTCTTCCCCGTTTTTGATGTAATATTACTTATGCTAAATGGGGATATAGTGCATATTTTTAGGAAGGATTATTTGCACGAATCGATCATAACAATCAAAATCACACATTATGAGCGGTGGAAGAAATCATTCCCTTTTCTCTTAACTCTCTGGTCACCGCCATAGGAATCTTGTACCTACACACATTTTTTACCGTTGTTTTGCAGTGCAGAAATGGGACGCAAGAAAGTCTTGCAAAATAGGCAAACATCCTCCACCAAAACAGCAGTGCCGGGATATTGATTGCGTTCTCATTTAAATGTGCCATGCACGCTTTCCGCACCACACATTTACTCACAACCGTCTTCACAAGAGTGGAAAATCTGACAAGTAATTTTCTGTGGGGACATAAAAATGCAGGACGAAAACCTCTAAGCGGCGTGGTCTTTAAGGAGCAGTCATCCGTTGAGCTAAAGCTATATCCAATATTACAGTATCTTGCTGATAGATGACATAAAACAAATTTGTTACTTAGAGAGGCATGTTGATTGGCTTCACGCTGGGTGCGCATGGAGAAAGACATCTAGACTCTCTTTTATCCAGATGGAATTCCTAAGTCAATCAAATAAACATAATAATAATAAGGTTAATCTGGTCTTTACTCATTCAAGAGAGAAAAGCAGAGATGTGGATCTAATTACGTAAATATTGTAAAATCAGTTTGCGTTTATCTCTTTCCACATCTCCTTGGTACAGCCCTAGTTCAACATGCTTAACACGGTCCTTTTTGGTCTGAATGATTTAATTCTGAAGCTAAAAACATTCAAGATTTGTTTGAACAAGAAAATCTTGTTTTCTTTGGAGCATTCTGAACTGGGCATAATTACAGTGTTGCGAATGCGATGCTCTGCTTAAGGAGCTGTCAGCATTTCCATATTAAACCTTTATTTTGGGGGGTTAACAGAATTGCCAGAAAAAGGGGGAAAAAAAAAAAGAAAGAGTGGAAAAGAGGGGTCCATTATAGCCTGAAACTTAGTGTTTAGGTTTTTAATCCAGGAGGGAGGTTTCGAAATCAAATTGTGCAGAATTAATGTGCACTGTATGCTTGCAAAACTGCTCATGTCACTTTTTTCATCCTTTTTAAAAAAATAAAATCATCCCACAATAAAGCCCACTTATTTTGCTTACTTCTACTGTACACTGCTCTTTAAAGTTAATGTCATTTCCATACAATACCCCCAATGTAATATGCCTTAGAGGCAGCATAGATTGAATAAGTGACTTGGAGCCAGGGACTCCCAAGTTTATAATTTAGCCGCTGACTCACTGTGTGGCCTCAGGCAAACCACGTAACTTCTATGTCCTCATCTATGGTATGGTCTCAATTTTCCATTGTGTTGCACAACATGTAAGGAGCTCTGCTTGTGTTCAATAGGAGCTTAACCCGATGGTGAGTGGGTTACAGGATCCTTGTAGAGGATATGAGACTTAGCGCAGCTCCCGTCTACCAGGTTTCGTCTATTCAGTTCAGTCTGTGGGAGATCGGTCTTCATGGAGCTAGTCCAGGTGGGCATTCGGTGGAGGCGTCTCCATCCGCGATTTCTGAGTCGCGGGGAACAGGCTGTCTCGGTGCTGACACTGAAATAATAATCTTCAGAAACTTAAGCAGAATAACTGGGAGGTTGTCTTGACTGAATGCGTAGGCTGCTCTGCATTGGACCTGCAGGAGACAGATAATGTTGACCCTTTCAGCTTTCCTTAGCTCTTTATGGGCTTCTGCACTACCCTTTCATGTCTGAGATTTTCCTCTAACATTTGCCTTTGCATACAGTGGAGAATCAAACTCCTGTTGTATATTATTCTAGTCACGTGGAGAGGAGAACATGGACAGCTTGTGTAGATAGTGGATGAGGGACAGAGAGACTTTTTCCTAAAGAACAGCAACCCCTAAGAAGTAGGTTCTTCAGCATTTAGCCAGGCCTGGGAAGGGCCCTTTTGCAGCAAGTCCTGGCTTGGTGTAGACCTCTGTGAATGATAAGGCCTTTGTGGGTCATGAGAATAGAAATATAAATAGAGAAGAGACTGTTTTGGTCATCATTTCTAGTCCTCCATATTGCAGGCAAATGTACACTGATGGTAAGTTCAGATGCGTCTGCAGAACATTTGCTACCCAGACCACAAGACATCCCATCTCCCAGACCCCTATAGCCATCTACAGATCTGCAATAAAAGACGAAGCGTTGCAGCTGAGATGCATCATGGAAGGAGAACACAAAAGACTCAATGGGCTGCCAGTGGCCTGGGTCAAGAACAGGGAAGACACGGTGAGACTGGGCAGATCTAGAGAGACAGGGGCTCACAGACAGCTTTCCCCTCTCTGAAAGAACCTTTGTTCAGCCAAAGAGGATCATGAAGAACACCCTGGCTTCAAAAAACATCCCCCCTCTTCTTCCTTCCCCATCTACACAAGCTGCCAATATCTGATTGCGTTTTGTCCTCACGCAAACATTTCTTTTGTACAACATCTTGTAGCACAAGCCCTGCAGATTCACCACACATTTTGTGAAGAACCATGTCTTTGGGTGGGTTTTTTTTGAATCTTCCACTTAATAGTTTCATGTGGTGCCTTTGTGGTCTTGTCCTGGAAGACAGCTTACCTCAAAGGGAGTTTTTCTTGACAGGTTTTTATTTTTAATAGCTAGAGACCCGCTAATGTCCTTGTACTCTTCTCCATATTGCCCATGTAGGAGTGCTCATGTGGTCCCAGTTTTCTGTGGAATGGGAATTATAGTGTACAGTATCATCCAATATATATGGGATTATAAAACACAGGAAATCCCACCGTGATCCAGTATTCCCTGCCAGTTAACAAAATGGTTTTATGGCTCTGAGCAGACGTGTCACTACAACAAGGATCTGGATTTGTGTGCTGCCTTTAAACACTCTTTTTCATCTTTAATTTGGATCCCAAACTGAACTGTTGGAAACTCTTCTTAGCATGAGATACTTGTAGAAAAATCTTTTATTGTGAATGTGGGAAATATTTTGAAATATTTTGTTTGTTTGGGCTGTTTCAACACTGAGCTGTGTTTACAGTTGTTCTTCATTCACCTTGTGGAAGTTGTTTTATTCTGGTTGTTTTCTTGCTGGCTGGGCTTCCTTGTTGGAGTGAATCTCCATTGCTTCGCAACAGATACGCAGATCTCAACACGTACGTGTAACTCCAGCTAAAGCAGATTCATGTCAGGTTGGCTTGACCTACAGTAGTTTTATTTTGCTTAGAACTGACCCGAACAATTTTCAGATCACATTGACCCAAAGTTAAATGCTTTCCTTCGGTTCTCCTGAGGGAAAACGGAAACATTTCAGGAAAATCAAGCTTTTCCTAGGGGCAACACTGTCTTCGTACCAAAACAAATTTGGAATTGAAAAAAAACCCCAAATTGGGAAATTCCTGAGTGGCTCTACTTGCCCATTCTCTTGGTCTGATGTGAATGCTCTAGAGCTATGCTGCTATATCGAAAAGGACACCATTTCAATCCACGGGAAACAGCCGTGTTTTAATTCAGCATTACACTACTAAAGAGGTTTTTCTTCTGCCATCTAGTCAATGTTAGCCAGCCCGCTGACTAGTCTAACAAAGTGTGAGAGAACCTCGTAAAATTAGGGTGCACTACCAAAATTAGAGTGGGTGATAACCCTAAAAATTAATACCTACAAAGCGCTGTACAGCCAGGAGGCTGGTGGAAACAAAAGCCATGCTCCTTTCTGCTGGAAAACATGTAAAATTGACACCGTGTGCCAGATTTTATAGTGGTTTGTAGGATTTGTAAAACACACTGCAAGTAGCACTTGCTAAAACTGTGCAGCTCGAGACCTGTGGAGAGAAAGATATCTGCAGGAATGGGGAAGAGCAGTGTCAGCTTTTCGAGAGAGGCTCTTTGGGATGCCGTGGTGGGTGAATAAATGGTGCTGTGGTTTGGTTGTCAAAGGCAACGGCAGAGGCAGAAGGTTGGGGTGGTTTATAAATTAATTCATCTTTGGTTTGGAGGACAAGACTTTACTCTTATACTTAATGCATGGAGGTAATATTAAGAAGAGCCGAATGCCTATAAAGCTCAGCTATTGACTTTTTGAATTATCAGCCATCTGAACCTCACAAAAGTGACTGCAACATTCGTGTACTGCCGAGTGGCTTTCATTGAAGACCTCTGCAATGCCACTAGAGCTGGACAGACTTTTCAAACATGGTATTTTTTTATCTATTCCTTTTGCTAACTACATTTCCAAAGAGGATCCTGAACTTTTCCCTAAAGCCAGTCTTGCACATAATTAAATTCAAGCTTCCTCCCTCCCAGAGAGATGGGGACACCCATGTTACAGTGCTGCCAGCTCATTGGGTACCAGTTGGCAGACGATGCTGGTACTGGAAGAAATTATATTCCACCACCACCGCTCCATGGTTCTGCCTTTGTGTTATGTTCACATCCCGCCAACCCAAAAGCATGAGGGACCAGAAGCAGTGCTGGACCAGAGCTTCGCTCATGGCCACATGGGTGTCTCCAAGCCACCTGGCCTGCTAGGAAAAAAGACGACTTTCTCTTTAATAACAGATGGTGGTAGTGAGACATGAAAATTAGGACATATTTTCATTTGATATTGGAATATCATGAGCATCAGTTATTTTGGGAAGGAGTCCAAAAAATACTTGGAGAGAGTCTAAAACTGCAGATGAATCCGCAGGTTTATTTTATTGGGTGATTTCAGTTCTGCCAAATATTTGTAGTGTAAAGAAATCATAAAAATTGCTGGTGGTCCTCGCCTGGCGGGTACTTCTCACATATTTGAGACAGTTGTACGAACTGTGACAAGAATGTTTGATCTATTAGCTTAAAAACAAATTAGAGTCTTCAAGAGAAATAAATGAAGTATAGATGGTAGAAATACATTTCTCTTATCTTAGAGAGACCAGGAATTTTTGCCCCCGGGCTTTATTTGCATTTAATTATCGCAGTTTGGATTTCCTCTACTGCATGCATGGAGGTTTAGTCTGTCTCATTCCATCCTCTGTTCTGAAATAACATTAGTACCTGTTAATGATTATCATTGTCAATTATGTATTCTGGTTACATGCACATTATAAGAAATATCAGTTTGTTTTAATAAATCTTCAAAAGGCAGCCTAAACCTGTGCCTTATCTCCTTTCTGCTTTGTAATTTATTTGTTTTTACGGTTGTGATATATGAAAGACACTGCGTGCTCCCAGCGACTGTGAATGGGTATCTACTCAGCACTTGAATACTGAGATGACAGACAGAAAAGGTTTTATTTAACACAGCTTTCCAAATGAACCGAGAGGGTCATGTATCTCAAAGATAGACCGAGAAAGAAGTGAGGAACACAGGTCTGGAAATCCAAAGACTCAGTTATATGCATAAAAGAGAGGAAACCTAGATGTACAGTGAACCCCTAGGTGGTTTAGCATGACACGGGCTAAGTTGCAGAGTAGCTGATGCTCACCATGTAGAAATCCTGCTTTTTCTAACTTCAGTTATTCTTTGCTAGGATAATAATTTCACTATGATCCTGACCTGGCAAAGGACTGATTGCCTCACTTCCCATTGGTGTGTAGAGAACAAGGACAGTCCCATATGAAATTTTTTCACTGCATTTTTAAGAAGAATTTTGGTTTGAGTTGTGCAAAATTCATGTTTATGCTGTTTGTCCATGCAAATTTTCGGGATTATTTTTATTCGCTGGACCGGCACTGAAAAGTCCACTCCAAAAGGAACACTTTAACCAAGCATTCTTTATGTGGTCTTCAATTAATAAATAGGAATACGCTTTTCTAACCCTGTGGGTAATGATTTTTCTGCTTGCTGCTACTGTATGTAACCTAAATGAATGGGGCATTTGTATACTGTCCTTTCATCTGGGATATCAAAGCACTTTATAAATATGGACCAATTGGGCTGATGTGCAACCACTGAATTGTGGCCTTCTCGGAGGTGGCATGCGGTTGACATTTTGGCTGGCAAAGCACATTTGAACTTCAGAAATTGTTGGTTTTCTCAGATGAGATAGGCTTGGAGGTGAGAGGCCGTAAGACTATCTGAATTGCTCTCTAACACATACCTGCCCCAACACTGGGAAGCAACACCACTACCTACTTTCCAGCTAGATAGAGTATGGGCTTGGCTAAGAGCGTGGCCAAAGCATCTTCCATCACTGGATCACTAATTTTAATTCAGCCCAAGGTGGTGGCTGTCAAAAATTATTACCATATGGTAAGCTGGTAAATTGCCACAAGAAAATGAGCTTGGTGGTCCCAGATTAGTTTCATATGGACAGGTGTCTACACCACAAAACCACCATCATAACTGCTACTAGCTGTTGGGTTTCAGAAGGGAGGTCCAGAACTGAACGGGCGGTGGTACCACAAGTGATGCTTCTAGAGGTGAGATCTCGAGGCCAGAGAGACGAGACTGTTTGTATCTGTTGAGGTGTTTCTTGACATGTGTGACAACTTCAGTTTCCTGAGCTGTCAACAACTAGTTTGGATTCTCCATCGTTGTTGTGGCAAGTGCTTTCTCTTACCTTTGCACAGAGGCCCTATCCCTCCCCTGCTTCTACCCCGTTAAATAGATGCCACAAAAAATTTCAGTGCGGAGTGTGTATTGAAGGTATTAAGTTCAGACCACACATGTAGTCTTTAAGGTCTTTGGTATGACTTGGAAAAGCCTGCAGGAACACAGGACTGGAAGGACCTTCTGGGTCACTGATCCCAACCTCCTGCTATTGCAGGCTTTCGCTTTGCATAATCCTTTTGAAAAGCTGACTAATCTCCAAAAATGTGGACAATCACAGGAAACCTCGAAAGCCCTCTGTATAAAAAAAGTGTCAAATCTGTTTTGCACTTCTCTAACACCTTTCATCCAAAACTTGTAATGAGTTTTGCAAACATGGAGTTAAGAATTGCCATGCCAGTGAGGGGGAAGAATTATCCTTACTGTATTCGGGAGGGAGAATTTGGGAGACAGCAAAACTGTGAAGCAAATAGCAATTCTCATTCAGACAAAGGTTTTAGTGGCTTGAGGACTCTGGCTGCAATGGAGATAACCAAGTCCATACAACCAAATCGATTAGACAGCTAGGAATTAAAATCAGAGTTCCTGACTCTCTTTTTACCGATCTTTTAACGACTGAAAAACAGCCCAAGATTTTCCACCTGTCAGCCTCTTTCTAGAAGAAATAGATACTACACCCTATTTCTCACGTGGAATAAAATTAGCATCATCATATATCATAGTTAAGTATACTCCAGGTGGGCAGGAGATTCTGTTATAATGAGGGAAGACCATCAGCAGCAGATCGCAGGGTTTTTTTAATCTATAGACGATACAGCCGAACCCTCAAAGAGAGATGAGCTTCCTGCATTTCCACATCATGAGAAAAAAGTAACTGAATTCGTCCTCAAACCCATGAAAGCACATATTCCTTCTGTAGGAAGAATGAATCCTGGGAAAAGTACTGTGTGGTATATTTCAGGGAAATATTTCACTTACACCTCTAAGCCAAATTCTACTCTCAGTCCCATTGACTCTTGACTCAATTTGACCTCTCTGATTTGCTAGCACATTTTTTTTAAACTTATAAATGTAATTGATGGCAGAGTATGGCCCTGGGGCTATTTATCTATCAGCAGATCATGGTATAGTTGTAAGGAATATCAACAGCATTAGGAAGTGGAGAAACCAGTGCCCACAACCTTGAAGCACCACTGCTTAGACACTGTTTCAGGTTACCGGTGCTAAGATAAGAAAACAGATCACCTTTGATCAACACATCTCATAGAGTTTTCTTAAAATTTGTTACT
The DNA here is from genome assembly GCF_028500815.1 of Rissa tridactyla. NCBI lineage: Eukaryota > Metazoa > Chordata > Aves > Charadriiformes > Laridae > Rissa > Rissa tridactyla. The sequence continues at coordinate 120,981,391 of NC_071468.1, read as the reverse complement.
TTAGGGGCTGATCCCACGGTTAGATTGAATTGCTAGTTTGCTAAACGAATCTAATTCAGCACTGGAAGAGGGAATGCATGCAATCCTTATCTCTTGTGCAGAAGCTATGTTGTCAAAAGTTAGTAAAACTGTGCTTGTTTGCAAAGTATTTGGAGTTGAGGGTTCCTGGGAGGAAGTGAAATCCGGGATAAAGAGCAGGGTCCGAATGCTGATGCACCCAGTTGCACTGAGAAGGATCAGCCCCAAAGATCTGCAATACTTGGAGTAAGCGACTGGGAAGTTTGAAGGATTTTATTTGCCTCTATTGATAAAGGAAGGAAGAAAAAGAAAATGCAACTGGCTGTAGAGTAAGTTTTCTCAGGCGATGGCTGTTAGAACGGCTCATTTCATACAGCATCTCTACAGTACACATGTAAGAAAGAAAGACGAATCTGTGAATTCAAGCAAAATTCAAGGAACAGCTCTTTGGCGAATAGGTAGTGGGGCTTTCTTATTTTCCCAGAGTGTCTGTCCTCACAATGCATCAGGAAGTTTGGGGGTGAAAAGGAATGACCTGCAGAGAGAAGGGGAGCTTTCTGGGGCTCTGAGAGTATAGGCTTGCTGGCTCTGTAGAGATGCTTGGCGTTGCACTGGACTTTTGGTTTCCCAAAGCAGGCCTGGCCGTGAGTTGGTGGTCGTAAACTCATAGAATCATAGAATGGTTAGAGATGAAAGGGACTTTAAAGATCATCTAGTTCCAACCCCCCTGTCACAGGCAGGGACACCTCCCACCAGACCAGGCTGCTCAAAGCCCCATCCAGCCTGGCCTTGAACACCTCCAGGGATGGGGCAGCCACAGCTTCCCTGGGCAACCTGTTCCAGTGTCTCACCACCCTCACAGTAAAGAATTTCTTCCAAATATCTCACCTAAATCACCTCTCTTTCAGTTTAAAACCGTTACCCCTCGCCTTATCGTTCCACTCCCTGATAGAAATTCCCACTCCATCTGTCCTGTAGGCCCCCTTTAGGTACTGGAAGGGGCTATAAGGTCCCCCTGGAACCTTCTCTTCTCCAGGTTGAACAAACAGCATCCCCTGCTAATGCTCCCTTGGCCAGGAAAAGGGGATCTACAGCCCCCTGCACCTCTGTCCCTGACAGACTAACAAGTTTCCATGCTCTCTCTCAGAGAGACTGAGCAGCAATGTTGTCTCTAAACAGGCTCCCTGTCTCTGTGGCAATATAATCAACATCTACGGGATAGATGTATAGATGGATAAAAGTGGTTTTTGGTTGGTTTTGTAGTTGGTTTTTTTTGCCCTGGAAGACTTAATTCTCTCCTTTCTGAGGCAGGATCCTACGTGAGTTTACTCATTGACTCATTTATGGACTTCGGCAGCTGTACCTCGGCTCTTTCACATTGCTGCTTCGCCAGCCTGTCTCTCCTCACATTCCTGGTGGCGTCCAGGTTCCTTCTGACCTTGGTCTCCTCATAGCTCTGGGCTAGGGCAGACTACCCGACTCACAGTCCTTGTTAAAGACTAAATGGTGTCTTTTTACAGCTCATTTTCTTTCCATGATGTTAATCAAGCAGTCCTCCTTTTACAAGGCAGCTGACCCTATGGTCTTTCTTCCTCTTGGTGCGCTGAAGATTCCCCATGCTGCCAGAATCCCCCTCCTTCCCCTTTTTAAGGCAGTCCCATACATGAAGTAAGCGGCTCCCCCAGAAAAGAGAGAAGCTTCTTGACATAGAGGGAAGCCTTCCCTGACAAGGGTGCACGTATTGTGTCCTTAAAAAACTTCCTCTTACCATTAAAATACACTATGGGAGATATCTGTGTATTTCTATTAGAGATGAGTCCAAACCATGAGGCTGGATCCGAACTTAGTCAAACGATGAGGTTGCTTAAAGTCGGGAGTACGGATCTCCATGTGTGCTTTTTGGCTTGAGCTGCTCTCCTGTTTGCACAGCGTCACACAAAGGGCATCACCGCGCTGGTGGGAAAGCTGCTGACACAACTAAGAAACCGAGTGGTAAAGGCTTGTCATCAAAACCAACAAACCTGAAGGCAAAACCTGGTGGCGTGAGTAATTGCGACCCCCTGCCCAGCCACACGGAGCAAACTTTCTCTTCTCAATAATCACCAGGTTTTATGAAAGAAAAAAAAAAAAATGAATTGCAGATGAAGCACAGCGCAAAATTTCCCTGCATTCCTCTTACTGGGGAAAAAGAAAAAAGTCTCCTTCTTTGGACGTAGTCTGTGTATGTCTTTGCTGTGTACCGAGCTGCAAACGGTGGCCTCTCATTTCATTAATTGACAAACACCATCCCCTAAACCTTTCCAGACACAGTCATTTTATTTTCTCAGGTTTACTCAGTGGTTCTTACTGAGGTTTACATTTTTCCACGCATGTGCTGAGAATAAACTTGCCTCTACGATCTCATCTCTTGTGCTATGAGAAGTTTTGATAATGTAATTCATGAGCAACTTCATTTGCTGGGTCTTTTTCTTTTTGCAAGTCTCCTGGCTTTGGCTATTTACTCCTCTCTTTGCAGCAAACTGCCCTGTTTCCCAAATACCACAGGACTTTCTGAACTGCAGCATTTCATTCCATTTGTCTCTCTTTTTAAGGGGCTGATCTGTCTTAAAGAAATTTTTCTCATTTAAAAATAATTTTGCTGTGGTTTTACAGTCAGCATGGTTCCCCCCCCCAGAAAAAAAAAAAAACAAACAAAAAAAATCCCTGCAGGCCTATTTCCTCTCCTTCTCCCATGATTACACTGGTGTAATGACACTGATGCCAATGGAATTATTCCTGTTTTACACTGGTATATTTGAGACCAAGGTCTGTAGGATGGGACATACTCAACACCTTCACAAAATCCTATGGGGGACTGGGCCAGAAGGGTATCTCCATCTATCAAAAGTGGTCTCAAAGTGTTTTTTCATCTTCAGTCTCTCAAACAGAGGAATATAATCATCCACCAGCAGGACGCAACAACCCCCAGGGTGACATCGAGCAATAGGTTTCACGTGGAGAACAAGGCAAAAGCAGCACAACACGGCCCTTTAGGAATGTAAGCAAGGACTACAGTGTCCAGCCGAAATTAGTGTTACTATTTGCCTCGTGGAAACGCTTGGGAAGCCCAGCCAAGTGCAAGGCTCCAGTCTACTAGAGCCGCCGCAGTGAGGGCAGTCTCTGTTCCCCAGCGCTTGCAGTCCCAGTGACAAATAGCAATCAGACCGCGGGCCAGCGAGAAGTTGAGCCAGGCAGAACTAAAATATCCCTGTTGGAGTGCGGTCCCATGAGGCCAGTGTTATGTCTTAGCAGAAACAAAGAGAAGAGCACATTTCCAGTCTCAAAGACTTCTCTGTCCCATTAAGGAAAAATCCAGACTACAATTAGAAAAAAAACAAGAAAAAAGAGACGCAGATGCAATGCGCCAGTTTGCGTCCAAAATGCGGCCTAAAAAAAGAGGGCATGCTCCCAGGAGAAGGCTGTGAGCACCCTCTTGGGCTGACGGCTCCGGCTACCTTGCTCAGGAGGGTGGCAACGCGACCCCAGAGAGAGAGACCATCCCTCCCCCAAACCCAGAGCCGCTGGGTAAATATTGACTCAGAGCGAGGAGTGGCTGAATCACTCCTTCCTGCCCTGCCGAGGTGTCTCCCTCCACCCAGCCAGCGTCCAAGCCCACCCTGCACAGCCCATAATATGACGGGAGTTGGTACCCGTGGTGATCAAAGGATGTGGACTCAGACGGAGAGACAAGAATGCCTCTGTTTGTGCAGGGCTGACGTGTTTGTTTGCTCTCTGAGTGGGCAACGTCTCCTCCAGTTGGTTATTTAGGAGGACACGTGGTGGGAAGGGTGGGTAGGTGAAGGGACGAGGGACTGGGTGACGTTCTTCCATCCTTGTCATGTGCATCAGACCCCAAATTCTCTGACTGCTGGTACACAGCTGGTAAAGGTGTTGTGCCGTACGCTGTTCGTGGTAAAGCAAGGGCCTGGGTTCATGAAATCGTTGCCCCGAGGTGCATTGAAGCAACAGCAAATTTGTGACAAGGAGTAGGAAAAAGTCCAACTGTCTCAGTTGTCCAACCGTTGACAGCTCAGGATTCAACGATAGGATGAAAAGATCTGGATCATATCTCTAGATCTATTCAGTTCCTAATCTAAGGGTATTAAAGCAAAGCACAGGGAAGACCTGGGAGCCCATTGGCGGTGACCACTGACTGGAGATGTGAGTGGGTGCCATGAACATCTGGGTGGCTACTGGCTTGTATAATTGGACTGGGCGTAGGGGAAGGCTGAGTTTACTGTTGCAAGCACAGGTCTGGGTTTCATTTCAAGTCTGCTGCAGATTTCCTAACTGGGTCACTGTGCCAGCCTGTAACACAGAAATTACATGTTCCGCCTGCACCAAGCTGTCACAAGGCTCAAGGCCTGAAGGTTTCAAAACTGGTTGAAGATCTCCAAGAAAAAGGGCTGTGTAAGAAAGAGCATACGCTATGGATCTCTTTGTATACGCTACATTACCAAAAGCGCTGTATTTATATATTTCAAAACTGGGCACTGGGTTACATTTTCATTCCCCAGTACAAAGGCAAATACATTCCAAACAAAGCAATGTTGTTTCAACAAAGCAAGGGTTGAAATCTCTCCAGGGCTTCATTCTGTCTCATTTAGATCGGGCATAAGATCTTAAAGCAGAGTTTAGTGGTCGGCCGATCATGTTCCTCTGGGAAATGACAGAGTGGTAATTCAAAAAGGGTAGTGAAGTACAGCATTGTCTTGGTCTGCAGGACTGTTCTTCAATAAAACCAGCGGCTCACCCAGCTTACAGGAGAACATTTTGTTCCAAAGGAGCTGTGGCTCTTCATTAAACAAAAGAATTCACCTCCGGCTAGACTTGGGTGTAAAATGAAAATGTTGTTGGAGACAAAATGTCTTTGTGAAGACAGCATTTCCATGATGCCTGCCACGATTGCCCGGGCATATCTAGCAGTTGAAATGAAAGGACGAGAGGTACGTCTCCAGGGCACCGAATCAGCATTTCTTAAAAATTTTTTTCAGGCTTGGGAGGTGGTTTCATTTCAGGCCAGGGGCCCCAAGGAGGAGATAAGCAGCCTGGGTCCCATCTGGCCATGGGCTGGCACTCACCCACTCTGCAGTGAGGACCCAGATTCAATCACAAGTGAATTGAATCTTTCAGGACTTTCCCGAAAGCCTTTCCTTAGAGTAAACAAGTTCTCCCATGCCTGACACAGGAGATTGGGAAAGAATCCCAGGGTATCTAAATACAAAAAATTATGAGATATGCCTCCGACCCTCCTGACACACTTGGGAAAGTTCACAAATAGCAAAGATGCAGTAGGGTCATTCAGGGAAATAATTCATGTCCAGACTGGCATAACTCAGGTGTTCAGATATGGCTGTTTCCCCCCTAGATTTACTCCGTAGGAAAGATATAGCCTATGCGGTTCCTCAGTGTATGAAGATGAGAAAAAGCGCCTCAGGCTATGCAGTTTCAGGGGATTTTCATTACAAGATTATTTTCCAAAAAATGGCACCATCCCACTGAGGATGAAGCATGCTGGGAAATATATGACAATTTAATGAATTCCATTAGTTCATTCCTACTTTTGTTGTATACTTAAGGCAAGATCATTCCCTTGTCATCTTCAGATCACCTAGGGACTCTTTATTGTACAGCCAAAGTGTCCACCTTTAGCTTGACAAGATTTTTTGGCCTGCAGACTCTTAGGCAGTGCAACAGCCGAGCTAATCTTGCTTAAACACTCTCTTGGGCTATGTCTAATCATGGTCTCCTACTCAGCCTCTCTCTCTTTCACCCAAACATTGATCACCAAGGAGGGCCAACAGCCTTGTTTCTGCTCGAGATGGGACAAGCACTCTTTTTCATCACCTCTTCCATTTAAGTACTGGGTTTCCGGGGCCTGAGAAATGGTACAAGATAAGGAACACTGGCCCATTGGTCTGTTACGGGTTAAAATTCCTATGTAGACTCTAAGGCTTAGCAGAAACGTAGTGCTGGGGCAGTCAGATGGTAAATAACTGGGAAAAGATATGGTTACTGTGCTTGAGTGGGGAACATTGCTGTGACCAGCCTTTGGGAGGGACAATTCAGCTAAAGTATAACATGGCAAAGGTTCAGGGTAACTCATTGCGGATGTAGTTTGTTTCATTAATCGTGCCAAGAAGAGCCATGAGGTGTAGGCAACAGAGGCCTGTCCACTGCTGGCTGAACAATGTCCTTACTGGACGTTCTGTAGGAACCTGAAATCTCATTGACTCATGTGTACTGAATTTCCAGACTTGACTCACTGGCTACTAAAACCATAAGATTGCATGGTGTGTCTCGTATTTTTCCTGGAACAAAAAGAGCTGGTTAATATAACTACATTTGGTTAATTAACATCTGAATCTATTTTGAAATCTCCAGAGCATATATGTAAAGAACTTAAACTAATCTCAAACCAGCAAAGAAAAAAAAAAAAACAAACCCTGAACTGTCTGGAACTTCAGGATTCGTTTCTATAGTGTTCCTGGTTGCCTCAGACTTTGGGCATACGGCAAAAGATACACATCTTCTGTGTCTCTAAGTACCTGCTGAATTTCATGTGATCATGGACTTATTGTAGGGCCACGTGTGGCAGGAAGTGCTATTGAGAAAGGTACAAAGAGTAGATACACAGGTGGTTTCAGAGGAAATGCTATCTGGCTGATTAGTATCAAAAACCTGCTGTGTAAATGGAAAAACTTCCTCACACAATGCAAAACTAACCTGAGAAACTCATTGCTATAGGAGTTAATCAAGACTAAAACCTTGCCAAAGAACAAGAAAAGAGAAAAGAAGAAGAAAAAAGAAAAAGAAAAAAAAAAAAAACAACAGGAAAAATAAAAATAATAAAAAAGCAGAGGGGATGTTTACAAGGCTAATAAGAACATAATAAGGACGTTTAGAAACACAATAGTACTTATTAAGGAAAGAAAACAAGACTCTTAGAAGAATTAAACATGTTGGAAAGGCTATCTGCTTCAAGACAGGAAAAACCTTTTGGTGAAGATAATGGCCAGATTCAAAGACGTAATGAAGTACCAGCTCCACTTTCAGTTGTAGTCCATACAGTTGCAGTCCATTTTGAGCCTGATCTTAAATCAAATTTACTGGCCTGCATTATATAAAAGGTGATCGTAGACAGTGGAAACATCTGTCCTGGGCCAAAAACCTGATTCATTAATGGAACGTCGAGAAAATTTCCTACGGCAGACAATGGCATAACTGTTACTGACGGCTTTTTGATAGATTCCCTTGCGGCAGCATTTACTGACCATTGACAGAGGCAAAACACAGGACAAAATGGACAATGTGGTCTGATGAATTATATTGCTTTCTTCTCCTTATTGTTTCTTGTCGGCTACCTGGAAGTAGCTTTCAGTATTATTTTAGTTTCAGAGGACTGAAACACTCTCTCCAGGCACTTCTCCGTCCTCAGTAAGTTTCTGGGAAGGGAAGTACAGGAGGGTGGAGAAGAGAAGACGTCCTTGCACGGCTATGGGGAGCGCTGGGCAGGCAGTCTCCTTAAACACAACGGATTTTCCTGCTGTGCCTTATTTCTGCGCTGCAAATGGGAGGGAAAAAAAAATCATCCCCAATTTAAGAAGATGCGTTGATAGAGGGGTAGGATAAAGGAGCCATCAGAGGGCTGCATTGGCAATGTCAGTTGATGGGGAAGATGAAAGTGGCCTTTGCTCCTGGCTCCATTGTGGACTTCTGTCCAGGCATTTCATTTTTCATGTATTTCATTCTGGCCCCCATAAAGTGCAGCCAGTGTGAGACTCGTCTGTGCAGTGTTTTGAGCACAGCGGGAAAAATGTGTTAGGCAATGAATATTGTCATGAGGAATTGCCTGCTGCCCAACAATATTACCTCTCCAACGTGCCTACCTCCTCTTTTCCTGTTCCCTCCCCACGCCGAGATGTCAGGGCATCCTTAGGGACTCTTCTTTCGGGAAAATAACAGGAGCTGCTGATCACTTCAAAAAGTCTGGCTTTGTCCCATAGGTGTCAAAGAAGGACCTCAGGTTCCTGGAAAATCTGGTCCCAAATGAGTGTAAAAATGCACATTTTGTCAGGAAGTGAATAAAATCTCACTGAAATTAAGCCAGGGACAAAGATGAAAAAGCAGATGGCCCATGACAAACTGTGAGAACAAATTTGTTCGCATGACATGGGAATAAGTATGTACTCATAACAGACTATTACTCAAGAAATTTTGAAAGAGCACAACTCCACAGGAGTCATAACGTGATTAGTCACATAAAGCCCAGTCCAGCTAGGCCTGGTGTGTTATACCTGAAAGAAGAGAAACAGAGCCCAATTAAAAAAAAAAAAACAAAACCAAAAAAAAACCAAAGAAAAGTATTCCAAAGAGATGCATGGTTTTATGAAGTCAGAAAAACTCGTAAGCGAATTGAAATCTGTAGAGTAGCTCGTGGATTGCTATTAGGTTGGTTAAAAGCAAGAGGGCAGAGGAAGAAGCCTTGCTGAAGTGACTCAACCAGTAGGTTTTTAATTTGACAGCACAGAGACGGACTTGGGGTATTTTTGGTGAAACGTCTCAGACTCTGGGACAGACTTTGTCACGTGCCCCATTACAGCATGGTTCTGGTAATCTGCAATTATTTCTGAAATATCTTTTTTTTTTATTATTATTTTTTATTGTGGGAGCGACGAGTGGGAATGAGCTCCAAAACCAGAGCAATGGAGCTGATTTTTAACGCTGTGATCTATTGATGTGGTTTTTCAAATTAATAATTCGTACAAGGCCCCTGATCTTGAGTGGGCTTATTTAATTACATGAAATCACCTTTGTCATTGAAGATTGCAATACCTTGGTATATATGATATTTTGGGATATCTCCATGTATCCAGAGAGGAGCGGATTCCTAGGATATAAAAGTGATTTGCTTTATCTAAAAAAAAAATTAACAATTAGCTTGCCTAATGCTTTTATGAATTTTCCACGCATTTCCAAGCTGCTCAACCAAAAACACATCAGTGTTCAGAGCTAGTTTAGATTTTTGCCAAAGAAAAGATACTAGAGGCAACATCTAGAACCAAATTCAGTTTCTGAAATCACGCATACGCAAACACGGATCCTGAAGTGCTCACACGGATGTTTTTGTTCATTCCTATTCTACTGTAGTGTCCGGTAGTCTCCTTGCTCAATGCTGTAATTTAATCCCTTCTAAACTTGATTTACAGCTGGAAGCCCTTCTAAGCTTGGCTGCGGACCAGCAGTGGGAAGCAATGCCACCCTGTACCTGAATCAACCCTGAGCAGCGCAGGAGGGATGGCTCCAGATTCCGATCCCAAAGACGGGCTTTGTCGGTGCAAAAGCAGTACCGCCCTCGCTTACGCAGACGTTGCTATTGGACTTTCATTTACCACAGACTGTTAGGACTTCAGTTTCACTTCTTACCAGACAGAGGGGACAGGCGTATATTTAGACTTTCTTGGGAAGCAGCTGCAAAACGAAGTGGGAGTGCATGCACGCACTGGGTCGCACAGGCGCACAGGCACACGCTGCTGGCTTCAGAGCAACTTCATAGACCCGAGCAGAAAGGATGGTGCACCAAGGCCTCCTGCAGGTTGCTGTATCACTGAAGGGATTGCATTACTCATTTCAACATCTTAACATCCTTATCATCGAAATGGGTTGTTCAGTGCTGACCCACTTGAAAGATTATCACCTTCTGAACCACTAGCTCATTTCTTGAAGCACTCTAGGGGTCCAAGTCTCTGCTCTCTTTCACGTTAAAACTTATCTCCATGGTTTTATGCCTTCCACGGGAAGACAGAAGCAACACTACCCATCTACTCTTCTGATGTGATAGGAAATTACTTGCTACGTCTCTAAATAAAGTGAGGAATCCAGCTCACCCAACTTTCAGCCATGTAGAAGTTAGTCAGCCCATCGAAGATGGTTGACTTAGTCCTCCAAGAAGTGCTGGAAGGCAGGGACACTCCAGAGTGTGATCCTCCCATCCTTCTTAGGGACCTGATAACTTGGGATGTCTTGTCCCCAGAGGTCCTTCTTTCCCTGCTGGAGCCAGGATGACTGCTTTGCACTAGGTTCCAGCTAAATGGCTAATGTTAGATGAGCTGAATCCCATGCAGTGTGTTAGCCAGTGGGAAGTCATGTCCTTGTTTTTCCCTTAAGGTTTCTCCTTCACAGACCTTTCCCTTGTTAGCTGACAAAAGACTAAGAAATCAGAGTTTGCAGCAATTTGGCTGCAAGGCAGATGAAATCAGTAGTCAAACAAAAGCAGCTAAGATAGCCAAGACTGCATGAAAACTTAAATGCATGCTCTTCTCATACAGATGAATGCATTTAAAATAAGTTTAGTTTCCCCATTCTCAAAGGGCAGACCATTAATCTTTTGGTAACATCCATCACCATGGGAAGGACAAGCACCAGGAATCCTCTTCTGGAGGTGCTCCTCTCCTGTCTCCTATTATTTTATGACCTGGCTTATTTTTAGTCCTGTGACTTTTTAACACCCCAAGGTCCTCTCAGAGGTGACCTCACAGAAGTTTTCCCTATTACTTGCAAATAGGTAACACAAAGATGTGCGACTGCTTTCTATTTGGGAGACCTGTAGTAGATCCGGAGGGCAGTGAATGTCAGGCATCCACCGTTTCTAAGCTGGGCACTCACCCATCTTATATTTATGCATCTGGTACAGGAGTTCTCTTTTAAAACGTAAGAATTTTCAGTGCATGGCATCCACATCCAAGTTAGTTATCCTACATTATTCCCATCAAAGAGATGAGGACAAATCTTTCTCATTCTGACAATAAAGAGATGATGCTAGACCTATTTAATCCACTGACTGTGAAGAAAGGCTAGAGAACTAGACAAGATGTAGACATCTGTACCGCAGACTGCTAAAGCTAAAGGTGACGTGAATCCCATCTCGGTAAACAAGTTCTCCTAAAGGATAAGGCCAAGCTTCCTATGCACTCAGCAGAAAGAAGAGAGTGACTCTGAGTCTGTTCAGAGAGATACAGCCTATATGTCTTCCCTTTAGGGGCTTTCCCTCTATATACTGCATAGAAAATGCAGGTGCTTTCAGGGAATTTCTTCACTGGGCGTTCACAGTTCAGTTGTTTAGATTAATTGGATCCCAACCAATCAGGGTTTCCAGAGTCCTGGATTAACTACCCTAACTGGAGAAATACCTTTTCTTCTAAGCTACAGGCCTTCCTTGAAGAGTCAGTCTTTGTAAGTAGGAGCATGCTCTAGCACCTACCTATCTTCTGTAGGCTGGGTGTACTAGGGGATGCTAAATCCATGCGCAGGTGGGTTAATATGTTTAAGGAAAGTCACTGTACTTGTTCTAAGCACCTCGTCTTCAACATTTATTTTCTCTGCAGGCATCCATCCAATCCCACTTAGCTACAGCTCCGTCTAGATACAGATCTAACATCCCCATAAATGAGTGTGCACCTGGATGCACCAGTTAAGAAGAATCTCTTTCTGCTGGGGCCGTACAAAAAAGTGAAAAACACAAACACTAGAGTTGTGACGGGTTGCAACATTCAGATAAAACAAACAAAGATAGAGAGGAAGGAAATAAATAGAATCACCCGGTTGTATACAATAAGCAACTGTAGTAGCTTGCTCCATGCTTCATTGTGCTTAGGACTTCCATATTCCTGGGCTTTCTCAAACGTGCCCTAGCACTTTTGCCCATGGAGAAAAAATTATTGACCCTAGCCAACCCTGCTTTGAGCAGGGTTTGAGACTAGAGAGTCTCCAGAGGTCGCTCCCAACATCAGTGATTCTGTCATTCTGCAATTTCCATCATCATTTTGGGTCTTTGGATATCGAACAGTTGAATCAGATCCTGTCCAGACGAGCAGTCATTCTGGGTGCACAGACTGCACTGTGTCAGCTGTGCACATTCCCGGCCATTGATCTGAGCAGTGCAACAGCTTCCACATGTCCTGGATATGCCAGGACCCCTGAACGGGTGCCCAGACGTCCATGTGGAATTTTTTAGATGGCAGTATGGGAGCCTGATCAAGCTGAGCAAGATACATTTAAAAGGCTGCATGGCATAAATAAATTTTACGGGGGGATTAAGGGGATGACAAAGCTGTGGCTTCTGATAGGGAAGCCACGCTGTTTGGAAAGATTGCAGCTAAAAGAAGAATCTTTGGTGACCAGATTTTTGACTCTACTTTTGTAGAGGTTTTTTGTAGTTTTGTAGTTATTAGTTAGCATTCCTTTTATTTTAACCTCAATTATTCTTTAACCATTTAAGAATCATTTGTGACAGTTATTTGTCACAGTGCTAAACCAGATTGCGACCAGGTTTGTTGAGCTTCCTCTGCTCTCCAATGTATGGAAAAACATTACACTTAATTTGGTTCGTTTGGGCAGTGCAGACAGGGATTAGCCGTGCTATGTATGGACCATAAACACTGTTCTGGTTAACGCTACAGTTGAGCCAAACCTGAACCTTTCATCTCACCCTTTGCAAACTTTGGTGGTTTGGATGGAAATGGAACCTGGACTTGAACTGTGCTTTATTTTTGTTTTTGTTTTGAAAAACCAAAGCCCAATCAATAAGACTTTGGAAACCCATCATCCAGCATCCTCAGCCCACCTCTGGTGAACAGGGATTGAGAGCCCGGGTAGGCAGGGACTTTGTGTTGGGAAGAAAGCCAATATACAAAGGAAGGAAACTGTTTCAAGGAACTTGCAGTAACTTTCCATAAAAATCTCAGGGACATAAGGGCATGCTGAATTTTGTGTCATAATCCCCTCCAACCAACATGTGCGTTTGGCTAGGGAAAACATGGAGGTCCCATGTGGAACAAAGATGGACTTTTGTTGGCTGCATGTCCGATAGGTTTGGTGTTAGAAATTACAGGGAAAAGCCTTCATTTGCTTTTGACTCACAGTTTCAGTTTGCTATCTGGAATACCAAACCAGCCAGTAATGGAAACGGATTTCTCACATCAGATTTTTTAGATGCCAGAAATAATAACAGTATGGTGTTAACACCTCGGTACTTGGCTTTCTCTAGGCTGTCTTAACCTAGATAAATCTATTAATTTGTGTCTTTGAATCCACAGCTGTGCCTTAAAATTTGCACTTAATTGCAGCAGAAGTAGTTTTAAAATCCATCTTTCTTACACTGACCATTCCTGTAGCATCTCACCACCTTCTGTATAATGTGTTCCCAAGGCTAAAATAAAGATCTACAGCGCGGTATAGTAATTCCACTTATGCAGATCTTTGAGGCTGTTGAGTTGCTAACATTTCCTATTATATTTCTGGCTTCCAAAATTATTTTTAAAATAGAATTGTCCTTACCATACAGTATTTACCAGCTAGGCACAGTGGGTACGACACCTGGGACCCTAGTGTGGCTCTCCAAGTCTTTGCATATCCCCCAGAGGCTGCTCTATCATCCTAGACTGTATATGTTGGACACAGTCCAAGCAAGTATGTTTCTAATGACTTTAGTGGACATTGGATGAGGTCCACTGAACTGTTTGCAAGATGGCATAGGCGTCAATCCGGGATGCCTGACGTCAATTTCTTTCTGTCTCTTCTTTGTTGATTTTCGTAGCTGAAGTTGCTAATTATCTACAGGCAGGGATCTACGTCTAAGTTTAATTGTGTGAATTCTGTCATGCTTCCCCACAAAAAATAAAATTATTGAAGATTTTAAGCCATCAACTAGCTCTGACTGTTTCTGGTGTTGACCTGTCCATTCAAACCAGAATGTTGAAAACTGGGACCCTCCCTGAAGCAGCAATTAACTTTGGCTCCGGCAGCAGCCGTCCAGCCCTCACATCTCCATGGGAGATCTGAGTCAGTTAGGACATTGCCATCGTTCCATGACTGGCCAGGAAAATACAGTAGGTAATTCACCAGCTAATGCATACCTATGAGACGTCAACCAAAAAAATGTTAAGGCCTGTCCACAGGCTTTATGAAGAATGAGAGTGGAAAGATAATTTAGATTTATAATGTTAAACTGCATGTTTACCTACAGTAAGCTCTTGTCTTTGAGTATGTCTGTTTTTTTCTAATTGGCCTACAGAGGGTATCACTACCAGCTGGTGAAATTCCTCATTTCATCAAAAAGGCCTAGTCCCACTGAAGTGACAGGAAGCAACAGTCCATGTATGTAATTACACTTGTGAATCAAGGCTGATGATGTGTCTTCCTTGCAGACTCTGACCCTTGCACGCCTGATGCTCCACCTGCTGCCACTTCACCACCAACCTCTGAAGAACCTGGACCTTTCACAGCTCCAGCATCACCCTCCTCTTCCTCTGACGCTGGTACTGCATCATTTTCACCACCATTACCTGCCTGTGTTGCAGCCTTACATCCCAAACCACCTCCTATTTCACCATCAACATCTGCTTCTGCTGCCACTGTTCACCCTGGACTCCCTTCTCTTCCTGCACCACCCACCTCTACTCCATCCCTGCACCCTGGACTTTATTTGCCCATAGTTCCACCAGGCAGTGCCACCCACCTCATCAACTGGCTGCCCTTCCTCGCTTCTGCAACGCTGGCCACCATTCAAGGGAAGGAGGAAGACCTGCCACCTGTAAGAACGAGCTCCCTGGAAGGCATGAAGTGTTGCAGCAGCACACCCCCACACTCCTCCCATGATGGAAATCCCCAGGGGGAATCCATGGGAGACAGGGCTCCGGGGGCTCCTTCCTCACCGCTGGCTGCCCACGCCATGCCCCCAAGCTCCGAGCAGGCGTCGGGGAATGTAAGCGACATCCTGGCAGAGCTGCGGACCATGAACAGCCATCTCTCCGTCATCGCCCGAGCCCTGACGCAACTGGCATCGACGCTGGCACCGCAGCAGGATGCGCGTGGCACCCCACCTCCTTAGCACCAGGCTCTGGACCATCGCACCCTGCTCACAGGGGCTGGCGTTGGCCGGGGACAGCCCATGGTGGAGGTAGGGTGAAGGAAAGGGACTCTACCCAAACCTGTCCACACCATCTCTTCCAGTTCGCTGTGCTCTCTGACACCGACCACGTCTCCCCAGTGGCTTTCTCTGTTTGTTTGTTTATTTCCTCCTTGTAAATGGCTGCATATATTAAAAAATAGTTTTGTGGTCTTGTTAATAAAATTGTTTATATTTCTTGCATTCCTTTCAGATGCGCGCTCTCCCCTCCTCTCACCCAATAACCACACGAGCACTGGTAGGAATCGGTGAGGTCTTGCCCAGTGAATGTGGAGAATCTGAAGTGGCGAGAAGTTACCCATGAAAAAATGCTCGGGGAGGTGACAAAACCCCTCTGAGCAACGTGGGGGGACACAGAGAGGAAAGAACACAATAAAACTCTGAAAAATTTTCCTATTTCTCTCCCTCCACGCTGCGTGGCATGGCTCTGTAGAAGTCGGAGCCCTTCCTGGTGTACTAAATCTCAGGGGTTATTGTAATTACGGACACAGGTAAAGGCCGTGATAAATCGTTCAAAATACAATGCAGATTAGTTGTCTGAGCAGTACTTGGTCTGAACAGCTGCTAAACAGCCTCATCAACCTCTTGTCATCTGAGACAGGGTGAACCGCAGCGCTTAGCTGGAGTCTATCTGTTTAATTTGCCAGTGATGCCTGGGGTTCTTCAAGGGCATAAATTTACAGCAATTAGCCAGGCACACGCGGATAGATCCCGGCATTTCACCGTCCCTTCCCTACTGCCAAGCTGCAGTGGCTTGCCTAAAGGTGGCATTGAAGGCGTGAAACCTCGAACAATCCTCTTTGTGGGTGAGGAAAGAGCTCTCGGGCGCGAATCCAGGACTCACCCCTCTGAGATGTGTGACCTGAGGAGCAGCTGGTGAGGTGCCCTCGGACGTCGCCTGGCCCAACAGCGGCACCAGAGCCGGGAGCCAAGGGTCGGGATGTGCTGGGCGCTCTGGAAGAGCCCCAGGAAAGAGGACTCGCAGCTCTTGCAAAGCCATTTTGTTCATCTCAGCCACAGTCTGCCCATAGAGCAAATAACCATCCGTCAAAATAACATGTTTTCCCAAAGGTGGGCCAAGCACGGGGAGGGTGGAGGCTGAGCCAAGCTACGTGGCTGCTCTGTCTTTCATCCCAATGAATTAAAACGAAAGAAATGCTCGTGGCAAACGAGAGGAAAGAAAGGCCTCTGTGAAGTTCGGTATGATCTCGCCTTCATTTAGCTGCGCAGCCCTCAGATATCAGGATCTGAGGCCATCTCTAGGAAAAACCCAGACAAACAGACAGATCGCTAGATAAGATTAAAGAGGAAGTATTCTGTCTATTTGCAAATATTTCTGTTACAGATGAGCCTAAGCCACAAAGATTGAATGAATATACAAACTTCCCCAAAGCTCAGGTGTATTTGAATTTGAGGTTTTGGTTACTGTATATATATTTATATATAAACCCTCCATATTTTTGTGTCTGTGCCTGAAAGTCAGAGCAACTGCCCTGTTTGATCATGTGGGTCTTTTTCTAGGGCTGATCAGATTTTTTTCCCTCTGATGTCTTTGACACAAAAGGTGAAAAGAAAAACATTTCATAGATGACCTTCACTACCTTTTAGTTTTATGTGCTCAACAAAATGAGATAAAAGGAGTGTCTTAACAACATTTTGGCTTTTGATTTGGCTATTGTAGTTTCCATAGACTGAAAAAGTGTGAGTAATTCTTTACTTTTACTGGAACTTTGCTGTTGTCAGCATGTCACCTTTTTCTTTTCGTTAGGAAATGTAAGAAAGAAAGGGGAAAACTCTATGGTTAAAAGAAATTAAGGGAATATTTTTCATTTTTACTCATCTTTCCCTCTTTCAATTTAACATGGTAGTAAATAAATAACATATTCTCCCACTCTTGATAGATTTACTTGGTTTATCCTGTTGGTTTTGTGTAGTCAAGGAGCTGGGACTGTTTAGTTTGAGGAAGAGGAGGCTGAGGGGAGACCTCATCCCTCTCTACAACTACTTGAAAGGGCATGGCAGAGAGGTTGGTGCTGGTCTCTTCTCACAGGTAATTAGCGATAGAACAAGAGGGAATGGGTTCAAGCTGCAGCAGGGTAGGTTTAGGCTGGACATTAGGAAAAAATTCTTCACGGAAAGAGTCGTCAGACACTGGAACAGGCTGCCCAGGGAGGTGGTGGAGTCACCATCCCTGAATGTGTTTAAGAGTCGTTTAGCTGTGGTGTTAGGGGATATGGTGTAAGGGAGAACTTTGTAGAGTGGAGATGATGGTTGGACTCGCTGATCCCAAGGGTCTTTTCCAACCTAAATGATTCTATGAAAAAAAAAATAATAAATTGGTGAAAATCTCAGTGGAGTTGAGCAAGACACACAGCCACATTCCTCTGTACAGATAACTTCAGAAAATCCTACTGTGCAGCTGCTGATGCTTTATCAACCAAGGTTAGAGCTGGCTTCATTTAGGTGTCTAAGGGATTTGAGAACAGTTTACATGGCATGCAAATCCAGAAAAAGCCTGAGAAAGTTGCCTATAGCATTAGATATTCAGCTGCGAAGGTAACGCTCTTCTTTCTCAAAGATGCCACGAATGTGATCCAGCTGGCAGGGAGGGAAAAGCGCTTTTCCTGAGCCTCCTCCTAAAGGAACGAGATTTCTGTGCTCCCACAGCCAAAGATATTCGACGCTAAACACCTTTGCGGTCTAGACTCCAAGCTGTCTGGTCCTGTGGCATCCTGACAGCGAAGCAGAACAAGGGCCTGTAGCCAGACCTGGCAACTTTCAGATTTACTTGGTAACCTTTGGCTCTGGCATGGGCACATCCACCGGCCCCAGAGCCATCGGGCCAGACGGAGGATGTCTGTGGGTAGGGCCCGGACAAAGCGAGCGTGTCAGTCCTGACCGACATGAGCCAACCGGAGCCCGGCCAACGCTCTGCTAACACCGCGGCCACGGCTTCTGCAAGTCCTCCCGCAGGGTTTGTGCGCGGCCCACACTGGGCTCTGTTAGCTCAGGTTTGGTTAAAACCCAGCTCAGGTGTGTCCGGGCAGCCCCACCACGGCACAAAAGGGCTTCGCTCTTATGCCAAGAGGGGTCCTGCCCGTGGGCGTCTCCTTCAATAGCGCACGTTATTCTCTGCTCAGCGCATTCAATGGACTCGTGTCCCTTAAAAATTATTTTACTCCTTCAACTTAATTGCGAGAAACGAGCGGCTGCTGTGACTGCACGGCTTGGATGGCAAGAAGGCTGCCTCTCCCTCAGGTTTTGCTTGCTCTCCTTGGCTTTCATCTGCAACCATCCAAATCTGGATGGTTTGCAACCTGGTGCTGCCGGCCCCGCCGCCCCGCTGTGATTGCTCGCCAGCATCGCTCGCGCTGCCGAGCCCCTGCCGCACACGTGCTGCTCCGCCGCTCGAAAGCTGGAGCTCAGCTCACAAACAAAAGCCTCCTAAAACATCTGAAGGTGGCTGCAGAACAGCTGAAGGACAGAAACCCCGGTGCAGCTGGCACAGTCCCTGCACCGTGTCCCCGCACCCTCCCAGCACCTGCAGAGATGGCACGTCCCCGCTCCTCCGGTGCGACAGAGCATCATAACCCATGGCGCATAGTTCAAGAGGCTTTCCCCTCTAAATTATTCATTTTGATTCCGCTCAGAGAGCGAGGGGCTGACAGTTACAATGTCTTGGTGCGTGTTCAAAGCCCTGTGTAGAAATAACCTCATGGGCTCACACTCCAGTCGCTGTTAAATTATTAAAAATCCCCTGCTGGCCTTCTCTCTCTTGGGACATCTGCAGCCTCTCCTTCTTCCTCCTCTTCTACAGCCTTGTTTTTTGCAAAGGCAGCAATTTATAGGAAAAAATTAATTTTGTAATTAACAGATACGTCTTTGGACTTCAACTAAAAAAAAAATAAAAAAAATCTGAAACACTCCAGATGAGCAAAACTTAAAGGCTAGAGCCAGGTACTATTCTTAGAGTCGCTATGGGTGATCATCACCCCCCCTTCTGGCTCCTTCAAAATCCTAAACACACTGATCTCATGTTTCACGGCTGCTTTATAAACAAATATTGAGGGTGGATTTCAAGTCACCACAATTTAATTATCTAAAACTTGGTTTTGTAGGTTCCTCTACAGTCATGGGGAGGCAAGGGCTTTCAGCGTGTGACTGGTCCTACCCTAAGAAAGGTCTTTAAAATTAGTAGGAAGGCAATTGTCTTCTGGCAGCGTCCATCCCTCTCCCCTGACTATAGACAACTAGTTTAAGCCAGATGCTTGACTTCTAGATGGCTGGAGGTAAATGAAACGAATCCTCTGTTTGGTAACTGCAGCTCATTTCGAGCTGGTGAAGCATCAATATATCACATTTATTTGAGCCCTGATAGATGTGTGAGGAGCTGGAAGAGGTGAACGGGCGCTCAGGAGAATAGGATTGACAGTAAAACTGGAAACCCCTGCAAAATATCCAACTCCAGCCTAGGCCAGGAGTTATCCTGTGCCAGGAGAGCACCCGGAGGGACGCACCAGGTCATTCCCTTCTCGCAGAGATTTAACTCCTCAGGATGTGGAACTGGAAGCTAAACAACTTCATGGGATTTGAGCGATGTACTCAGTGTCTGCCACTCCAGCAGGAATTATTTAAGGAGGCAGCAGGCTGTACAATATTGTATTAGACTGCAACTCAAGAAGGTGGGAGAAATCACAGGTCCACCCAGGAGGAATAGGAAGCCGGGTGGTTTTTCGCTTTGTTTTCTCTAGCTCATATTGTTCTTCCAATATTTGTACACACGTTCGCTGTAGCGACACTCAAATCCCCCAGTAAAAATAATTTATAAAGAAGAATTACTAGGGAGTGCATTCCTTCCCATTAGCCCAGCTGCAAGCTGGCAGCACACAGCGCCCGGAGTGAGCTCCCTCCTGCAGACAAGATGGTTATTCAGCACAGCTCTGGCTGGGAAGCATAAAGCAGGTACCCTCTGCCAGACGCCCCCGTGGACACCCATCTCTGCCCACAAAGCCATAGGGCCTGTGTGCCCCCAGCTTCCTCCCAGGCCTTTCACTACAGCATTTTGCAGAGTTCTTTGGGTTTCTGTTCAATTTATTTCAGTCCGTGAGCAATTAGCCGGGACACCTGTGCCAGGATACTGGTCGCACCCATAACCGCAAAGCTATATCCTGAGTCCGCAGCTGCCAGCTTGGTGAGAGATGCTCTTTGGATGTCGTGGGGCAGAAGATACCGTGCCACCAGTGTGGGCAAGGACACCCTGTGGCCACGTCTGTCCCCATCCCGGGGCACAGCGGTCCTGCTGATGCGCGGCTGTGCGTGGGAGGGGGTAACTGAGTCACCCTGCCGGCAGCTGGAGCCACATACTTCATACCCACCCCATGGCTATGCTGTGCTCACACAACCCACAGGATGCGAGAGAAATATGGAGTCTGTCCGGCCCCAGCTGGGTTTGGAGACCACCGTGGAGAGAAACACGGAGGCAGCACCGTTCCCAAATTGCAGAGGAGCTGAACGAGCCTGGAGACAGGGGCTTTCCCAGCCCATGACTGAGCTGGGAGACCTTCCTCACACACAACTCCACATACGAGTTGTTAAAAGGCGCAATATTTCCCGCTTGCTCGGATGCTTCTGGTCTTTAGGGCTACAAAGCTGGTGAGGGGTCTGGAGGACAAACCTTATGAAGAACGACTGAGGGAGCTGGGGTTGTTTAGCTTGGAGAAGAGGAGGCTGAGGGGAGACCTTATCACCCTCTACAACTACCTGAAAGGAGGTTGTAGAGAGATGGGGGCTGACCTCTTCTCCCTGGTGACAAGTGATAGGACGAGAGGAAACGGGTTCAAGTTACGTCAGGGGAGGTTTAGACTGGATATTAGGAAATGTTTTTTCACTGAAAGGGTTATTAAACATTGGAATAGGCTGCCCAGGGAGGTGGTGGATTCACCGTCCCTGGAGGTGTTTAAAAAAAGAGTAGATGGGGCACTTAGGGACATGGTTTAGAAGTGGCTTTTGTCAGGGTAGGTTAAAGGTTGGACTTGATGATCTTAAAGGTCCCTTCCAACCTCAGCAATTCTATGATTCTATGATTCTATGTCCCACATGGAATTTTCTTTCCCCTGTACAGACACTGAAGCTTTGTTCTCGACTTACCCACGAAAAGTTAGGCTGTAAGACGTGAGGCAATTAGTACTGGTCTTAAAGGAAATAAAGGTGACTTGCTCTGGGCCAGCTTTTCAGATGACATGAAGGGATGACATTTTGTCCTTTCTCCTGGGCGTGCCAGGACCACTGCACCAAGCGATGCTGTCCGTCTGCTCCTCCCTAAGCCTGACTTCTCTCTGCCCCCATTTGTTTTACACCTAAGTTGTACATTTTCAGAGCAAGGACAATGGGTTTTTTTCTGCCATCATGCAAAGTTTAGCATGGAAGGGGATTTTAAAACACCATAACAGCACAAGGGATTATTAATAGCCATCATGAAACTGAAATCTTCCTCTCAACGAAGAGGAATTCAGTAATGTAGAAGTTGAAGACAGAAAAGAGTATACCACAACCTTTTGCTGGGTTTTGCTGCAGACTATCTCTCTAAAATAAGCTGGGTAGAAACAGTAACTTCTCACTACTGCTCTTGCCTGTGGAAGTGGTTCCCAGGCACTTGCTGTACATCGTATAATGTCAACATCTAATTTGATCCACAATGTTCCCATCTACCACTCAGTCTGGATTTCCCATTTATCTTGAACTTTGGCTGAAATCTCATTTTATTCCGAGACAGATCTTATTGGAGCAGCCTTCATGAAGAGCTTTACTGCTCATAACTGTCATTCAAAACATATTTTGAACAGGAAAATGTGGATTTGCGCCAGCTGTTGCCTTGGTGATTCATGGCAGTGGCAACAAATTGTTTTTGTCACAAAACAAAAATAAGAGGCGCTCGAAAAAAGTCTGGAAAATGCCAAAGAGTGTTTCTATTTCTTAATATTTATTTTATTAAAGATATTAAAACCATGCCAGTAGCTCAAGAATTAATTGAAGAATTTTGTTTCCTCTGCACTGCTACTTCACCCATTTCCTCAAAGTTTTTTGACAGTATTTATTTTGGGTCAATAGAAAATGACATTTCTTTTCCCCGCGAGAAGAATCAAAACATCAGATACTCGTGTGGCTCTGCTAGGAGAATACCTTGAATTCTTAGGTTAACTTGGCTATCCGTGAGCTGAAATCCAAACCCCACAGCTTCTTCCAAATTCTCCAAAGTAGTGAAAGTGTTGGTGACACCAGTCCGGTGTCACCGGTCCATGATATATGTCACCAGTGAAGCGGTATATGGCTCTATTCCCTAACCTTGATTGGAAAGGCAACTCACAGGCCTTTAGGTGATATAAATTTCCATGGGACTTTGAACTTTGATTGACCAGCCAGAGCAATGTGATCTGTTCCAGATGGGACCTGACTCCATGCGTTTTAGCAAATGGTGGTAGACATTGGACTTTTCAAGCCATGCCAGCCAACATGTGATAAAAGCTTCCAGGGGCTTATTCATTTCTTCCGTATAAAACAAGGCAATTTGCACATTTTATGTTAATCCTACATTGACTATCACTCTTAGGAGGTAAGGACGTAATTATTTTTTAAACACACAGGGCATTACTCGATCAGACTCATTTGTTTCCTCCGATGGAAGAAAAGGGCCTGAGGTGGAGAGAAGTTAAGAGCTGACTAGGAGGTTTTAACTGAAGTAGTGGGATGAATGTGAGCCAAGGAAAATTTAGGCTGCACATCAGGAAAATTTTCCTAACAACGAGATCTATTACTACGTGGAATGGTCCCCCCAGGGGAAAAGGGGGAAGCTGACTAGACAAAGCAATGAAGAACACATTGTAGGGAGCAACCTTTAAGCAGTTGGGGAATGGACCAAGTGACCTAAGTGCATTTTCCATTTCTAATTTCTCTGACTCAACCATTACAAGGGTACACTGTAGAGTACATGACTCCTGTGCTCTGCCACATCAGTACTGCTTTGGGAAGATTTCCCACAAAGCCAGTCCTCAGGATGCAAAAGACAACAGTGCTCTGACCTCCAGACATCTTTACTGGGGTCCACCAGGCGTAGGCTGCTCTTGCTGGGACCTTTGGCTACCTATGGCACTCACCCAGGGGCCACAGGGTGCACAAACTCAGGTCATTTTTAGCTGGACCTTTTTCATTCTTCAGCTTGGCTTTTCTTTGTTTTGTTTTGTTTTGTTTTTTTCTTTTCTGACTTCTTCCTCTTCTTTAACAAAATTTTCATGCTGAGAAAACACTAAGTTGCTATCACACTTTTCCCTAAGACAATCAGTTTAAGTTTGCTTGGCCACAGCTTCAGAGGCAAACTCAAGCTGCACAGAAACCTGACAGAGAAGTGGATTTTCTCAGCATCTGGTGATGCCCATGTGACATCTAACACACGCAGACACCCAGGATCGAACCAAGAGACTTTAGAGCAAAAAGCTGAACTTGAGATGCCAAAACAGATTACAATGCAACTATCACGTACTCATTTTCCCAATTGAATTGGACTGGACAAGCCAAGGGACGGAGGTCAAACCGTTAATGGTTTTACTTCAGTCAAAGCAAATGTGACTCCCTAGTAATGAGGACAAGTTATTATTCTGATTCTTAAATTCTCTATGTTTAAACATCAGGGGCCTTCTCAATGAGTTCTGCAAAAGTTTTTTATACATCTTCTTTAAAAAACACTTGATTCACTAACAGCCAAAAATTTCAGCAGCAAGAGCCATTTTCATCACATTTCTCAAGGAAAGTTCACCCAAAATGTCACCTTTTACATTTTTCTAAAAAGAAACATCATGGGGTTTTTTGTTTTGTTTTGTTTAAAAGCAAGTTTTCTTTTCAAATTTTGACTGAGAGTAAAACAAAAAGCACTTCTGCTATGACTTGGAGAACTGAACTTTGTTTTCTTTTTTTTTTTTTCTCTTCTCAGAAAAGTGGTTTAATATGCCTAACTACAGTGAACTTTGTGTCTGAGTATTTTTATCACTTTTCAATAAAAAAAAAGTCTTCAAAATATCAACTTTTCCATAGAAGAGAAAAATACATCCTTCTTAGGCTTATTTATTGCCTGAGCAGGAATTGCTTGAAAATATAAGAAAGATAATGAAGGGCCTTTTCTGCTATGACTGTGCTGGAAAATCTGCATTTTTTCTTAGTTTAAATCTGGCCCTGAAAACACATGTTTTGAAAAAAATAATTGGTAGGTTATAGGATAAATTCAGTGTACCAATTTCCGTACAAGTTGGATTCCCGGTTTTTTTTCAGCAGCGTTTAGCTCTGTAGTCTCAATTCACCTCGAGTTCTTCTGTGTGCTGGGCACACGCGTGACTGCACTGACACCTAACAACGAAAGAGCCGCTTCATGGAAGAGAGGCGGCAGAACAGCTCTATATCCAGGGAAAGCTGACTGCAGACCATAAAAAAAAGATATGTGAACGCAAAGAGGAAATGGCTGAAAAAGGCTTCTCGAAAAAGTAACTACTTCTACATGTCAAAGAAAAACACAGAAAGCCAACTGAGCAATTTAAAAGTAATGACTTTAGAAAACGCTTTGGGACAAGACAGGACAAATATCACTTACAAGGGAGAAAAAAATGTCCATGTCAGTAACACCTCCATCAACACCACTTTCGTTTTACCAGTTCCTGTCTAGCCGGGAACTAATTTCTTTACAGTTACTGAAGCAGAGTAACCACAAATCAAACAGTAGGAAAATGATAACCTGCTGAACTCCATAGAGGCCTCTTGAGTGGGTTTGGTGACATCTGAACTGTGCTTAGACAGTTGCGAAATGTCTAATGTGGGTCAGTCACTCAGGCTTTGCCCCTGAACTTGTCATTTTGTGAGACAAAGTGGGAATAAAAAAATAAAAACGCAGATATTCACAAAAGTCAAAACTGTTAGAAATTATTTATGAGCAAAAGTTGGATATTTCTTGAAGGCGACACTAGAAGCCTTTAATATATTATGAGAATATAAAGCATGAGGGGGAGTATAAAGTGCATGGAGACACCGTTCACAGGAGTTTTTCAAAGTTATGTTCCATTGGCTCAGGCTGCACCTTACTAAAATGAAATTTAACAGGCCAATAAATATAGCACTGCTTAGCAAAAAGAAGAAGAAATCACACTAAACTCTGATTATGCTGACATCAGCTGGCCTATAAATTATCGCCCAATAAAAACTACCAAGATGTGAACAAAAATATCCCAGATCTCTATTCTGGGAAGAAAAAACATCTTGGAGCTGTTCCAGTGTAATTTTTTTTTATTTATCTTTTTTTTTTTCTTTTTTATTGTGATCATGTAAAAGTCTATCCATTTGGCCAGCTTCATCCCTGGGCTTCTTTTACACTCTCTGTTCTCTGGAAGAAAATTTCTATTTTTAGGAAGTTCTTTCTTGAGCATCTTTAACAGCTGAAAGGCATGGTAAAAGCTTTGGCCCGTAGCCTTGGCCAGTATAAATAATTGCATTTGCACCAAAGTCATGATATCCAATCTCACTTACATTAACTAAACATATTGCCCTGAGTTTCCTTGAATACTTCATTCATTGCTACAGGCAGCCATGGTGTAGAATTGCCATGGTTGCACTGATTTCTAGGACGCTATGAAAACTTGTGCTGCCTGGAGCTCTGTCACTTCACAACAGAAAAAAATTATCTGGGAGGTTTTTGGTATCTCTGGGAAATCCCAGGGGATCCTTGTTTCTGTTTCTTATTTGTTCATTTACATTGCTTTAAAGTGAAGATTTCACTGAACATGTAGGATTTGTCTCTACAGCAGCAATCGTGGAGTCATAGAATCATAGAATGGTTTGGGTTGGAAGGGACCTTTAAAGGTCATCTAGTCCAACCCCCCTGCAATGAGCAGGGACATCTTCAACTAGATGAGGTCACTCATAGTCCCGGCCAACCTGACCTTGAATATTTCCAGGGATGGGACATCTACCACCTCTCTGGGCAACCTGTGAGGCTGTTTCACCACCCTCACAGTAAAAAATGTCTTCCTCATATCTAGTCTGAATCTCCCCTTTTTCAGTTTAAAGCCATTACCCCTTGTCCTGTTGCTACAGGCCCTACTAAAAAGTCTGTCTCCATCTTTCTTACAAGCCCCCTTTAAGTACTGAAAAGCCATTAGTGGAGTCCGTGTGAATGAAAAGGGAGGAGAAAAGACGCATTTCAATATGATCCCCTCCTTGTAAGAGATCTCAGCAAGGCTCTGAAGGGTATGTTTTCATTTTTCCATTGTGTTGTGTATATAACCCCGCCTTGACAGGAAGAAACTATATTTCTGGGTGCAGAGCAGCTCTGTTGTAGGCCTGCTGCTCCTCATGATGAATCCAGTAACTTTCCAGGGAATCTCAGAGCACTCTGCCCACTACCCATCCAGCCAGCTGGGGCAAATTCAGCCCCAAGGGCAAGATGTAACAGCAGGCGGGTGTCTGTTGTAGGTGAGGGTAGAGGCTTGGTGGATCCAGGTTCTTCTTGCAGATCAACCAGCAGGCTGATTTGGAGCAAACCACTTTGCAAAGCAGCTGTAAGGGCAATGCTGCCCAAAAAACCTGATACTTTATTGTAACTTGGGAGCCAGCTAAGATTCACAACTAAAGAGGGCATTTCCTGGCTCTGTCACAAGCTTTCGAGGGAAATGCAACAAATGACTTCTGGCCAGAGCCAATATAAAGTGTAGGTGGAATGGAGTTGTTATTTTCACCAACTGAAACTCTTTGTTTAATTGATACTTTAATTTTGTACACACCTTCTACCCATGTCCAGACTGCCAGTCTTCACAAGGCTGAGCAGATCGGTGCTCAACTCACACCTCAGCCCAGGCTACACAGTCCCGCATGGACCCATGGTAGGTGCTCCTAGAGCAAAACTAACACACAGTTATGTATGGAGGATCTTCACGGTACAGGGTGGCAGAGACGGATTCTGATCTGTATAACAGGATGGTGACTAACGTGCTTTTCTGGGAAGAAAAACTGAGGTCCCTGCCAGGCTCAGCCTGAGAGATCCCATCTCCCTGGAGCTTCCACTGGCTTTACAGTATTGGCGCACAGACGCTCTCTGTGCCACGTGCTGAAGAGAAAAAGGGAAAGGTTATCGAGCTTTTGCTTAGCGCAGCGGACTTGGCATTCACCTGGGAAAGATATTGCAGGGTTGTCATTCTTGCTTAGTGGAGTTGCTTTAAATAAAGAAATAATCTGGGTTTTCATTGTTTTTTGGTTCATTTCCCAGAGTTTTCTTCTGCTAGATCCTTTTGCTCACCCCATTGCAAGCCATGTGATGATGTGTGTCTTCTCTGACTGGTTCGTGATCTCTTTGAGGTAGGGAGCCAATCTTGTGTCATATCAACGTAGATCCAGATGCTAACAAATACATAGCCATGATATCGAGCAGAGTCAAAAAAGAGTAGAAAAAGATGCCTTCATAGTGTAGCCTAGTAGACTCCTTTAGTTAAACTCATCAGGTTTTTGTCAGTGAACCGCTAATTCCAGGAACTATCAGTTCCCAAATCTAATAGTAAAAAAAATGAAAAATCATAAGTAGAGGAAAACAGATCACGAGAACCCTGGTTATGATCTGTCCCCCTTGTCTGAAAGATGCTATCTCTGTACCACCCAAACCCTCCCACCATCAGTTTGGGTGACGCCTGGGAGAAGCACGGGCTCAGACTGAGACTGTGCCACCCACTGAGTCACTGGTCCTGCTTCCTGTTGGCAAGGTCCTCCCTTGGTAGGAGCTACTCTTCTGCTGAACCTCCTTCACTTCTTCTTAGAAGCAGAAAGCAGAAGTGATATGAGTCACCTCACAAGACCACCTGCTAAATTCTTCTCCTGTGGTCTTGACCCAGCTGCCACCTGCTAATAATGCATGTAAAGATACATGTCTTCAGGATATTGTTCAGAAGGAGAGGCTCACTCTTCAGGATTAATTTCCTAAGGAGAAGCAATAAATACCAAAAATATGCAAGCCCACTTCCCAGGAGACTACAAATTCTGAAAATTTTTGTCTTTATGGGAGCCTAACCACTGCTGTTACTCATATATAGTGAAATAAAATCCATTTTAAGGAAGTAGAACACATATTAAATATTTTTGGTTTAATATGAGTTAAATAATTTTCAAATTTTTCTTTAACAATATGTATTTAGGCCCATTTTCTGCCTCATACAGGACCCTCCCAAACATAAAAGACTAAGGAGTCTTGTATTCAGGCTTCCACTTCTATTGTTGCTCTAAACCCTTTTTTCACATCATCCATTACTTGCTAAAGCAACGACTGAAGCCATGCAATGGTGACAGCCTGCACGCTGGGGAAAGACAGAGGGCATCGGAAGTTGGTACCGTGCATTTCTCCACCATTCTCATATTTGTAACTTCTAACCAAAGATTCAGATAGAAAATACGTCTTCCATACTGCCGCAGCCCATGCAATGCAGGTCTATGGAGCCAATGTGCCCCCAGATCTCTGGGACTTACAAGTGAACCTGGAATTTTTGTAGAAATAGTAATCTGAGAGGAAGCAGAAGAAAAGTGGCTTTCACCTTTTATACTCATCAAGTGTGGGACTGTTTCCAAATCAATGAGTGCACGTTATTCCCTGCCCTCAGTTTTTTCTTGCTTTTTGAATTACTACCATGAAATAACCAACTGAGACCCATAGATTTTAACAAACCAGTGCAAAAAACAATGTGTCCTTTGAAATCTTTTTTGAGTCTGTCTATGGGTTAAACACTATGAGTATCTTGCCTTTGAAAATCCTTAAGCAAAGACGCCTTTGCCTGTAAGGAATGACATTTTATTAATGTGCATGCTTGTGTATGTTAGCCTGTGCATGAATATATGAATAAAAGCACAGACAACTATTATACAAATACTTCTTATAAAGACATAAGTTCATGGAATTAAAAACAGTAGTCTCAGTGTTGTGTCTCTGAACATGTAACGTGTGTCAGTATTTAGTTGATATGTACTATTCAAGAACACATTTATCACCCAAAAGAATTCCTTATTTTACACTCAAACTTCCTGTACATTATTTCAGGCAATCATAATTCCCTAGGCATTTATTTTTACTTTTTGTTTAAGTGGTAGAAGAAAAAACAGAGTAGGGCTATATTGGCTGGCTAAACCCTGATGTCTTTACTTAGGTCTTACTCAGATAAAACTGCTCAGGACTCCTACCTGCAGAAAGACCACATGAATTAGCCCTACAAATGTTTTCCTCATTTCCACGGGGTAAATATATGTCTTTGTTCTTTTATCTATTTGTTGTCAGGGTGACAGGCTTATACAGTTTGAAAGTACAACAGTAAGGCCTTAGGGTGTCACTTTAAGATAACCACACACTCAGTTTTGTGTTTAGAGCCATTATTTTATTTTTAGTTTTTCATAACAATGTGCTACTGAAAAATGCCTATTGTCAGCTCCAGGTGTGTTTGCCAACATTAAAGAGCGTAATCACAATAAAAGAAAAGCCAGGAGCTATTCCACCTCCCACATGCCAAAATTAACAAACCATAGTAAAAATTAAAACCAACAATACTTCCCTCCCTTTTGCTCTCCATCCTCTGTTCTCTCCCTCCCACAAACTATCAGGATTTCTTTCAAGAAGCTGCATAAATGGATAACTTGCAGCATGGATGTTCAGTTGATGCTACAAAAATATAATTTTGGCCCTGTTTTCAAACCATTGGCTCTCCATTGACAGTGTGCCCTAGGCAGATCCCCGTTTTCCTACTTTAATCCTGCAGCATAACTTCCACATGGTCATCCGAAAAAGGGAAACCCAAGCCTTCACTCTTCCACGGATTTTGGAGCCATGGAAATCTCTGCAATTGTCTCCGCAGCTTACAGTACCTCTTGGGTTTTTCCTCCTCTTTCTAATTCAGATCTACATTTGAGATAGGGGTTTTTCAGGGCAAAAAAAATACCCAAATTTTCAGATTTTCCAGCAAAGGTGTTCCATTACAGGTTTTAAAAGCTAATTCCATGTCATACTTTGCCCTCCTGCTCTGTTTTATCTGATTTGTATAGCTTGCGCTCCCAGTCACTGTTTATTGTAATATTTTCCTGGTTACACTGATGATTTCTCTGCAATCGAAGTTCCCTTCTCCACGTCGGCACCAATTGACTGTCGTCAAGCGACCCATAATCTTGTCCTTCATAGGTACCGCAGTGTGAGGGGTCCTGATCCTTTAACCATTACCCTGACCTGATCCTTAAACAACCTTCATGGTTCTTTCTTCAAATTTCTGCATCTTTTTCTACTTCACTGTGAAAGGCTGGAGACCAGACCCAGACACAAAAGTCCGAGACAACCCACAATATTTCTACCATGGCACGTACCACTGTAAGTACATTTTCTCTTCTTACTCACAATTTGCTTATTTAAATCCAAGTTCTGAATCTATTCTTTGTGTTGCATCATGGTTAGCTCATGTTCAGATGATTCTCTGTAATTTCCAGATCTTCTTTGGAAGCGATGCCTGCTGAGATAGATCGGTCCATGTTGTACGATGCTAAATCCCAACCACAGCCTAAATCTCAACCACAGTAAGATTTAGATACCTAAAATCCACTTTCAGACCAAGCCAGCATCCAATCTGCTTGTTTTTCATGTCTGCCGCACTGCCCTTTCACTGAAATTCTCCCTTTTTATCCTGAAGTTTCCTTAGGATCATAACTATAGCTGCTCAGATGTATACGCCCCCAGGACCTGTCTCTGGCTAAGAGTCAGTGACGACACTGTTATGCACACAGGCCTCTAACCTCTGCCTAACCCCTCAGCAAAGCTTTACAAGTTGGATTTATTTAAATTATGAGGTAATCTTTCACCTTTTCCTTTGCAGAAAGTAACGGCCTAACTTTCACTCCTAGCCCCGTCAACTGATGATGTATGTAGATGAGCTACTTGACTTAGATTGGGACAGTGAGTTGACTCTCAGTAGTGACTCTAGGATAGTCCCATAATTATTGCAGTTGCTCTGACATCCTAAAACAAGTCTACGGCTTCATCACATTCCTAAAGGTTCAATTTGGCTTCCTCTTTTCTGCAGAGAGCTGCTGTCAGGCTGTTGGATGTGGGCAGAGAAATGTTTAAAGGCCGCTGAAGCCAGCATCAGAGTCCTGTGGCTAGCTCAAATGGCAGAGGAAACTGAAAAAGCCCATGTGTTAACCTATGCTGGATTGCACACTCTTCTCGTCCTACGGAAAATGTACCAGTTCAGCATTGCTGGACTAAACTCACAGCAGCGTCCACGCATGGGCAGAAACAACCAGAATTGCAATATCAGCAAAGGTGGGAAAGCAATTGCAATATCGGCAGCTGAGTGGGTGGTTCAAGTGTATTTAAGTCACCTGAAGTATGGCCCCATGCGGTCAAAGGTAGTTTGGCGTAGGCAGTGTTAGGACGTGCTGATTCAGTGTATTTTCTCAGTAGCCTATTATCATTGGACTGCCCGGAGGGCTCGGATCCTAACCCCAGGTGCTGTAGACCTAAAGGAAGAGCAGACCAGCCCTTGTTTGGATTCCCTTCTGCTCTGCAAACTGTCAGGCTGGAGCATGAAGGTATGAACAAAATTCAGTAAAGCTGGACAAATCCCATGAGGCCCCAAAAATGTCTTTATCTGAGAAGGCCGAGAGCTTTGCCATCTTCCACTGGCGTTCAGCCACATGTGGTGAGCCAAGACAGGTGGTCTGCTGGGTTGGAAGACACATTAAGACAGTCTGGTCTGCCGGACGCGTTGGCATGAGCGATTCACTGAATGGTACTCTTCTCCTTGCACATGAACGAGTCCAGTGCAATACAATGGGGTACTGTGCTGCTGAAGAAGTTGCTCTTCGGGTGAGACATTACACTCATAAAACTCAGCGGAGGTCCTGACCACTTTGTGGGCATTCAAGATCCCATGACTTCTAGCAATGGCTTTGGTGTCCTGGCCACGCGCCAGCTTGGAACGCTTTGTCTAGTTGAATTCCCTATACAGCTCCTATTCAGAAATGTTGTCTTCACAAAGTCTACATTTTGATGAGCTCATGTTAAGCTGCCGTTTCAAAGGCGATGCCAAAATGGAAAAAGAATTAGAAAAACAATTAGTGATGATTACTGATAATTACCTACACATGCTTAGTGTATCAGACTTAGAAAAATACCTCGGAATGAAAAATGCCATGTAAATATAGGGTATTACAAGGTCTCTGGCTGGGGTTTTGAAAAACTCAGAACTGCATATATGGAATCACACGTATTTGATATCAGAACAAGAAGTGCTGTTGTGGTGCGTAAGATCTCAAATTCCGATTGTGCACTGGGTAAGTTACCAATAACGCTTGCAAGGATATGAGATCCCTGTGGAAATTCCACCCAACGAATTTGAATGTGCTACTTGAAGCAGCTCCCTTTGACAAATGGAACTTTGAATCACGTTCATCACTGTGGGAGGAGATGCCCACCACACTTCCACTCACCATTTGGAAGAGAAGGTCAGACCCTGGCAAAACCAGGCCACTAAGTCTGCTAGAGGCAGTTTAAATACAACACATCAAGATAACATTTGCTTTAAGCTTTTCATTTTCACAGCCTTACGCAGTGAGAGCGGCTTATGAAGTCTCCCATTTAAAGCCTGATTTGTGATTTATAGTGATTTATAACGATTTATAACAACACTAAAACCTCCCACAAAAGACAAATTAATACTCAGATGCTTTTTCAGCACCTCCTTTGAGAAAAAGAGTTTTGAGCCAGTGCCAAGGAGTGGGAGGCAAGTATTTCTACTGAAACACAAATGGGTGGCAAACTCTGGAATAACATTTTGGCATGAAATACGGACTACATTTTTGGACTCCTTTCTCTTTAAAGGGTCTGAACATTTCAATTTAACAAATTAAACGTTCCCTAATAAAATGAGTTGGTCAAGGGGAAAAAAAAAAAGAATTTAAGCTAAGGATAAGTGTCCTTAAATGTTTTTTGCACATTTGTGTTTAAAGCCCATTCCCTGATCTGCCTCTCAGTTCGTGGTAGTTCCAAAATACAGAGTACTTTTTTTGGCTCTGGGCTTAATATTACATTACCATTAAAATTCCAACTAAATCCTCCAGGTTTGTAATTAGAACTATAGAGAGACCCAGGAGTCGAACACGAAGGATGCTGAACTCCAGCAGAGGAAATTACAGCACAATTTGATGCGAGAAGTGTTGGATGAAATTGAATGGAACAAATCAGAGAAGCAGATGGGGAAAGAGAGTATGTCCACAGATCAACTGATGCACGCCCGAGTGTTACGAGCGCTGCCAAGCAGCAGTGCATTAAGATTAAACTGGGACTCTAACAG
Source organism: Rissa tridactyla (assembly GCF_028500815.1). Lineage (NCBI taxonomy): Eukaryota > Metazoa > Chordata > Aves > Charadriiformes > Laridae > Rissa > Rissa tridactyla. The sequence goes on along the minus strand of NC_071468.1, from coordinate 120,947,980 downwards.
ATGCAAAAGCAAGCGCAAAAACCATATGAAGGACAAAGCAAGACTGATGGATTCAGTCTGGAGAAGACCGGTGAGTCAAATACTCTGGTTGGAATAAAAAAATAATTAAAAAAGTAGGATTATTTGTTGACCAGTTAGAGGAGAAAGGTAATCAAATTTCATGCTTCAAGGTATAAGCTGGTAACCACAGGGGTCAGTAAGTAAGTTTTTCCTTCTCTGGAACATTGCAAAATTGGATGACAGGGTCTTTACAAGGGCTGTTCTCGTTCTCCCTCTCTCTCAGTCTTCTGGCTTTGATTGTAACATTGGGTGTGTGCCAGTCTCAGACCCAGACACAAGCTGACGCTCAGATGGTCAACTACGGCAAATTTTATTTTCTGTCAAAAGGGATAAAAACCAAAACACAAGAAAAGATGAACCTGGACAAAATAAGAACTCCGTTGTGTCTTCCTTATTCTGGAGGGATTGCCAGTGCCTTGGGTAGGAATTCTGCCCCAGCGTGGGCTGCAGGATTGACTTTTTACTGATGACAGATGAGATTTTCTGTATGTGTAACCAGGTTGCCAGGTGGTGTTGGCAGCAGTGAAGGCCAAGCTGAGTATCTACAATTTTTTCTTAAAATTACAAGATAAAATTGCTCAGAAAAAATAGCCCAGAAACCTTAAGAAACCAGATACTTCCCATAGGTGCCCTAGCCAACATTTCCCATTCATAAACAGTGAATCTAATAATTAAATGGCATTAATTCAGGAAAAAGAAAACTAGTGGTGATTTGGCAGCACTTTCATAATAAAGAAAACACTGAATGCCCCAATGTCTTGGCCAGGAGCCCTCAGAACGGTTTCAAATCGTCTCGGGTGGGCAAATGTCTCCATAGGATGCCCCTTGCTCCCTTTCTTCACTCCTCCTCATCTCGGTTTATTGTTGGTATCACCCATTTTGCTGCTTCCACTCTCTGCTGGAGACAGGCACAAGGGTAGCAATCCATATGACCATGTGCGTATGGCTCCATCTGAGTTAATTGTCTAGACTAGCTACCTACAGAGAATAAAACAGATACTTCTAGAGCACAGTTGACTTCATCTTAAAGTAAACATTTGAAGCAGTTCAAATCAATTGTAATAGAACAAGTGTCTATTTCCCTCTGTTGATTGTAGAAATGTCTAAGACAGAAATGTCTGCATTGTAGACATCAAAAGTTGGTGAGATTAGTCCCGTTCACAGGGCTGCCTTTACTTACCTTTGTCATTAACGATTACAGCACTGAGGATATCTTGCAACTGATACGCCACCTCCCACTGAGTTTTCTTCAGGCCAGAGAGGGATGGGTTTGGGCTCCAAGGCTTGACCTCAGTCCATAGGGACTTCAGCCTTGGTGATTGGAGGCAGGAGCTGGAGACACAAATAGAGATCATTCTCCTCCACTTTGTGCTACCCTAAGAAGCAGCCACCTGTTGCAGACACAGTCTACAGAGTAAGACCCTTCATAGCTGAGGCCCACAAGTATCCAACTGTCTCCTACTCTTGCTGAGAAATGAAGACTGATGTAAGGCTGGGACCAGAGGCTGGGACCATGTGAGTACTTTCCAAAGAGCCAGGGAATGGGCACAAGCCCTGGCATATGACTGTCCAGACTGATAAACTGTCAGTGCGTAATCCAGAATTACTTTTGTCCAGGCCAACTAGCATTGTGCCAGGTAGTGTTTAGGTCTGGTTATTGGTGCAGATCAAGGATCTTTCCCAACAGACTCTTCTGGCCACCCTGCTCTGGAGGTGAGTTGAACTGTGCCATTGTGGGGTGTTCTCTGGCCGCTGGACTTGAGCCATGGCCTGTTTTATTTATTCATACAGCAGCTATAGAGACTTCACTTAATAATTTTAAATCCTGTTCTGCTTCTTTTTGATCACAGAACATGTAAAATAATGACTTGCTGATGTATATGAAATTAATTTCAGTTACAACCAAAATCATGCATATGAGCACACAGTGTGTCACACATGGGAATGAAGCTGGCTCATTTTATTTATTTCATTTCACCAAGAGATGCTACAGAGGTATGTTCTTCCCAGATACCCAGATTGCAGTTTTATCCAAGAAAAGGACAATTAAAGTAAGATAAGATGAATAACAAAGTGAAGCCAGACATGATGAGGTATCTTTTGATCACCTCCAAGCAACATCAGTAAAAATAATGTTTCTGACATGCAAAGTAGTGCATTCAGATGGATGCAAAGCTGATGGAAATGTCTACAACTTGTCCTGAGACAGATCTGTGTCATGATCTTAAACCTAGTCCTGTTTTAAAAAGAGGAAAGTGATGGAGATGGCAAACAATCCCTACAAAGCTCTTCCCTTGATGCTCACAAAGGAGAGGGATAAATATTATGGAACTATGGAATAGGGGGATTTGCCAGAATCGGCAACAAAAACTAAAACCCCCATACCTGAAAAACCTTCAGGACCAGGTGATGTTTACCTCCCAATTCAGCCAGAAATGGCATGAAGGAAAGAGGCTATTATCCTTTGATGTTCAAAGTCCTTTAGAAAACAGGTTACAGTGCTGAACTGCTGACAGAAGAAAGGGACAGACCTCACACTTCAGGCGGCAACACGGATGGTAGCAGAAATCTCAGCTGATCCGTGTATCCCGAGAAGTTTTACCATTACTGCTCTACAATATTCAGTAGCATAAAATGTGTGTGCACTGAAAGCAGAGTTTGGCTTCACGTTTAAGAAGGGACTTGGGAAAGATTAGCAAATTCTACGCTTGTGAACATGATTTCAGGAGCTGGTAATTTAACTGGAAGACAGCCACACACATAGCAGGGGAATAACCACAATATCATCATTGATGAAAGGGTGGCTTGATAAGAGGAAGCTGCAGACATCATCATCATTAATTAAACACTGAAACTGGAGAGAGGAGGGTTTTGTGGTTAAAGCGTTGGACTCAAACTCAAGAGATCTGGGTTCCATTGCTGGCAGCATAAACGTGGACAAAAGCCCTAACATTTCCTTTTACCAGGTCTCCATCTGTAAAATGGGACCAAACTATGCTCCTTTCCTTTGCCTATTTAGAGTGATTTTCCCCCTGCGTTAGCCTGCGGCAACCAGCAAAGCGAAAGCGTCATCGCGGATGGAGGCTCCAGGTGCTAAAGCCATACAAACCAATAATAAGAAATAATGGCAATGCTGATAGAAAGCTTCTCTTCCTTGAAAATTAGTTTTCAATTCACTTCTCCTAAGGAAGAAATTCTATATTCTTCCAGGCCAACCCTGGCCTTTTTTTTTCCAATGCTTACAATGTGGGAGGTGAAAATAGAGTTCATAATGAGAACTTGATTCTGTGGGTTCCCAATGGGACCTACATGTTGCAGGTAAGTGTCCTGCCTTATAACAACTTTTCCTGCTACTTCAGCTATACCTAAACTGGTAGAGCAGAAATAAGAACAGGCGCAATAAGTAACAAGGTTGTGTTTTACCTTTTTGGGTTTTTTTAAGGCCACTAAATGGATGGGAAAGTAACACGTGCAGTTACATGAGTTACATCTGCTAAATCAACATGAGACACTATGGATTTCATGCATGGATTTCTTGGAAAAGCTTTATTCCACATATTTTCTGGGAAGTCTAAATCAAAGATTATTTTCCCCCAAGTGCCCTCCCTATACAAGCAATTTCGTCTCTGTCTCAAACGCCCTCAAACACCTCGAGCACTGGGAGATTAATTTGCCATCCCAGGAAGCATGTTTCCGTTCCCTTTACAAACCGTCTCTCTTTTCCCCACCAACCTGGCCACTAAAACGGACAGACCTTTGGTTGTTTGTGACCTTGCTTCATTTTATTGACCCTAAATATCTGAAGATAGTTCCTCAGCTGAAGAACCACATCTGTGTAATGCCTCCCTCTACTGGATTTATACAGATGGCTAAGACAGCTCATAAATGGTTGTGGGTCACTGACAGCATTGGGAAAAGATGCCTTTCTGTGCACATTCAAAAATGATAGCTGGTTTGCCTTGATTTTACGAGGATTAAAAGAATGTCGTGCATGCAGCTTGGCTAAACAATGGCTAAAGGGGACGCGATAACCATCTACAGAAAGCTGTGAACATGCTGGAGTCTGCACTTAAACAGAGTTTAAGTGATTAAATTAGGAAGGGCTGAACTTTGCAGAGTCTGGGGCAAGCGAAACTCTTGAACATTTTTTTGAGGGAGTGGGGGATTTGGGCGGGCGGGTTGTCAGAGTCACAGAACTGGCCTCGCTTTGCAAACTCCTTTTTTTCCACATGTAATTTAAACCTTTCCTGGTTCCTTCTCCACTTTGAATTCAATTAAAAGAGCGTGTGTTTTTGGCTGCAGACAAATCCATGATGTACGGTGCGGAGGGAAGAGCGAGCCATTTAAAAACTATGTAGTCACTTCACCGTGATATCAACTATTTTGCTTGCTGCCAGTGGTAAAAATTCTGTCAAAAGACACAGATCACTGCAGATGTGAGTCCAGAAGTGATAGCATGCTTGTGGTCCACCTGTATGTAATAGCATGAATCTTCGATTCCTACTGAAACCCTGTGCTGTACCACGACATTAGCACTTCCTATGTTTTCCACTTCCTCTCTCCCTACCCTTTCTTTTTAATCGCACCACTATGACAACTCTCTTTGACTTTTTCAAAATTCCTCTTTATTTGGAGCATCTGTCAAGGTGTCGGTAAAGCTCTGTACACCCTGCGCAGTCAATGGGACCGAGTTCCTCAAACCGTGTTGGCTCCAGGGAGGATTTTTCAGCCATCTCTTGCCAGCATCACCTGCGCTTGCCTAAAGGGAACTGGGAACGTTCTCACGGCATCAGAATTAGAGCAGGGGACTTATTTAGTAAAATGGGGCCATTTTTGTACGTGATGACCTTTCAGCGCAGAATTGCTCTTCACAAATGTGGAGATGTGATTTGGTCCTGTTTTCATCATTGGATAATGTTGAACTGTACCGACTGTATCAACAACAACGGTATCAGCATAGAGATCGCAGGGAAATGACACTTTCCATGAAGCCAAACTGTCCAGGATGCATCTGGCTGCATTAGTAATCTAAAGTGAGATCATATGGCAAAAGAAATGTGGGGAAGAAGAAGGAATATCATTTTGTAAGAGAGTTTAATAAAGATGAGACTTAACCAAGAAAATACTCCGGTATGTGATGGTGCCCACAAAATGCAACTCCCACGCAAAAGGCATTTGTCAAAATCCTTTAAAAAGAACTTTCAGAAATTTGGGTGGCTAGGATTTCAACAAACAGGAAAACAAACGAGCGAGGGCTGCTGGTTACAGCGTTGGATTGGTAAAACAGAGCATCGACTGCCGGCAGCCACAATTCCCCCATGTCTCACAACTTGCAGAGAGCAAAGAAGTCGAAACCGTGGCAGGTCTGGGATCTTGGTCTTGTTTTTTCTCATCTCTGGGTCTGAACCATGCACCCGAACAAAACAGACTCGGCACTTCAGGGAGCCCGTCTGCAGCCTGGCCAGCCTGGCTGCGGTCTCTCGCTTTTGCAGGTCACTTTGAAATGCTGGTTGAGCAGTTTGTCACAACACATAAACAGCCTGAGCTACGGGCAAAAAAGAAAATAAAAAATTAAAAGTAAGTGGACTGAAAGAGGGGAAGTCAGATTTTATAAATGTTTCTCAAATCATCTGCAAAGATGTCTTCCTTTTGATTGCAGTCTCCGGCGATTTCGGGGAATAGCCAGGGCTCCTGTGGGAGTATCCTTTTTCCTACCCCACGTAATGTCCTTGCCTCGGTTCCTTCGAAACACGTTCACGCCCTCGCTGGATCTATCCTTCAGGCTGCATAAGGAAATACCTCTGAAGGACTGATGTCTTCCAAATACCTTTAGGGCTCATCTTCCCTTTTTTAGACTGAGGATGTAGGAAATGAAAATAACATTAACAAAAGCAGCATTGTTTGCAGAGGCCTGTTGTGCCAGGAGAAGGCACCGCTCTCTGTGGCTCACTGTCAGAGAGGTACGATTAGATGATTTGAGCATCACCCAGTGTGGTAACAGTCTACCAGGGTGGAGCTGGAGCAGGGAGCAAGGTGGGGATGTGGGGGAGAAGGGGAAAAAGAATCAGAGTTTATTTCTCTGTTTGTGAGAGGTGGCTTTGTTAGTTCAATTTTATAAAATGCTTACTTTGTCAAGATTTATGGGCAAACGGTATCCTAATAAAAGTCACAGCTGAAGAAATCATCTCGCAGCTTCTACGGGCAGCTCTCTGAATTTCTCTCTGGAAGTATCCTCCTTCTCATCTCACCAGAGCAGCTGCAGATGACAGCAACGTCCAGGCTCTGGCTGACGCTGTTTCCCAGGCTGCCCCTCTGCTTTGACCTTATTCCCAGCCCTGCTGTGCCAAGCAGAGCTGAAGGTCTCCTAAAATTTCAGAAAAGCCTGCCTTCCCTTACCCTATTCGGGCAAAAAACCCCTTAATTTCAGCCTCTTGACAAATTACGATTAAAAGATAAGTTCAGGCGCTCAGAAGGTACGCTCCACTGTCCCTTTTCCCTGTACACTGTCCATAATGCCCATTCATGGTGGCCCCCCACCTTTGCACCATCAGTTCTTTGGGAAAAGGACTGTGTTTTTAGCTATTTCTATGAAGTGCTTATCACACAGTAGCAACAGAGGTCATTTAGCATGGCTTTGGCTCTCAATGACAAAAACCTTCACTGGCACCTGAAACCACACGTGTTCTGTGCATCTGAGCGATTCTTATCTCTATTTTAGCTGCCTTTTACGCCTACTCCAGTGTGAACCAACTGAGAATCATAGAATCATAGGGTTGGATGGGACCTCTTCAATATATTCATCAATGACCTGGATGAGGGGATAGAGTGCTCCCTCAGCATGTTCGCAGACGACACAAAGCTGGGGGGGTGGCTGACACACCATAAGGCTGTGCTGCCATACAGAGAGACCTGGACAGGCTGGACAGTTGGGCAAAGAGGAACCTTATGAAATTCAATAAGGGCAGGTGTAGAGTGCTGCACCTGGGGAGGAATAACCCCATGCACCAGGACAGTCTGGGGCTGGCCTGCTGGAGAGCAGCTCGGTGGAAAGAGACCTGGGAGTCCTGGTGGACAACAGGATGACCATGAGCCAGCAATGTGCCCTTGTGGCCAAAAAGGTCAATGGCATCCTGGGGTGCATCAAGAAGAGTGTGGCCAGCAGGTGGAGGGAGGTCATCCTCCCCCTCTACTCTGCCCTGGTGAGGCCACATCTGGAGCACTGTGTCCAGTTCTGGGCTCCCCAGTTCTAGAAGGACAGGGAACTGCTGGAGAGGGTGCAGCAAAGGGCTACCAAGATGATGAGGGGACTGGAACACCTCTCTTATGAAGAAAGGCTGAGGGAGTTGGGTCTCTTCAGTCTGGAAAAGAGACGGCTGAGGGGGGATCTTATCAACGCTTATCAATACTTAAAGGGTGGGTGTCAGGAGGATGGGGCCAGGCTCTTTTCAGTGGTGCCTGGGGACAGGACAAGAGGAAACGGGCACAAACTTGAGCATAGGAAGTTCCACCTAAACATGAGGAGGAACTTCTTTCCTTTGAGGGTGGCAGAGCCCTGGCACAGGCTGCCCAGAGAGGTGGTGGAGTCTCCGTCTCTGGAGACATTCCAACCCCGCCTGGACGTGTTCCTGTGCCACCTGCTCTGGGTGACCCTGCTCTGGCGGGGGGTTAGACTAGAGGATCTCCAGAGGTCCCTTCCAACCCTATGATTCTACGATTCTGTGATTCTATGACCTCTGGAGAACATCTCGTCCAACCCCCTGCCAGAGCAGGGTCACCCAGAGCAGGTGGCACAGGAACGCGTCCAGGCGGGGTTGGAATGTCTCCAGAGACGGAGACTCCACCACCTCTCTGGGCAGCCTGTGCCAGGGCTCTGCCACCCTCAAAGGAAAGAAGTTCCTCCTCATGTTTAGGTGGAACTTCCTATGCTCAAGTTTGTGCCCGTTACCTCTTGTCCTGTCCCTGGGCACCACTGAAAATACAGATGGTTCAGATGAACTGAAATATTAAAATAGGCTTCAGGAAGCCTAGATAGAGCAGAGGCATGTGTTTTCATGGGTATATCATTATTTGCATCATGGTTCCACGTAAAGAAATCTAGAATAAGATGTCTAGGCAGAGAGACAAGGCTGGTTTTAGTACTGGAAACTGAGGAACAAACTTATGGTGAGCTCAAATTGTGTTTAAATTGTTACATATTCATGAATAACTCACTGACTCCCAGAGTTTAAAAAAAATCCATTTAGTCTGAAAAGAAAGGGAGGGTGGAAAATGTCTCTCTGCACTATAAACTTTCTTCAAAAGGATTGTTTAATGCCCAGACACCAAGCATGCAAATGAGATAACAGGACAGATACTGATGTGCTTTTGGGGTGTTTGTGCTTGTTTTCGTCTGACTCTCTGGCATCTAGAGCTGAGCAAATAACAGATTTGGTACAGCGAGTTGCAGGGTTCTTCCTTGTGCAAGTAGCAATCCCTTACTGGCAATGTCTGATGCTTTATCTCATGTTTGCTGAAGTGCATGACACCAAGAGGAAAATTGATGCAGTTGCTGGGAGAGCATTGTTAGTATTCACTCGTGACTCTAGGAATAGGTATCCTGGCTGTATCCGGATAACATTCCAGCTTTCTCCTACATAGAAGGCAGGAACTTCATGACTCTAATTTAGGAACTTAAATTTTGATTTGGTAATGCACAAGGTAGAATTCGCCCAGGTTTACCCTCCCAAGGCAGTGTTGATTCTGTCATACGGGCATCGGTACAGCTTGCGTTATCAATACGGCTTAAGCGGATACAATTTACCTGCTGGATAGGACTAACTATGCCGGCACAATGGCAGGGATGCAGACATATTGTCCTTGAAGGTGCCACCTTTACATAAAACTTGCTGTAAATTGAAGTTGGAAAATACCTTCCCATTGACTCCAGGACCGCAGGAACCCGATCTACAGTCCCTTTTCTGATTGCAGACATCCTTTCGTCTGCGTTTGCTCTGTTTGGCAGTGATTTGTAATGTGATTATAATGTATATTTACACACACACCCTCTTAGCACTAGCTGCCTAGCCAAGCTAGGAAACGCTGCTGAAATAACAAAAGCAGTCGATCCCCTTCCTGCTTGAAGGTTAATGCTGTGTGGTGAGTGAAAGACTTTTTTAGATTGTTTTATTAAGGGAATAAATGGGAACCAGGAGGTGTTTTGATGTCAATGATTTCACAAAAAAATTGAGTATGTTGGATTTTTTTTTTTTCTTTTTACATTTTTTTTAAGATCTCACAGGAAAACAGAGAAATAAATCTTCACCTATTGGTGCTCAGGTAGGAGCTGGTTGGGACTCAGGAACTAAGGATTTCTGATGGAGGTCAATCGGGAAAGATGAAGAGCAAGAGGTGAAGATAAAAGAAGAAAAAAAAAAAACACAACAAAACAAATTAAATGAAGCAGCCAGGTGCTGTGGGGAGTGGGTGTGTATTTCTGGGGTGCATGGGGCTTAGAAACTCATCCATCCCCGGTTTGCAGAGTTTCTTCTTCTCCTTTGATCATAAGGAGGCACTTGCATTATTGGGAAATGGACCCCCAGAGCTTTTCCAATGTTACTGCTCCTTGGGTGAGCAGGTAGCAGCTCAAATCCATGGCAGGACAACTTCAGCACTGAGACCTGTAGTGGAGAGGTCACCAAAACCAATGAGGTGCTAGACTGGCTGAGGAGCAGCAATGGGAGTTTTGGCACCCTGGGGTGAATTCTGGGCCCAGCAGTGGTGGGAAGCCCCTGGCTGTCTTTTGTGTTCATGCAAGGACAGATCGCTGTGGAGGGTGACAGCCAGGAACTTCCGTTCAGCTTCCCAACATGCCAAGGACACCTCCATGACAGAGCCAGGTGATATGGGGGCGGTTCTGCAAAAGTAAAGAAATGACCATTGGGATTTTCAAAATGCCCCACTTGGGTTTGACTCATCATTTCCTCAGCTTTCAGTGGGAATTAGGTACTTAACTCTTCCTCAATAAATGCTTCCCTACCCTTAAAATATGCCCATTGTGTTTTCTGGACTAGAGTCAGGCCATCTAAACTAAAAGACGTAAAAAAGAAAAAAGTGTAGTAGCTCTAGGTCACCCTTAGAAGGTAGCTGAGGTCTTGGTGGCCTCCTTTCTGCACTGACTGCAGGGGATATCTATGCCAATTAGACTCATCTGCCATTTAAGCTGCGTGTGCAAACCTAGGCAGGAGGAATGTGGACCTCTTTTTCTGTAAAACAACATCACTCCACCTTCCAAAGGCAGGGTAATGATCTACAAGATGAAGCGTTGAGGTCCTGGGGTGATGGAGACTGCAAAAGGACACAACGTGAAATCGCTGTTTAGGACTGAGTTGGCTGAAGCTACTTTTCCTCATCTCCTAAGCTGCCTGGTACGCCGCTGTGTCAGCATCCTCAACGCCTTTTGACACGGACAGAGTCCTCGATGGTTTTTGACACCAGAGGGGTTTTTGTGGCACTTTGCAGGATCCAGCTGCTGAGTTCCTGGCCGCTGTGGGGACAGGGATTATGGATTTAATACACCCTCATGCTTACCCCCGTGTAAATCAGAAGCAACTCCACTGATTTCTTTGGCATCGAGCCCATCCGGCTCCTAATGGAGCCATTCATAAGAATCCCACTAACTTTCCATGGCGGAGTGTGGATACGGCCCTTGCCTTGGGAGGTCGCAGTCAGCCTGGTGGGATTGTCTGTGAACAGGAGCGAAGAATCAGCCCTCAGGCCTTTCCTTTCTAATTCTGAGTATGCTGCCAGCGCTTAACCATGCTAGTAATTAACCCGCAAGCCTGGAATTCCCTCCTCAGTCTGCCGGGCAGCCACCACTGAGAAAAATGGCTGCAAGAATGTAGGAGACCTGAGCTGGCTGCCCATGGGTTTGTCTAAGAGCACACGGTACAATCTGCGGGATCTAAACAAAGGGGGAAGCTAATTTCCTGAAGAAAGCTGCAGGAAATCATCTCCTCAGCACAAATTTTCTGTTGCAGGTGAGAAAAAGGGGAAGCTTTCAAAACAACTGCGTATTTGGATTTTATACTCTGCACACAAATTAACCTCTTTTAATAGGGTCACTCCGTTGTTATTATTATTATTTTTAGGTACATAGTTAAAGCTACGGTTAGCTTTATCCCCTCCTGTGTTATTGTTGTTATACCACATATTAATGCAGTGCTTCTGTAGCTGGAGAAGTATGGTTGAATTACAGTAACGCGCTACAAGCAGGAGGAAAGTGCTGTGGTTTGGCTGGTCCACTACTAGATATACACCAGCACATCTGGACAGGAGATCATGTGACAAGTAGGAAAGCCAGAAACATATCCTGGATACTATAAAAAATGGGTTCTGTTAAATTAAAAAGGCTTTAAATATTGGCTCAGCTGGTTTCTGTATAGCATTTTTAGTAGTTTTGGAATGTGTTGCAAGATTTGTGATCATCAAGGACTTGATTAAATACTGCAAATCCATTGTGTTGCTAGTTTGTTCTCATGGGCTCCGTGTTTCTTGCCAGTTCTCCTGTACTCTTGTAACACAAGCCATGACTTCTGATTCTGGATGAGAACTTTGTGTCCTCAGAACAACTTCTGTGCAAAAAAAAGAAAAAAAAAAAGAAAAAAAAAAGAAAATAAATCAAACACACACACCATCAACAACAACAACAAACCCCTCTGCTTTTGCATAACATTTTGGACACTTCCAAGGCTATAGCAGGTTTTCAACTGCTGTAGGATGCTAGACATGACTCCCTCTGGTTAAAAGCCAGTCTGTTGACTCATAGAAAATTTAATTCAGACCAGTTACTGAATTTCCCTCATGTCTCTTCACGACCTGCTATGAAGTGCTGTTCTGCAAACACGGCTTCGTGGCTGTACATGCCATCCTACTTTCTTCCTGAATGACCTGAATATCCCGAATAGTCTTTTGTTCAGGTCTGGACACAGGTCATGATCTTCTTCCTTTCTTGTACATGAAAGCAACAGTCTTACTAGAACAGATTGTGATTCTCCAAGGAGCAATATACCAACAATATTAATAAATTATTGCTGTGGCATCACAAAGAAAACCATCGTAGTATCGTGTAAATAAAGGGTTGGAAGGGATCTTAAGCAATCACGGTGTCCAAATTCATGCTCTGGTTTTAGCTCTCAACCTGTGCAGAGGAACAATAGGAAACAGGAGCAGTCAGCTTGGATAAAGCATGAGCTCTTGGTAGACTTCAAGCACAAGAAGCATACAGGAATGTGAAGGCAGATTACTAGGATGAGTATATGAGAAGAGCAGAAATATGATAGGCATAGAGTCAGACAGGCCAAAATACAAAATGGGATTAAATTAGCAATAAACATACAGTGTGTCAAGAAACCATTCTATAGATATATCAGCAGTAAGAACAGAACCGAGGAAAGTTGGCCTATTACCCAGCAGAGAAGAAGAATTATTGTCAGATGATGCTGACAACAAGAATACACTTAACAATTTTTCAGTAAATTCTCCTTTAAAGGTCTAAGATGATCAACATCATGAACAATGGGTACTTCCATGATTTACTTATTCTCAGATTGGTTGGGACTGATGAACTCTGGTCCAGGATACTGCGGGGGCAGCTCCACATCCTGTGACTGAGGATGCGGGATGCACTTTTCGAGACGATCTCATAATCAGGTCCATTTACTGTGCTCTGGTTTGCTTTCCAGAGAAGCTTAGCCTTCACAATGAAACTAAACAGGAAGACACACTTTGGGAGTAAGTTGCTAATGGGTATAAAGTCCCTGGGACCAAACTAGAGGTAGTCTTAGGAAAAACACAAACAAAGAGTGTGGTCATTGGGACTTACTGTTTCTTATGACTGATGCACTCCGTATTGCACCACAGTGCTTGTACAAACAGACCTGCAAGAGCAGGGTAAAGCAGTCTTACAAATGTTAGCAATTATCTTTGACAAGCCTTTGGCGGAAAGGTGAAAAACTGAAATTGGAAATAGTGCCCATTATAAAAAGAGGAGAATAAAGAAGCCAAGGCCCGTCAGTTTACATTTTAGGCCCAGAAAAAATTCTGGAATGAGCAACCGAACAAATTATGACACCTGGAAAATGCTAAGGAGAAGAGCAGCAGCCAGCAAGGATTTGCCAAGAATAAACCAATCTAGTATTCTTTCAAAACAGGAAAACAGGTCTTTTTGATTGTGGAAAGTTGAAGTGTTTCATAATCGATTCTGTTTCACTCACCATTCTTGTAAGCAAAGTAAAGACATAGCCCAGGTGAAAGTAGTTGAGGTGTAAAACTGACCAAATTATTATATCTCTTCAGTTGGAATCTGCCAAAATGAGAAGGTATAAGAGATTTCCACAGAGGTCAGTCCAGACCATGACGTGGAGAGTAGGTACATTAAACACGCAGAGGGCCCAAGGCTGGAAGAGACTGCAAAGGACTTCTTGAAAGAACATTCAGCACTACCATGACTTTGTTGTTATTGTCCTCTGCTGGGAATGACCACCCTATGAAACACCCAGGGAGTGCTTATCTACCTGTTCCCCCACCCTCGTTAGCACAAACCAGAGGAGTCTCGTTTTTCTCCAGCCTTAAGATGAAGCCCAGAGAGAACCTCACAGTCCACTGATAGCTGCCTAGTGAAAACGTCGTGATTTAAACCTTAACTCCATCCACAGGAGAACTTACACCACAGTGAAGGCCTGGGTCAATAAGCTTACATCATTTTCTTCCTGATTTGCAGAGAATTCAGTCCTGCTGCCATTAAATCAACACCAGAGCTATTGAGGATTGTGAATGACCGAGGTGCCAGCTGAACAAGACAAGGACTGGCAACTTTCTGCCTTATTCCTCGATGGGCTTGTTTGAAATGCAATGAGTGGGGCAGGGAAGGGCATGCTGAACAACGCAACTATCTATCAAGACATCCCTACGTACAAGGTATCTGAGACATTACTGTTACAGACTCCTTTAGGGAACCATCTCACACAGCGTGTATGTTATGGTTTCTTTTAGAGAAGCTTATGGGAATCATTGAGCTCCATGTATTACTCACCAAAATGATTAATAAGGACCTAAAGGTTCACATGCACATACTTCCATGTTAATGAAGCCCTCATGCTTTATGCATGAAGCAGAACACAAAGCTCCGGAAATAGTTCTCCTCAACGTTCTTTCCAATGCTCCCATTTTTTATGCTGTAATAGACATTGATTTATTTGAAATCAGCATAAAATATGTACCAGCTCAATAAACCCCAAAGAGGTTCTCAGACTTTCTTGAGTGTCCTCATCAGGCAATAAATCACAGAAGCAATAAAGTATGTTAAATAGCTTAACCAATCATGAAGTGCAGAGCCATCAAATGACTCATTTAAATACTTGTAGGACATTAACCAAATAAGAGATACTGGAGTCTTTAAATATATATTTCTTTCTCACACTTACACAATAAGTATGAAGATAGGGAAGTGGAATTCTGGGACATAAATAAAAAATTTATAACAGAAATTATTTTTCTTTTCTTTGTAAATGAGAACTGCTATATGCTATATTTACTTAGCAGATATCTACTTAAAGTACTTCACCTTGAACTATAGGATTTGAAAGCTTAAAAGCCTTTATTATATTTGCCTTTGCTATATCCCATAGAGAAAGGAAGTAATCTTGTCACCATCTTAAAATAGGGGAACTGCAGGACAGAGAGACTAAGGGTTAAACCAATAAAGGAGCCTACATAAGAAGTTTTAGGGTCTGCAGAAAAAAAAATTAGATCCTCAAGAGCCTGAGTATTATAACCTAATGTTAGAAAGGCAGACATTCCCTTCAGAAATGTAGCTTCATACATTTCAGCCCCAGGAAGCCAGGATGGGAGCCAGTTTGCAGGTTAGGACACCTAGATCTGGTCAGCTGAATCACTCTTTAGACCTCACTGATTCTGCCAGCTCAATCTCCATCAACTATACCTGGGGTTTAGAGATCGGCTTGCAGATAGTCACCTACATTTACATGTCTTAATCTGAATGTGTATCCCATCCTGGCAGACCTTTTACCTTCTAGAACATCTTCAAGGTCTTCAGGCTACCAACTGGATTCACGCGGCAGCCTAAGATGCGCATCTCACCAGCTGAGTGACTCGCTCTGATTTACAGCTTTCTGCAGGGAGCCAGCACCAGACCCATAGCCCATCTGCAGGAGGAAGGACTGTGTCCAGAGCTATGATCTTCTTGTGGCTTTACGAGGACCTTTGAAGATTGAGTCAGGTCAGCATGGAAGAGAGAAGGCCGAAGTTCTGCCCCTCAGTGTGGCTTTTTAGGTTCTTGTGCCATTTTACATAGTCTGAAATGGGAATCCAAAGCTGAAACATGGCCTTTTTGCTGCAGAAAATGTCTACAGAATACTCAGATGTAGAGTTTCTCACTCTTGCTCTCCCTCGTGTTTATTACTCTCCTTGTTAGATGTATGATATACTTCAGAAATAATATATAATAAAAATATTTCTCATGTTTATGTTATATTTGTGTGTATTATAGGAAAAGAAACCATATATATTCCTATATAGATACAGGGCCAGAACTGGCAAGTAGGTATTTCAAGTGCATTCACTAACCAGTAGACAAGATCGTCTCCCACATGCCTTCCTGCTCCTGAATTCCCGAATTTCCTCTGCCTGGAAAGCCAGTTAGCCCATTGCAGACATGAGTCAGAGAATGAGCCTGACACTGGCACAGATGATCAGAGAGTTCAGGGCTAAGTGCAAATTTGAGGCATGAGCTAACATGACAGTGTAGATGTACTTGGGAAGAGGGTGGCTCAGCAGGTACACAGCACTCTGCAGGGAAAATAAAAAGAAGGGTCTGATTGAAAACCAGGCAGAGGATTCAAATGTGGGGCTTTCCACATGAACCCTGATGCACCAACCCAGCAGTAATTATATTAAAGGGGACGCTCCCCCATCATTTTTGTGATACAGCATAATAAGCAGGTGAAAATAACAGGATTTTTCTAGTCTACCAACTCATCATCCCACAGACTTTCCAGCAGAGATTTTTTTGAGTTAGAGGCTATGGTCTGTTTCCTAGCATACCTATTACTCCTGGATTTTCGAATCTCACCTTAAGCCCATTAACACTTCTGGATTCCATACAAGCCTGCAACAATGAGTTCCCCCACTTAATTACGTTGTTGATGAAAAATTACTTCTTTTTGCTCTAAACCTGCAGACTGATGATTTCCTCTAGTGTTTTCCATTACCCATCTTCTACAAAACAGAAAGAAATTGTTTCCGATTTGCTTTCTCCACAACACCCACATTTCTACAACCCTTCATCAGCTGTCTCTTTTCCAGCCTCTCTTTTGCAGATACCGTATCGTACATACACCTGATGATCATTGATCACTATTCTCTTTACCTTACCCGATCCCTGCTTTTTTTCTGTTGAGATTAGGTGACCAGTTCTGCAAACAGTTTTCAAGAAATGAGCCTGAGACATGCATAAATAGTGATGTTTACTGCTTTATAGTTTAGCCTTCGCTAACCAGTTTTCTCTCTGTATTTGCTTTTAGACTGCTGATACTCGTGTTCCTATTTTCAAAGAGCTGCAGTGACTCCAGGATCTCTTTCCTGAGTTGGCAATAACTCATTTAGAGCCTCTCATTTTTTATGAACACCAAGAGCTATATTTTTTCCACCAGGTGCCTTATTTCACCTTTGAAAATCATATTTTCAAGTATGGAATTTAAGCCTCTTCCTTACGTAATAAAGTATTTGCTCAGTGCAGAACAGGGTGCTTGGTTGGAAGCTCACCTGAGCAGAAGTGACCACTCACTGCATGTTTTGTATCCTATAACCTTAGATAGGAGTGCTCTGTTGGCAATAAGAGACCTGTAACACCTAGCTTGAACTAACCACTGTGTTGGAAAACTACCTAACGCATACGGGGTATGTTCAACTGATGATATGCCGACACATGGGATGGAAGGGGGCAGTCCTATGTGAGAGAACGGAGACACGTTGGGGTAGAATCATATCTTGAGTTGGAAGGGACCCATAAGGATCAATTAGCAGATTAGCAGTAGCAGATCTTGAGCACAAATTCAAGTTTGGTTAGAAATGCCCAGGAATGGAGGTGGAGGGATGTCATGTGGTGACCCTCTAGTCTGTTCATTACCTTGTACTCATCCCTGTTGCCTTTCACAGCCACCCACAGGCAGCTGTGTTCTCACTCCCTGCCAGCCCTCACCCTGCCTAAATAACCTCTCACGTGAATCCCCTCCAGACTCAAGAGAAGTGTTCTTTCACGGGATCTGATCAAAATTAAGTACAGCTGTGATTTGCCTGAGTGTAAGGTGGTTGCTATATCCACTAATGTACACTTGCCCATCACCGCTTTTCCCTAGACCCTCTGACCTCGGCCCTGCTGCTGCCCCAGAGCTGCCCCTGCACTTCTTGCTGGTTTTGAAGTTGTGTGCTCTACCCGCAAGCTGTCAGTGTCCCTTTCTCCTCACCCTCAGGCCCTGAGGCACTGTGGCTGATCAAAACATAGCTCTTGCCCTGAATCTCTCTACAGAAACAAAATCCCCCTTCTGCTCATTGTCATGGTTTGGAAAACCTGGTCACGACTGCTCTTACCAAAAACCTTTCTGGAATAAATGGAGGTAGGAGAAAAAAGGAATATGTCTGAGGGGAAAGTAGGTCTACAGGAACCTCAGGACCAGTCCCTTGGCTGCAGGAGAAGTGCACCACCTGATGAGACCAATGGTAGTATCTCACAGTACAACACGTAGACACTTGGACCCTCAGCTCTGCCCTTGAGTACCAAACTCTTTGTGTTGTAGGTGAGCTGGCTTAAATTGAGGAGTAGGTACCTACTAAGGGCTTCTTGCAGTTGGACTAGATGATCGTTGTAGGCCCCTTCCAGCTGAACTAATTCTATTCTATTCTATTCTATTTCTATTCTATTCTATTTATTCTATTCTATTCTATTCTATTCTATTCTATTCTATTCTATTCTATTCTATTCTATTCTATTCTATTCTATATGCTCCATGAAAGGGGTGAAGGCTTGATGCAAATTCTCTGAAAATCAGTAGTCACTTCACTACCAATTGCAGTCATGTTGGCAAACCTCAACAGGCAAGGCAGTATTACTAATTCTTAGCTCGGGGAAAATTTTTTTGGCACTCGCCATTCTCCTGTCCTTCCAACTGTCTCTGAGGTTTGTTGGCTGATGAATTATTTTCTTCCAGACACAGTTTTCTCTCTGTGTATGAGTGTACATGCTTGTGTGTATAGGGAACAGGGTGAGTTATTGTGGCTTGACTTCTTAGCCAGATTACCAGATCCATTTGCACAATCATCGTACATGTTTCCACAGGATTATACAATGCACTGGTCATTCCAGCTTCAGCTGCACAATTTGGCATGTTGACGGTTGACTCCTCCTCCTCCCCAACCCTCCCAGAGACTGGCTTCACTCCACTGAAGTCAGTGGAATTGCAATAAAATAAAATCAATGTTGTGGAGCAAAAGAACCAAGCCCGTCTGACAATATTTCTTTAGCAACCCACTCATTTGGTACAGTTCAGATTCTGGCAAGTGGCATCCTATAGATGGACTTATTACTACCATGATGTGAAAGCCAATATCATTCTAAACAACAGCAGTGGGACTTAAAGTCTATTGGTTTTTTATTTTTCACCTGATGAATCTTGTTTTGCATGATAACAAGCCCAGAGGAAAATAAAAATATATAGTTAACATAACTATTAACTAACCGAAATACTTATATACATACCCGTGTGAGCACATACACACAAAGACAAACCCCAAGCCCCGTTCAAACCACCATGTTGCTGCAACAGATGAGATTTACCACGAACTCAAACCTCTGGGCATAGAAAAGAGCACAGGAGAGTCCATTCCAAACCGGGATAGTGTGGGCTCCTGTCTCCTCTCCACACAGCCCTTGTCTGATGGCAAGAAAATTAATATAATAGTACTGAGGGGTTTTAGCTGAGCAAAAAATCATCACTTCAACGTGGTTATGTTGTATTTACCAGTGCCAGGGCAATTTTCAAAAGGACTTCAAAACAATAGGATGAGCCTCGGGTCAATGTAGCTGATTTCTGATAGATATTTTTTTTCTCTCCTCTTTCCAAGGGAGGAGCTGCAGAGGGAGCCAGTGACAAAGAGCCAAGGTCTGTAAGGTTTTCCCGAGAGCGTGTAACAAATGTAGGAAACCGTGAAGGGGAAGACTATAAATCAGGACCCAAAAGGATGCACTGTCCGCGGCAGCAGCTCTGAACCTTCAAGGAGACATTTTTCGAGCAAGTTTTTGGAATTTT
This sequence comes from Rissa tridactyla, assembly GCF_028500815.1. Lineage (NCBI taxonomy): Eukaryota > Metazoa > Chordata > Aves > Charadriiformes > Laridae > Rissa > Rissa tridactyla. The sequence goes on along the minus strand of NC_071468.1, from coordinate 120,928,562 downwards.
GGTGGGCTCTGACCTGCAGTTTTCACTTCCAAAATAACTTGACTTTTCTAAAGTGGTAATTTCATTTTCATGATAATGCTAAACTCAAGCCACATGTGCTTTAATTTAAAGCAGGACTCAGGCGGTGGACCTTGCCAAGAAACAGTAGAGAAACATGCTTATTCTACTAGTTTGCTTGAGGCATTCAGCATTTTTGAATGCCTAGGCAGAAATATAGTTTTAAAATAAGCCAATCCCAGAGAGAGAGAGAGAGAGGAAGAGAGAGAGCAGAAGAGGGAGGGAGGGGTAGAAGAAGGTTGAAGTACATTTTTGCGTTAAGTTTTTGTTGCATTGGCTGGTTAAATAAGAACTGATGAGCTGGCAACAGAGCAAATATTATTTATTGCCTTCACTGGCTATTTTTTTTAGGAAAGAGAAGGTGTTGTCCAGACCCCTTCTCTTTTTCAGGCACAAACTGGCGTGTTAGATTTCATCATGGCAAAGGCTATTAGAGTTTTAAATATACACTTGGTTGCACAGCTCTTTCTACTAATTAAATCCTAGGGAGAGAGATGTTTACAGTCCTTTTGGCGGCATTTTTAGGATTATTTTAAACTCTCCTCGGAGGCCCAGGAAAGCAACCTTGTCTTTTTATTTAGTGAGAGGAAAAGATAGGTTCAAAAAAGAAGGAGAGACAGAAATTAGATCCTCCTCCTCCAAAAAACCAGAGAACCATGCTCTTGGATTTGGAGGTGCCTTGCATCAGGTGAGAAGCCAGTTTCTTCTCCCTGTTAAAGTGCCTTCTGGCTGCTTGTGTCTGTCGTTGGAAAATATAATTTGGCTGCAGTTTTCTCAAACTGCATCACTGAGGCAGGAAAGTCTTGTCTTCCTTGTGGAGCAAATTATACAGCCATGAGTGGTAGAAGTCAAACGTTGCAGATCTTGAGTTTTAGCGACTTCTGTTGGACCTGCAGAGGCTCAATGTTTTTCTTTTTTTTCAGGCCACTCTAATTTTAGATGTTCACAAAGCAGAGGTAGGCTTTTGGAAAGAGGCACCAGTGGCTGCAAAAAAAAAAAATAAATTAATAAATCATTGATTGCCTACTAGTGAAAACGTGTTTCATTTCATTGGCTTCCAGACACTTACACTGGAGATGTTCTTGACTTGTGCCTCTTGGGGATTTTCCTCAACTAAATGTGCAGAGTTAATTACAAGGGTTGAGAACAGCAATACCCACTTCTTTGTTGCATCCCTCAGACCGCGGCTGCCCCAGCTGTCAGTCTCGACCCCCATAGTGGCTTGGCACTATGTATGTGATACGGGGCAAACTGCAGCCAGAGACCCATGTTATTAGATAATGGCCAAATTTGCTCATTTTAAGCTGTCCAATTCTGGTCACTTGTGGCTGATCCTTCAGCCCCCATGACACACGTGTGCAGGACAGTAATGCTTCAGTCAGGCTTTCCTCCTCTGCTTTCTCCAACCCTGTCCCCAGGCGTCCCCTGTGGTTAATTCCTGAGCTTTCTGCTCCGTGTCACAATCCCAGGCCCCTCGAGTCTCCCCAAACTGGGACCCAGCCATTTCCAGCCAGGAAATCTTCCCTGCGTGCCAGCTTCACAGTGCAGCACTTATAATGTTTCCATAATGTCGGACCATGTCTGAAGCTGGAAGTAGGATCAGTCTGAAGGATGCAGCTGGGTTCAGGCAAAACCCCTGACAGACTCCAGGTGCCTGCTGTCATAATTAAAAAAAACACCCTCATAAGTAAAAACCCAGTGATCCACATTGGTCTACTCAGGACAAGGTTTTAAAATCCCTTGTAATAGTAACCCATGTTCTCAAACCAAGTTTGGTTTTTGTTCTTAAAGAAAACAGAGAGTGTTTTAACAAAGAATTTCTAATTTTGAAAGGCTGAGAGTTGCCTTTCAAGCAATTCTTCCCTGGCCCTGGAACAGGCAGCCCTAAGACTAGTTGTTTTACAGTGAAATATCTTCAGTAAGAAGTATTTAGAAAAGGAACCACAATGCCTCAAGACAGACATGATTCAATGATTTCCCAAAACAGGGATTTTAAATAAATATTGCGTTACATCTTTCTGGTTTTGTTTTGTTTTTATAAGCCATCAGTAACATACATGTAGCAGCTTCCAGGAAGGATGTGCAGGTAGCGAACGCTCCATAAGAAATGACCAGGGGCTGAAAGCTCAAAGCTTCCCTCTTTCCCTGAATTACCTGGCTGGCAGGCTATAACAAACACACATGCCACCCACACACTGTTTTAAAAGAGCATTATTAAGGTTGCAAATCAATTCTTAACTCAAAAATGAACCTTAAATCATTTCCCTTGTGTGTATGAATTATATAAGTCTTTAATTAAACGAACACCTAGTATATTTTCCACCACCTCATTCAGAATGGATGGTGCTCTCCTAATTCAATATTTTGTTCTCTGCTTATTATCTGAAGTGTGACCCCAGGCCTTATTTACCGTACAAATCTCATTCTGAAGACAGAATTATTAATTTCCTTGTGGCTTCTCCTGTGGGGTTCACTACCGCAGGATCCGAGGGCTTCACAAACATTCACTCATCAGTCTTCCCAAAACGGAGAGGAGAGGGTGCTGTCATCCCTGTTGCTCTGTCGGAGAACCAAGGCACAGGGAGAACGATGAAAAGTGAGATCTAAGGGGACATGGTATGAGACACATGACCCGATCTTGTACGTTGAGTTCAGCTGCGGTCAGGTATGATAGCTGCTTCTGCAAATCAGAATCTATGATCTTATCAGATGTCTAAAAGATGAGAAATGCACGGTTAATGACTTGTGGGAAAAGTTTGGTTTCAGTGACCAAAGATCGGCTTAACAGACACCAGGATAAAAGTGAATCCGAATCAACTAATTTAATCAAGAGACCATCCTTTCTTTTCCTGCAACCTTTGTTTTCTATTCTTTTCTTACCCTTTCCAAGCTTTGAAAACACTGAGATAGCAGTACTGAAAATAAGTCTCCTTCAGGCAGAATGCTGGTTCCCAAAGCAGAGCCTCGTTGCATTAATGAAGCAGGGGTCAATGGGAAATGCAGGAAGTCATCGAGTGATTAAAATCTGCATGAACACTACTTAGACGCAAGAAACCAAACTGAAGTTGCACAAGCACTCTTAAATTTGGTGTTTCCTAACCTTTGCATCTTCTTGCAGTTAACATTTTCTGTTTCATTTCCTAGGTTTTTAAGAAGGTAGCCTGAAAAAGTAGACTTTCTCCACAGGAGTTATTGTCCTGGCACCCACATGGGCCATCAGCAGGGCTGGAGTCTCCATATCACCCCCTCGGAATTCTGCGACTTGAGGTAACAGAATAATTGGGCAGAGGGAAGCTTTGGGGAGGTTGCCTAACATCTTAAAACTGTGTGAATTGTGGTTTTTCAAAAGCCTGAAACTTTGCCAGTTCTGGGCAGATTCTCACGGGGAATGCAAAAGACTCATCCCATCCATAGCAGCCAGCCGGCTGTAAAATTTGAGGTTCCCATTAGAAATCAAAGGAAATCTCCCCAGAATTTAACACCGAAAATTAGTTTAATCTTCTTTTTGGAAATGGCTAACCGTTTCACCCTAAATTTCTCCCCTCCAAAAAGGAAAAGAAAAAAAAAAAACAAAACCAGTTATAGACTAGCAACCAAAATGGAAAATTTCAGTCCCAACACAGAACCTTGGGAAAGTCACAATGAACCGAAAATTAGCGTGTTTTAATAGTGTTTGTTGGGTAATCATAAAAGTTGTTGTGACAAAGGATGTGGATATGTTTTTCTTTCACTTGGAGCCCGGGTATAATCTTAGAGATTAAACGTCACAAGAAGTTACCTTTTGCCCGTGCTTTGTTACAGTTCGCTTGCAGCCATGCAGGTGAATCCGAAAACGCGATCCTTTTATCAGGTGGCTTTATATCTCTGCTTGACTTTGTAGCGCTTTGACTGCTCTGGTTAAAATGGTGAGAGGAATATATGCCATGAAAAACCTCAGATCATTACTCCATCTATTCCCACTCCCACTCCTGGATGAGACCTTGAGTCAGCCAATTTCTTTATGGTATCTAGATAATTGGCCTAATTTTTAGAGGTGTGAAAAGATTACGACTCGCTCATGTTTGACTAGCAAAACTGGAAAATTGTATGTCTTTGCTACCCAAATACGAACTGAGTTGCTGAACTGGAAACCCCGTGACTGAAAATGTTTGACCTTGCTCTTGAAGTGCATTATCTCGCCTGAGTTGTGCAAAAGCCAATGAGAAATTTGAGTACGGTTTGCTGTGCAACTTCACGCCTGCAGGCTGAGCTGTCTCTTGGACAGATAGCTCTATGGTAGGTCAGGAGCTAATCTATTGTTGGTTGTTGCCACTAGGATTCCTTCTATAGAGCAAATGTCACCTGCTGTAGGACACAGAGGAAGGATCAGTCCATGTGGTGCACCTCCCCGACCCCGTGAGCTGCTTGCCAAAATCACCATACAAATGAGACCTGCCCTACGCAGAGCAGACACAGCGGGGAGCAGAGGACTGCCGGGAGGCATTTGCAGATGGAAAAGTTTAACGTCTCCCTGTGGGGTCCTATTACTCATTTCTGAACGTGGTGCTCAGACCCAGCACAGGTTGGTACGCCCGTGCTCGATGGCTTCCAGCAGCAGCTAGAGGGTGGCTTTCCCAGCGGGTCCCAACCTGTGTGCTGAGCCGGCATGGGAGTCACCTAGGAATGGCTTTGGAGCAAGTAGCTGGAGAGCCCCAGGTTGACCATTCGGATATTATTTTCATTTACATTTTTCTCATATGCCAGCTAATGATTATCTGCTGTATAAAGCACAGCGTTGGCTGCGGTTTTTATAACTAGTAACAGGGTGGGGTTCAGACAGCATTTTTTAATGAAATTGTTTGGTATTTTTTGACAGAAATGACAATTTGTTACAAAATCCCCCCCTTTTTTTTTATCTCAGTGAAAAATAAGAAGCTCTCAAATCCAGATTAAACACATGAAGTGTTCTGAATATTTTCCCCAAGATGCCGCTTGCCAAACTGTCTGAATTTTGAGCAGTAATGGGCTTTTTTCCCCACATTTTCAAATTGTCAGCAAAATGAAAAAAAAAAAAAATTGATTTTGCCCAGTACTAGCTGGAAGATCATTTAGACAGATGCTCTGTCGACAACATCCATAGAATTTAGCCCCTAGGGTGTTATATCTGCGTTTCTCAAGCTCTACTCTATCATAGCTTGCCATATCCTTTGGAAAAATTGTAGGTAGACCATTGAATTAATCAGGTTTACTTGATTTTTGCCCACTGGAACTGGAATAAACAAAACAAATGCTAATGTCTAAACCAGAACAACTACATGTCTCTCTGATGAATTAGGAAAGCCAAGAAGTATGTATTTTTTTAAGCAAGAACAATGGAGAGCTGACATTGCAAAAGGCCTGATAAATGATACTATATTGTTTTCTTTTCAGTGCTTTCCACAGTTGCCCACTTGTTTCAAGCCCAAAAGACCAGCTCCAGAAAAGGAAATCTTGATTTTAGTGAATACAACAACTCCCAGTCAAGCTCGATGATTTATTTGTTCACTCTATCATTAAAACCCCTCAATCTGGATGCCACGTTCTGTGAAGAGCCTTACCAGACATGCTAGGATATTTGCAAGGAGACTCATTCATGGTAGTTAAAAGCAAACTTGCGCTAGCAGTGGAATATTTAAGTCATCTAGGCATCCAACAATTTGTTTCCCGGTCATCTGAGTTGGATCTGCCAGGATATGCTCTTGCAACGTGATGGAATAAAAAAGGAGACCACTATTTTAATACATCGTTGTAAGCAACCAATAAAATAGTCCATTTTCCCTCCCTCTGAAACGCTCGCAAGTTTAGCTCTGTAAAGGTTAAATAATTGGTTTAACCTGATCCCTCTATGACTCTCCTCTACCTTGTGGGAAAACTCCTGTAAGATTATTGTAAACATAATTATGCTGTGTGGGCTTTTCATTAATCTAGCAAAAAACCACAAGATGACATGCATCAGACTATTTTTTCCCTTTCTGGAACTTGCCTCTACTTGCAGTTGCTGCAAGATGCTTATTTGTATAGTCTGAGCTTTTTTGCAAATGTACTGTGAACTAAATCTTCCCTGTTTTTCACATTCTGAGAATTAAACAGGAGGTGTCCCAGGGTTAATAATAAGGAGTTTAAGGCAGACCCACTTCTGTGGCCATTACATGGCAGACAGATCTCCCACCCTCCTGTTCCTCGGCTTTGGTGGCAAGTCAAGCAGCAAAATATTACTTGAGAATGTGAAATACAAAGACTGGAATTTACTTTCGGCAATGATGCTGAGCCAAAGGGCACATTGCATGTTTTCTTGGTGGCAGTGCGGACACTCGAGTTGCATATCGTTTGCAAGCTCTTCAGGCATGGATGCTCTACCTTGCCTATAGCAGGCAGCTGCCTTGCTACCCTGGTGCCTCCAGACACAAAATTACTGATCTGGGGAGAAGCAGATGAGCTGAAGCCAAGTCTGTTGGGTTATCCCAGAGCCAGCTGAGCACCCAGTTGTGGTTATTCTGCAGGGAAGCAATGGGACATCTGGGAGCCATTGGCTTCTCCTCCTCCTAAGGACTTTGGGAGAGTGCTTTCTGCTTTCTAAAGCATGCGATAAGTATCTGGTGGCTCTTTGGGGATTTTGGGTCAAGATGTTTGGAAAGCAGTGACTTATTGTGCTGGATTTGTGGTGGGTAACAGGGACTTTTAGGGCGTGTTCATTAAACAAAGGTCAAATCCAAGGATATCCCAATTTGCACATATCTGCAGGCTAGTTGAGCTGTCTTCCTCTGCTTTCTCATTCTCCTGGGAACCACATAGGAGCATCCCAATAGCTGAATCTCTCCCACGATCCAGCAGTTGCATGCTGTAGGGCCAGTGACAAGAGAGCCACACTGCAATATAAGACCCATTTCCCCTTACTGTCTTCATCAATTAGGAAAAAAAAAGAAAAAAAAGATAGTAAGACTTGGTTGGTTGCCTAAAAGGACATTTAGGGACGTGAAAGAATAGTATTTGAAAAGCTGCTTAAATAGTCCTGTTAAATATACTGAAATAATGGGTACAGATTCTTTTTCCCTCTAAAAAGAAGGTGCAGCGGGTGCTTGAATATGCATTACAAAGTGGATTTGTTAGCGTGGCCTTTCCCAGACAGCAGACCTGCACTGGCATCATCTGGACCATCAGCACGGCTGCAGACGAAGCAGCTCCCATCCAGAAGCGGCTCGCTGAGAGCAGCCCAGCACTTTCAGCGGGACTGATGGATCTGTTTAGGCGCAGCGCTGCGCTAACGACGGCGCTCAGCTTTCACATCAGGGCTGGCTCACGTCCAGCTGAGCAACTGCGGATCTGCCTGCAGGGGCCGGTGCAGAAAGCCCCACAGCTGGTCCTCCTGGGGTGGGAGCAGGGACAGTAGCCTCCTTGTTAGCAGCACCCAACGTGAGGCATAATCCGGGTCAGCTGCCTCGGTAAACAGTAGCACAGCTGCTTCTTCCAACCCTACATCGCTGAGGCCTAGCTGAAAAGCAAAAAACACTTTAAAAAAAATATATATTTTTTAAAGCCTACATTTGGGAGCCAAAGGTTGGGCTGCCGTTGGTATTGAAACAACAACCATATCGGCATCTTTAGAAAAATATGGAGATGCATAAGAGGATTCCAGTCTGCTGACACTGTTACAGCCAAGGTGGACACTTCGGGGGGGGCGGGAAGCAAAGAAATACTGCGCTTCAGGAACTGCTTCCGCAAATCAAGATGCTTAGGTGTCCCATCAAAATCCTAAAGCCAGGTGACTCCATGGTCCAGAGCTGATAAGTGAGAATGACAGTGCCTGCAAAACAGCACAAGAGGAAAAATTGCTGTTGCGGGTTTTTTGAGAAGAAATCTTGCCAAACCAAACTAAACTCTTTTTCTGGCACCGCAACAGACCTTTTGGATAAGGGAGAAGCATAGATGTTTTATCTTGCCTCTAATAAGCTTTTGATACTGTTTTAAACAGCATTCTTAAGAGGAAGTCAAAGTAATAACACATGGCAGAGAAAAAAATGCTGAGAAACTAATGGTTGCCAATACTACACTCTCTACCAGGAAATATGTCACGAGCGGAGTTTTGTAGTAGCCTTCTGCGGTAATATTCAATGCTCTCATGAATGAATTGGTGATGGAGGAGAGAGAAAACTCATTAAACACACAGATGATTAATTATGCAGGCCTCCAAAAGTGAATTCTGAAAGTATATTCAGGGACCAGAGTAGAATTAAACTAATTTTCACAAAATAAAGAAATGGCTGGTAAAAAATAGGATGCTATTTGACAAGGACAATAGGGAATATTATTAATAAAACATGTGATGTAAGCCTTCTACTTAGTTTGGCTAGATTTAAATTGAATTACTGTGTTCAATTCGAGAAATGTGTAGACCAGTGGCAGAAGACACACACAAGTTCAACAAGAATGGTAAGAAGACTAGAAAACATGACCTGCAAATTGAAGGAATTAAGATTATTTAGTCTCTAGGGAAGATTGAAGGGAGATGTGACAATGGTCTTCTGATATGTGAGGAAGGGAGTAAACCATCCTCACGTCTAGTGCAGGTAGAACAAGAAGCAATAGGTTTAAATTGCAACAAGAAAGATTTAGGATAGCCTGTGGGGAAAAATGTAAACATAAATGTAATTAAGTACCGAGATGGATTGCTTTGCAGGGCTGTGGAATCGCCAGCACAGGAGGTGTTTAAGAACAGGTAAAACAAGCATTTGCTGGGAATAATATAGCTATCACTTAGCTAAGCGTGGTTTCCCACAACAGACCAGATGACCTTTCAAGGCTCCTTCCATCCTTTTCTTTTACATTTTCGAGTGGGGAGGAAGGTGTAGCATGTTAACTAGAACACTGTACGTATGGAGCAGAGTCGTAACATCATCCTTATTTCTACTACTAACGTGTGACTTTGATTAAAATACTCCATTTTCCAAAATAATCTTCCTTAATTTTTAATTGCATATACTCTGAGTTATTGTGTTGTTCTTCTAAGTATCTTTGATTCAAAGATTTCTTCTGTGCAGGCATTAATACAGCCAATTATGTAGTTCCTTGTTTTTGGGACAGTAAGACTTCATGTAGGGTATAAAACAACATGAGGAGGATAGCAGAAGCTGATCCTTATTCCTTAAAATCCCCAGTATCCTGAATAATAATTTTATATGAAGACTAAAGACTTCTGTGTTTCTTTCCACTTGAAGACAGTTTTTCCATTAAAAAATTCCAGTTGCAGAAGAATGGGTTAGCTTTAGCTTCTTAATAATACTGTTCATGTCTTAGGCTACATTGCTCAGTTCTTCAGTTTCATTTCTTGAAAATGGAATTTAACAGTATTATAATAGAGAATATCACAATATTTTATTGTTCTAGAGCAACAAAGTCAATATAATAGGTACAAAGACAGAAGTTGCAGGCCACAAGCCAGGACAAAGCCATGGTCTCTCTGTAGGCATAGTACCCTTGGGGTTTTGTAGACCTTGGCAGAGGTACACAATGCAAAAGGCTATGCATTTTTATAACATCAAAGAGAGCATGACTTTAGTACTGCAGATATATATATATGTGTGTATATATATATGCCTTAGCTTAACACTGGTATCTAACCATGTTCCCTGGATGAACTGAATTTTGTCCTTCTTTGTGTGATCTGGAGTTCACAGCACAAATGAAATTCCTCTTTTCCTGGGGACTGATTGCATATTTGAGTGACTGATTACTGTGCAAACAAAAAGAGATGTCATAGAAAATCCGGCCCTGAACAGTTATGAAGAGTGACTCCAAGAAGCGGAGTCTATGCCAAACGCATTGCTCTGCAGACCTTTTCCGTGGTTTCTTTTCATTTTGGATGCAGTACTGGTAGATTATACTTAGCATTTATTTTGAAACTAATTAAATGTGACTGTTTATTATGTATCTAAAAACGCAAATGTCTAATTTCCACTTTTTAATATTCCGATTTCATATTTTCCTTAGGAGATTGCTAGTGAAAGCACTTTGACCAGAAAGACTATGACACATCACCTCAAAAAAATAAAGATGAGGGTGATTTTTTTTCCCCACATTTGCAGAACTTTTTTCCATACACTGTTTTGGATTGAAAAGCCTCATCTTTGGGACAGATACCACAAGACAGCAGGATAAACCAAAATCTTCCTTGGCTGTTCTCACAGCATGTTGCAGGAATCCCCTATATCCTTCAGGAGAGAGCAGAAAACACTGAAAGAACATTTCAAAAGAAATAAATCTTTCAAAACATACTACCCCAAAATGAACCTCACCTAGAGTAGCTCCCTAGACCATAGAGATGAGCAGTCTCAATTATTCATAACGACCACTTTGATGACCCTGTTTTTGCCTTAGGTATTAGCTGTAGGTACTGCTGGATTTTGGTTGTTCTTTAAGCGTAGGTGTTTTCCTCTGACTTTATCGGTCACTAGATCAGGCCCTATAAGGACAGATTCAACTTTGTAAGAGTTTCATTAAACTACTGCGCACTGGTCCAGACCACCTCACCCGACTCCATGGCCTGCAAAGGTAAGGTATGTAGGTAGTTAGATTAGGCTCCCGTTGGAGCCTGTTGACCTCCTGAGGTCAACAGATTATGTCTCTTTTATTGATGAAATAGGAAGCACTGAAGGACTCTATACACCACCTCACTCAGGTGGGATGAACCGACCTCTGTAGTATCTGTGCAGCTGAAAGCCCAGCTCGAAGCTGAGAGACATGGTTTACGGCAGTGATCACTGCATACGCTGCTGTCTCTGATGTAGACCTACATGAATGCTCTAGAGGAACTTAAAGTTCCTCTGTAATATTTTTGCTAGTCATGCAATATTTTATCATAGAAATAAATTTCTCCCTAGTGCTGAATCCCTTTAAGATACGACAGGCCCTGTGATTTATTAATATTTACTATTTTGATTAGTTTAATACTTTAACAGATACAAGGAGGATTGAGAAGAATGACATCCAACAACAGTCAGAGATGAAAGATGCTGTAATTTAAAATAAGAAATATCATCTCGGACTTGTTGCCTTTAGCTTCTGTATTGCCTCTTAAGGCTTATCCTTTTGTGAAACATTTGTCGTAAATTAAATACCTTCTCCACCAACTGTAAGAAGGAAAAGATGATTTTGAAACTTGTTCTCCACTGTAAGTCATACAGAAAGTGTCTGTTCAAGCTGGATATAAGGTTGTGTAGGACCAGGACCAGGAGCTGGGTGCTTTGGGCCTACGATATCTCAGTGCTGGTCCTGTCATCTCTGTAATAATATATACTTTGAACATTTTATGCTACGGAAGGGCAACCTGTTTTGTTGGGTTGGGGTTTTTTTTAATGTAAATGCATAAAAAATTAACTGTCATTTATAATACTGACCCAGCAGAGTTTTCTGGTTAATAAAAAAAGTCCTGTCTTCCTCTAACATATTGATTGCTCTCAAGAGTAAAACTGTTGAATACTCCCTTATCATCAGCAGTGAAGTCATCTAGATTTTGCTTAAGGATGCTCATACTATTTGCTTCCAGTTCCTTTGAACCAAAATCCTTCCTGGCTATTTATTCTTCCCCTAAAACAATGCCTCCTTCAATTCTTATGCTGACATCATCTGAGGAATTCAGGATGTGCTTACAGAAATCGATGGATTAATCCTCACAATGACCCTAAATTATTATATTTCTGACTCAGTAGAGTGGGGAATTGAGGTATAGCAAAAAAATCTTTTTACCCAAAAGACAGATACATACAGTCTTAGCAGTGCAAAGCCTTAGCAAACAGAATCATGATTTGTTTTCTGGACTTCAAGTCCATGTTCTAGCAGTAACACAATGCTTTCCCTCCCCTATGTAATACATTCCCTCTTCCGCCGAACATCCGTCCTTGAAACTCCTGCTTAGTGTAAATGTATTATAATCCTTCGTTTCAATATTTCATTGAAGTCATCCCATAAACAGACACTTTCAAGAGTAAATAATCCCATTTTGAATCAACCCCTTTTGTATGTGAGTCATTCTTCCCATGTATCATATTTGCAGTCAGATGCTTTGTGTTTTCCATTTGAAACATACCTCTTGTCTCAGTAATTATTTAGGAATCAGTATCTGCTTTCTATATATTAGTGAGGGAAAAGCTTCCAAATATTCTCAAAAGCTTTCTTGCATTTTCATCACAGCCAGTTCAATGGCAAATCTGATTCTTATTCGTAAAGGATAAGCATGTCAAGTTTCTAATCCCAGTACAGTCTTTCCTGCAGTCCTACGTTATTTATTCAGTTTATCCTGTGTTTCCATTGTCTTCAAAAAGCACTAAATCAGGCAGGGATAGACCTGAGATTTTGGAACAGATTTTCATTGGCATAAATAGCAGTGAGGTGCCTAACTCGCAGGCAGTTCACATGGGCAAGTAATGTGGCTGTTCAAAGCCCCTGGGGATTTGAAAATCTCTTCCCCATGCCCCAACATGCAGTAAAACAACCTACTTCACACTTACTTGGAGAAAGTGTGTCTGGATGAGATGGCAGTGCAAAAGAAAGCATGTGCTGTAAACTCACCCCTGAGTTTACTTCATAACAGCTTCCCTGTGTAGACAAGCCTCTAAATATATAGGGGAGCCAAATAAATTCAGTGCATTCACCAGTCTGCTCCTTGTAGTGATCATGTTAGACTAGAGATTAGAGTTCAAAATTAAGCTCTTGTCACCCTGTTTGCAAAGTCTGGGGATTGATGTGATGCTTTCAGTGTCTATGTGATACAATACATCATGCTCCTTCTAGTACTTTGTGAAATGATTGCCTCATGTCACATCTGCCTCCAGCTTTCTGCCTTGCTCTGTTTTTAAACCCAGAGAAAAGAATTCACTTAAAGCTTGGAGTTTTGGAAAAAGCATAAGAAGAGGTGGTCAAATTCAGTGGAGTAACAGGATCCTTTTCCTGCAACCTGATAATTTATACGGGATTTTGACAGTCAGAAGAAAAATGATCTCTCTTTTCTTTTAAGCCTGTCTCTGATCTCCAACTCATTGAAGCTTTGAGGGCTTCAGGCAGGTAACTGATGTCAGAGTCTGCTCCGGGAGCACCCTGCAGCAACAGTTGTCACAGTTGTGTCTCCTTCCTGATGGAGCACCTCTCCTATGAGGACAGGCTGAGAGAGTTGGGGTTGTTCAGCCTGGAGGAGAGAAGGCTCCGGGGAGACCTTAGAGCGGCCTTCAAGTTCCTAAAGGGGGCCTACAGGAAAGATGGGGAGGGACTCTTTATCAGGGAGTGGAGCAATAGGACGAGGGGTTTTGAACTGGAAGAGGGGAGATTTAGATGAGATATTTGGAAGAAATTCTTTACTGTGAGGGTGGTGAGACACTGGCCCAGGTTGCCCAGGGAAGCTGTGGCTGCCCCATCCCTGGAGGTGTTCAAGGCCAGGCTGGATGGGGCTTTGAGCAGCCTGGTCTAGTGGGAGGTGTCCCTGCCCATGGCAGGGGGATTGGAAGTAGGTGGTCTTTAAGGTCCTTTCCAACCCAAACCGTCCTATGATTCCCCTTCGACATTAAGAGAGTATCCTCAGCTCGGGGTAGCCTCAGTGGCTCAGCCCCTCAAAATCCCCTTCTCTATTGTCACCCATGGGGAGGAAGGGCTGAGCGTGGAAGTCAAAATCAAAGTCAATTCTTCAATGCCATTTGCCAGGTCCTTTTGGAACAAATGAAAAAGAAAGAAGCCCCCAACAATGCCTGAATTAAGAACAGCACAGTTTGGTATTTGTTTCTGATTTGGAGGGAGTGGAAAGTGAAACAAAACAGCAGAGGCAGATATGCAAAACTTTACCTTTGACATTAGGGTCTTGGCAGATAATGAGATCTTGCTCAGGAGAAGAGTGGGTAGAGGGGATTCGCTTTAGCTTAGAACTGAGGTTAATTTGTGTTGTTGTGGTGTTCATACATCAGAGTCCCCCTCACGATAGTTTTTCTGTACCTCAGTTTTAACTATACAGTGCCATGTAAATGTGATGATCTAAGCAAGGTTATAATGGTCCAGCTGGGGGTTGCTAGAGCCTGTTATAGGTAGGTTACGTGTTTGGTACCCAGAGCTGGTATCTGGAGGTGATACCACCTTAATTCAGGTGGGACAGGCACAGTGTAGGCTGAAGTCACTCCTTGTAGACTGTAGTCACTCCTTGAAGACTCCTGTAGGCTGAGTCACTCCTTGTCCCACTGACAAGCAGAGGTTACGTCAAGACTTTGATTGATAAACCAAGATTTTGGTTGATCCATTTTCAACGAGTATCTTTTCCATCAGCAAATGCTGTCAATTCCAAAATGGGAGTGCTTTGCAAATGGGTGTCCCTTTTGATGACAAATAAGTGAGAGCAACTCATTTCTGCCCAGTGCCCACACCTACTGCTTGAGTTGTGCAAACGCCACGTTGAATTCCACGCTCCGCCCAGTTTACAGCCAGGATTTGAACCTGCACTTTGCTATTCCCCCAGCAAATTTCCTCACTGATTGCTTGCATTTTTTGCGAAGTAGCAACTTTGATATTTTTTTTACAAAGGAGTTACACCTGCCTAGTTCGAGTACCTGCGTGGAAGTTAGTCCTCCTACAACCCAACAGATGCTTACTTTGCGAGCTAGGAAGCAAAAAGAACCCTTTAGCAAAAAAGAAGAGAGTGAAGGATTTCATAAAAGTGACCCAATGAACTGTACGAAATCCGGACAAATTCTAGTCACTTCTTCAAGGTCTGGAGGGGAACTGAAATTTGCAGATGAAACACTAGTATGACAGCTGGGACCTCCCTGCAGACGGAGCACATAGGTGCGGTGTATGGATCTCATCAAAGACAGACGCCATCGGGAGCCTCTTTGGTTTGAGTTCATTCGTGCCTTGCCAGTTCTGCTCACTTTGATGATAAAATTCCTTCTCACTGCAATTTCAGGGAAATGGGGAGAAAACACACAAAATACTTTGGAAAATTTCACTAAGGCTTTTAGGACAATTTTCTGTTGAGGAGGCAGTGTTTTGTCTCTAAGGGGGATTTGCAGTGTT
Source organism: Rissa tridactyla (assembly GCF_028500815.1). Taxonomy (NCBI): domain Eukaryota; kingdom Metazoa; phylum Chordata; class Aves; order Charadriiformes; family Laridae; genus Rissa; species Rissa tridactyla. The sequence continues at coordinate 120,913,448 of NC_071468.1, read as the reverse complement.
TCAATCAATACTAAATAGGAAACTAAACCAACCTGTCACTAAAAGTAAAATGTTGACTCATGTTGACATTTGAGCCAAAACTCATAACAGGCCTTGGGAATAACAGCTAAGATCTCTTGCATCTGCTTCCTATCTGGAGGTAGAGGATATTAACATTTGCTTTACTTTTGACTAAGAAAAAAAAAAAAAGACGAATTAGCACCAAAAAGATGAGCTTGAATTAAAAGTAACAAGTCTGTTCATATTTATAGTGTCTGTCACAAAGAAGTAAACTCACTGGAAAACTGTCAATATTTCCATAGAACCACAATGCTCATTCTTAAAACCTTTATTAATCCCAGTTGTAAGAAATCAAAGTATTCATAGTGTTAAGAGTGGTGAACTGGGGAAATGCCATGAATCCTGCGCCAGTAATATTCACTGTTTGCAACAGTTAAAAATAACAACACACAAATTCATGGGCAAATCTGATACGGAGAAAATTTTCCTGGCCCTGTAATTGACGACGGAGAGAACTGTAACTTCTGATAATTGCAAATGATGCACATCAGCTCTGTTGAGGAGATCACCTAGTAATGCTAAAGACTAAAATATACATGACAAGTGACAAGCTGGTCACTCTTCCATAAAACTTAACATATCTCTGCAAGTAAGGCTTCCAGACTTTCAGGAAAACATCCCTCCAAGACATCTGGAAGGGGAGGGGGGGGGAAGGAAGCAGTCGTTTCCACCAGATATTGAAAGTTAGTAAATAGAGCAGATCTACTAAATTCTGGAATACGTGACCGCCCAACGGTAACAAACTGCCTGTTTCCAGCCTTAGTTTTCCAAACTCCACTGGAGGTGACTGAGACAGACACTCATTCCCAAAGCTTTCAGCTGGGATGTTTTACTTAACGGGTTTTGTTGTGTGGGAACTGATTAAGACCAATGATATGATAAGGTCTGCCACTTAATTGGGAAATGGTTTGACTTAATAAATTTGAGCTCAGCCGCTGCCAAGTGTTATCAGAGGGTGAAATCGATGTATCAAAAAAAAAAAACAAAACCCACCAAACCTTCTGCTATGGAAATGGGTGACAGGATCTGGCTGGATCACAGTCTGATGGACCTAATGTGAGAATTGCACAATGAGGTTTTGTGGTTGGCATTACGCAGAGAGTCAGTCTAGGTGATCTGAATGGTGCCTCCTGGCCCCAGAAAGTATGAAACCGAGGGGTGTTTTGATCTCTTTTCTGAGTGTGCTGTTTAAAATGGCATTTCTTGTGTCTGCTTTCGCACCGTAAGCGCAAGGTATTCACTTGCACTCATATTAGTGAGCTTTTAGTTGCTGTAATCAAGATCCTGCAAACGTTGTCTTTGGGAATGGGGCTAAATATATTCATAAGCTTTTGCAGGAGCAGGCATTAATCAGAGCAAGCCTTTTTAAAAGGACTGCATTTAATTAAATTAATTATGTTTCTTTGTATTTAATTAATTCCATGCTTCAGGGTTTCCACTGGATGCCTAGAGAGGCCAGGAAGATTTTTTTTCCCACCTTTGATGAATAACTTGGCTGCTGATTTTTTGGTGTTTATTTTTCCCTATTTTTCTCAGATTCATCAGAGATTGGCGGCAGTCTGACATGGGACATGAGGTCAGGTGCACTGTTTCTTCCCTTTTGATTTCTCTTTGCTCCTGTGCTCAGGTTTAAACCGCTCATAAGTTACAGGGCCAGGAAAATTTTCTCTATATCAGATTTGCAATAATGTTGTGCATGGGCCAGATTCCTTGGACATTTTCACCTGGCCCATGTCCTGCAATTGAAGGTGCCCAAACCATTGGGGATGACTTGAGTGTCTCCTGGGCTTGTCCTGTGCAATACTATGCTTTTGAGGTTGCTTTTCTTTCTTGAGGAATAGGCTTGATTTTTTTGCTGAGTGTTGGGGAATGTAGCCAGTGATGTTTGAATTTGTGTATAGAAAAGGCCTTGGGGGACCTCCCAGGCTTAGCCTCTGTTACATCTTTACTCACAGGGGAGTAGATTAGGTCATCTAGGTGATGTCCTCCAGTCTGACATCACTGAGATGGCTCAGCATGAAGCCAGAGCTTGAAATTATTTTATGTTTGTAATTCTTGGTCAACATGCACGAAAGAAAAGACAAACTACCCAAACGGCAACTAGCCACAGGTTTTAAGGAGATTCTAATTCACGCCTCGATAAATGACAGACAATATATTTATGCAATTATAGGCTCCCATTACAGTTTCTAACAGCCACCATCCTGTTAACGGCTGTAACACTGGTGTGTGGTGCAGAGCTGTGCCCGGCTGCTGTGCTGCTGAGGGAGAGCTCGGGGCAGAGCCCAGCTCCGGGACCAAGGCTGGAGCCAGGGATGGAAGGTGGGACCTCTTCATGGCTGGCATGAAAACCAGCTGGAGACCAATGCTTTTCCTTCCTCCAGGTGACAAAGGCTGCAGTTAAGTACTCAGCTTGAAAGAAAACTTTGTGATGATAATTGGGATAATAGGGTGCCCAGGCATGAATGGGGATTTGTGGTGATCATAACCAATTAGGACTGTGATAAACTACTTTGTTCAGAAGATACCTAAAATCCAGTTTTGCAGTGGATCTAATATACAGATCATAAAACACGGCTTTATTTTGTTTAAATAAAGCATGTTATTGACCAGAAGGTTTAAGTGTGGGTTTTCAGCTTTGTTTCTTTGATGTGCACCAACACAGAGACTGATTCTTCAGAAAACCCCAGAGGAGAGGTCTGCATCCAAGACCACCTTAGGTGTGAAGAACATAGGGATGGGATTGCAGAAATGCCTTAAAATCTTTCTAGGTCTGTACAGGACAAGGCTTGATTAAGACTGGGGCAACTAAGCCTAGAGCCAGGGCCCGTAGGCTGAGTAGCAGGTACCTACTAGAGCCCTGGGGCTCAGGTCTATGCTCTTATTGTCCAGGCAAGGTAAGTAAGGAGACAGTATCATAGCCCCTCAGTGGTCCATCTTTCTGGGTACTTCCCTGTGGAAACCATTATTTTAGCAGGCAGCTCTTGCTTTGAGATGAGCCCAGGAGCAGGGTTAGGAATTCTTCTTTCTCAAAATCCTCCTGCCTTCAGGTAGAGAGGACCACAGAAATGCTCTTGACACAAGTGCTCTTTGGCTGAGCTCACCAATTGGGTTGTCTTTTAATTCTGAGTTTGGGCTGGGATTACAAATGCTGTGATGGGGCTGAATGTGGAGTGTTTCATTCTGGGGCTTGAGACCAAAGGCTGTGTCTCCTTTCTGCCAGGAGGAGGAAGGAAAATGGTTGTTGCTAGTGCACCATGTCAGGTGTGACTTGCTGCAGTGCAGGGCTTTGGTGTTCTTGGGGTTCCCTATCCTAAAAAAAGGTCCAGGATGCAGATCAAAACCAAAAAAAAAATCAAACTCTTCTGGCTCAAGAGAATTTTCTGCAATAAAGGTAAGGACAAAGATTTCTCAATGCCTGGGCTGAGTGTAGAATTAAATTCCCCACGAATTAATAAACATAGAATCATAGAATCTTCATGGTTGGAAAGGACCTTTGAGATCAAGTCCAACCATACACAAACACAAAAAACCCCCAAAACAAAACAAAACAAAAAAACCCCAACAACCTACAATCTCTGCCCTTCAGAGCATGCCCTGAAGTGCCAAATCTAGACGTTTCTTAAATACCTCTAGGGTACTTAAAATCATCACAAAACTCATTGTCTTCAGCTGAAATGCAAGCTGAGCTGCTTCCTCTAACACAGGACAATCAGCAAGCACTTAAAAACATCCCTGTGGAAAGCAAAATCCCTGCTTGCCCACCCTTGTCTCCTGGGGAAGGTACGAGAAAGAGCAGGCAGCAGATGACAAATGCCAGTCACGTCTCTGAATGGGCTACTGGAAGGCGGTCACGCATCGTGGTGGGGACCTTTACATATGAACATACAAACATACCAACATACGATCTGTCAGCCCATCATCAGATAAACTCCATACTAAAGCCAAGGGGAGATTTTGCCTCGGTAACATAATGCCTCTTACTCACAGCCTCAGCATTCGTTGCTTTACAAGCTGTAGCAGTTTTTTGTTCGATTGTTGCATTTAACTTTTTCCAGTACGTTTTAAAGGGAAAAAAAAATACAAACATTCCTTCCCTTTAACAATGCTGTCTCCTTTTTTAGGTTTGCAGCTGAGGAAGGGTGTGTTCAACTGGTGAATGCCAGTTTCTTAAGAGAACTTTTATTTAACAAGGAAAAAGAAATACAAAAAAACCCAAAAAAAACCCCCAAAAATACAACAAACCAACAACCAAACCACGGGAAAACAGTCCAACACAACAAATCAGAAACTAAACAGTAATGTCAGTCAAACCAAAGAAAGGATCATCAGATTCTTAAGCACAAGCTACAGATAGAGTGAGCCAGACGCCAAACTGATTTTATTATGCCTCCACTTTAGCATAAATAGGCAACTGTCAAAATACAGCATCTTGTCATTCGACAAAGTGAAATTCTACTAAATTGAATCAAGTTGAACAGAGAGACGACTGTAGTTTAGACAGGCTCTCCCTCCCCTTCTGACATTGTGGGCCTGCTTGGCAGAGCGCTCAGGTTTCAAATGAAAGAAATGTGTTGGAATAGAGCAAGTGATGAAAAAAATGTCCTTAACAGGAACTTCATTAATTAAAACCCAAGAGGCTTGAGCTAATATCTTGCAGTGTTGGGGTGAGGGGTATGCATTACTCAGAGCTACAAACCAGGTTTATCCCCCCACCCCTATTATCAGGACTGGTGGAAGTTTCTTCTGTAATTTAAATAGTATTCACTGTTGGAAAAGAAAAGAAAAGAAGCACAACATCAATAAAAGTCAGCATGTTGCACTTCTGCTAACCTTCAGGCAGCGTGCAGCTCTTATCATCTATAAAAATATAGGCTATCAATTTTAGGGTGTTATACTGGTGCCCATCACCAGAGTATCTCTCAAAGCACGTAAAGTAGATCAGCCCCACAGTGGCTTCACAGCTGTTTTCATGCACATGGTGACTTCTTCTGGCATTTGAAAACCCACCTCAGACACCGTGGTTTGTTGTTTGGGGGTTTTTTTTGTGAGTTTTGAGTTTTTCTTAGCTTTATGCAACTGGATTTGACTTTAGGCTGACCAAGAAAGTAGGTAGAGGGAGGCTGACAGGGGGCTTGTGATCATCTTGCTTGCAATGGTAGAAGAGATGGTAAAGAAGGGGTACAACATTTCCTCAAGATCAGAGGTACCTTATCTTCTTCAGAACCTATAAGGCGGATTTTAACTTCAGGTTTTTACAGTTGTTCTGCCTGCCCTAATGCTGCATGATATTTTCCATCATTGGACCCTGTGTTCGTTTGTCTGTCTCTGAAGTTTTGCCTGAATTTTTTCCACTCCATGCATTCCTTTCAAGCTGACTTCCTCTTCAAGTGTCATCAAAATGCTTCAGCCCCTTGTAAGTACAGAGCCCAGAAAAAAATACTTGCATACATGTCAAAGAGAGTAAGTTGAGGGAAGCTAAGATCAGACAAGGAGCTGGAGGTCCGGTGAAAAATAAAAATGGGAGTAATTAAAATATGACCTCTGGGATGAAATGTCTCAGATCACATCCTGATGGAGCCTGAAAGCAAGGAGATAGAAGAGAGACTGGTGGAAAGTCACATTCCTGGGCATTATGTAGCTGCGTGCACCAGGCCATATGTCTCCTTCTGCAACCTTCATCACTTTTTATCTAATTTCAGCATGTGGTGATAACGAATTTTTGTGAGGACAAAGCAGGGACAGCCATCTTTTCAATCAGGGAGTATTTATTCATTCCAGCAAATGCCTGTCCTGTACACTGACAGAGGAACGATACAAAATCAGGGATATAAAACATCTGATTGGGAAATCTGAAATGGAGGATTTTTCCTGGGGACAATGGAAAGGAGAGGGCAGGAATTAGGGTGACCACCTAGCTCACTGTGCACTCCGTTGCAACAAAGCATCTGTGGGATTAACATGAGCTAGAAAAAGAAGAAAAGAAAGATTAAAAATTGCAGTATTGAAAAGGAGATTATAAAAGAAACCAGCCTGCTATCTTTCATTTTTGACTTTGGTTTTAAATTAGGGTGTTTCACACATAGGAGGGAGCATTTTTTCAAACAAAACCCTGAACATCTGGAAATGTCATCTCCTCATCATGGACTAGACAGATCTTCCTTCCTTTCCTTCTACTGGTCAGTCCCAGCCAAAAGTCAGAGTCCAACATCCATGCTGAATGAAGTATACGGAATAAAACATTACACATGTTACACTAGCAAACAACTGGTAGTAATCAGGCTATCGCCATCAGGGCAGTAAAAGAAAAGGAGTTCAACCCATTTGCCAAAGCAATAGGAAAATGTACCCAAGGCTATTGTAAAAAAAAAGAAGAAAAAAATGCAATGAGAAACATTTATTTCGCTAAACAGAAATTGCTTACTAATATCAGGCTCTCTTCAGGCTAGAGGAAATAGTCAGATGTCTCACCCAGGCTAATAGCACTTTTACAGACATATTTCTCTCATGGACTTTCACCTGCACCTGTGTGGCAGTTCAAGAAGTCTTAATACAGGTGGACTGGCCATCAAATGTCCTCAAGTAACTTCTCCATCCGTTAGTTCAGGCCACACAGAGGTTTGCATCCAAATCTAAATACCAGCTTATAAACTACGCCTATCTCTATTTAAAACTTTCCCTCGCAGCAGGCAGCAAAGCAGTGTTCTTTTTCATTATTAGAGACCAGATAAGTCTCCAATTTTGTCTGACAGGTGAAGTGAATGGCTTCCGTGTGGGATTAGGTCAACAAAACTCCCATTAAGTCACTTCCTCTTTTTCCACAGACCTTTCACACAAAGATTAACTTCATGCCTCAAATTTAATATACGTAAAGGCAAAAATGCCCCCTTAGGATCAAAGGTCTGACCTAGCATCAGAGTCAGGCACTCTCTTTTTGAACACAATGACTCAAGAAAGGAGCTACTTCACATTGACTCCCAAGACGACACTATTGGGTAAGGACAAACTTGAAATATGAATAGAAAAGCAGTAAGCAGGAAGGAAATTTTATATAAATATTGGTGAGACCAATGCTGGGATATTTCATACATATACTCCCAGTGACTCCATATTTAAAAAAAATTGGGAAAATTAGAAGGCAAATCTCAAATTACTGGAAATGGCTTTCAATGAGAAACTCAATCTGAGTCAAAATTGTTCAGTCCATGGAGTTTATCAGGAAGATAATGGAGCAGTGATGCAATTAGCGTCTGTGAAAATGTTCTCAAGGAGGAAAGACCCAGCATACAATCAATTAGCTCTTTAATCAATCACCCAGCTCTTTAATCAATCAAAGAAAGGGATAATGGGAGCGGATACCCTAAAAACTACAAATAGAAACATAACAATAGAAATGATTAATCATTATGACAAACTACAAGGAAAGCGATGAATTATTCACCTGTGGATCGTTTCAAGGGGCTATAAAACTGTGAAAGTATATTTTATCCAATACAAAAATTATGGCTTTATCAAAGAAAAATTATTGGAATCTGTAGCCAGGTTAATGTGCATAATCTGATAGGTGCACTACCACATTAAATGTCTTCTCATTGCCTTTCTGGACTTGAATTCACTGAATCAATTCATCTACTATAGTGTCTGCCGTTCCAGCCTTGAGTATCTACGAAGCCACTGATGAAATCTTTGCACAATCAGCACATGGTTGCGGTGCCTTGGCACAGCCGAGGGATTATGGTGTTAATATTGGCAATGAGCTGCATAGATCCAGTTTAAAAACTGATGCAGGCTTTGTATAGCTTGTGTACGTGGTGCCCGACATGAGCTAAAAAGGGGTTCGACTACCCTAGGAGGAGGCTGTTAATGCTGTCAGCCTGGGCAGATCTTCTCTCCTAACTGAAACACGCAGAGCAAACTGCTATTTATCAGCATAAAAGCGCTGCCAAGGGAGAAGTGAAGATCTTCCCAGTCTCTCGCATGGAGCCTTTGAATTCAGGCTGTCTTCACAAAAGTAAAATTAAGCGATCTGAGGAGACTGCCTCATAGTCGTTCCCAGGCTTCTTTGTGGAGTAGCTGGCAGAAAAGATGGGAGGGAAACAGCAGAGAAAGGCGAAAGATAAAAGGAAAAGTTTGAAGTGAAATGTTCCACTTATTTAGCTGACTAAAGTTCACCATCTGTGTAGAGCTGTGTTGAGAGCCAAGGAATTTGCATGTTACAGTGAACCGTTTATGAAATACACAAATATGTATATAAATACATTAAACTAAGTTTTCTTGTAGTTGGAGTTTTTTTACCAGTAAAAGACCCTAATTACACTAATGTTCATAACTTTACATAAATCACTTGCCATAAGGAATCAATAGATTTCTAAAAATTCCTGAGATTTCATAGACAGTTTTTCAGGATTACATGTAACATACTCTTCAGCATTTCCTTGAAGCTTTCATTTCACTTCCAAAATGGAGCTTTTTTTTTTTTTTTTCCTCCAAATACTCCCATCATCATTTTTAGCAGCCTGATTTGTAATTATTTTTTTATTGGACTGTACAATGTATATTAGTATAGCCCAGGAAGAATATCACAGTTGAAAACTTTGTACTTTACTATGCAAAGCGACCTCTTTAATCCAGCTAAACCTTTCTAACACAAAAAGAACAAAATCCTCCGGAGTGCCAGGGCACATTGGCACCTCTGTGGGTTCTAGTGAAGAAACTCACTTTCCAGTTGAGCTTCATATGTGTGAAAGGCCTTGGATTTGCAGCTCTGGAGACAAGAAGCTGGAGGCTCAGCTGGTGTAATGTAGTAGAGATTGCATAAAATGAAGTTCTGGACCCATCTGGTCACTTAATGGCACCATGTGTAGGCAGAGAGAGAAGCAAGAGAAGCTGCCCAGCGCTATCTTGCTCGTATGCCTTCTTTTGCAGTAGTTGTCAGTCTATCAGCATGTACAGTTGTAAGTTATTCTGCACCCTGAACACCCACTCCAATCCTCAGCTAAACTTTCTGCATTTCTTTAAGGAGATCATGATGGTCGTTCAATGCTATTGAACTCAGAGAAGTTCTTCTACCTCCTCCCTGAAAATCAAGCTCAGGTTTTGGCAAATAAAACACATGGAGGGGTCTGCCCTGGGCTGGCACCTTCAGCATTTTTCCAGATGACTTGCATGATGGACAGCATAAATGTAAAGGTATCAAGAGCATGGGAGAGGCTACATGCATGCTGGAAGAGTGGACTGGGATCAGGATGAGCTGAACATAGTGGAGAAATGGTCTGAAAGAACAGGGTGTAATCTAATATACATGCAGAAGTCTAGATTGGCATAAGAATAATCAATTGGGCAAATACGAGATGAGGATGACCAGCAGTTTTGTTGGAAAAGGTCAAGACATTACAATGGATCTGAAATTGAGTCAATGTACATCAACACTGTCATGCTGTTGGGAAAAAAGGCAAACAAAGAGCAGAGTAGTCCACAAGGCCATGAAGCACCCCTCCTGCTCTCTTCAGCATCAGTATGTCCCCAGCTGAGACACAGCATCCAGCTCTGGCACCTCTGTTAAAGTGTAAACACAGACCGGGGAGAAGACAGGGGATAGCAGTGAAACTCACACGAGGATGGAAGAACAGCTAGAAAATGTGACCTGGGAGGAAAAACTGAAAGAACAATTCTTTAAGAAAACAATAAACCTGCAACAGCTCCTTCTATATATTCCTGTTTGCATGCAGTGTCCATGAAACATGTTCACCTTCTTACTTTAGAAAACACACGGGAATACATTCCCCTCTACGTCCTGTCAGGGATGACTGCCGTGAAGAGTCTTGGGTCTCCTCAGTTGGACTCCTCCAAATTTGGGATCGACCTCCTCATCTCAAGGCTTTAGACAGCTCCAAACCTGTCAGCCAGCAGGTCGGGGCTCTCCACAGCCAGCTGCCTTACAGCTTCTGGATGAGGAGTTGGCTGGTCCCTGGCTGCTGTGTACAAAATAATCTGGGTTTAGGCATCAACACGTAGATGAGCTCTTCCCTCCCCTCTGTGGAGCAATTTCTTAGCAGCTAAATTACAAGAACTCTTATTTGCCTTTAACTCAGACAGCAGGAAAGTAGTCACCTACAAGCTATAAATGCAGATCCATTGCCTATTTAGCTCCAGGAAATGGCAACTGCTCATTTTTAGGGCCTTAAAATTAACTGTAATAAAACATATACTTTCCTAAAAGGAGCTGTGTAGACAGCAGAGTTGAAATAGCATCTGTCTGAATACACAAAAGCACAGGTAACTGGGATCCAGGCTCTGCCGCAGGTGTACCATTTGAACTAGAATAGCCATTGATGCTCGCTGGCTATGATTAATATCTGTGATTTACAGAACTTCCTCTGCACCGTGCAGGATGAAACAGGAGAAGGTTGCAGGACCATGTACTCTTCCTTTGCATCTCTTGCTGTTGTACTAAGTTAATGCACTAATGATAAAAGCTAAAAAAAAAGGTACATTTTCATAGCAGAATATTTGACGTAGCAAAAAGTTAGCTTCCGAAGCCTCAGTCAGACCTTGGACAAAGCAGGAATATCATAGGCTGTATAAATATTTGATTGAGGCATTCATTAAAAACACACAAAAACACACACGCACACACAAAGGAATGTACACTTCATATGAATAAGACTTGAGCAAGCAGAATTTATATTCTGTCAATATTCATGCATGTACACACTTTATCTACAGATGAAATTTTTGTTTGCTTGTGTTCTGTTTATTTTTATGAATCCAAAACATTTTAGCTAAAAAAAAAAAAATGATATCTTTGCTGGGGATTTTCTCTAGCACCATGAATTACAAGGAAGTCATCTAAGAGTTTTCAGAGAAAATAATGTGCATCATCAGCTATGGGCATTCGTAGCTGCATCCGTTGTGCAAATAACTTTGTCTAAAGCAGTGAGTGTACAAACACACCATGTGAACAGAGGCTCCACATTGGGTAAGTTGTGGACACTGCCATTTGAAAACCTGGCCAGGACTGATGGGGGAGTTCAGAAACATTTGCAAAAATTATGTAATAAGTAATCACGAATATGGAACATGGAATAAATTCGAGGGTCTTTAGGCAATATCTCCAATGGAAACCTTCCCTTTGAGGTGAGCGAATATTGGATCAGACCTTCAGTTTGTTGTGGTCATGATCAATTCATGCAATGAAGGCAAAGCCAAAGGAATAATTTTAAAAATATGTTGAACGAATCATCTGAAGGCATTTCAAAAACCGAATAAAGGTGAAATTTGGAGGAGAAAATACATTGTCTTGTCTCAAATGTATCAAGCGTATTCACCATCCACTTTATGGGTAGATGTGTGCATCTACACACACGCATACATGCACGCACACATCTACATGCATATAAATAGTTTTATGGCAGGTGTCTCCAAATGGCAGTGTTCCCACAGAACCTCCAATTCTGTTTCTTGGCATGCAAGCAGATTTTTCTGCCATGTAAAGACATGCTGTTACGCTGTTGTGAGTTTTAATTTTCTGGCTAATTGTTGACAGGAGATCATGAAATCTCAGGGCACCAAGTCAACCCTGAGACTGCAAGGGAAAGTGAAGAGCCTAGACACACTTAGACGTTCTTAACAACCTGTTGAATCTGAACTTTTGTCAACTCTGGCCTTCACTCTTTCCCTGAGTCTGTGACTGGAGCTGTTTTCCATGTTGAGACATCTTGGGAGCCAAGAACCAGCATGAAAGGAAGGATTTCTCTGCCCATCCTTGTAATCCCCTCTCTACAGGAGAGCTGCAGACATCTAAATAAAACAAATTGCACTTTGTGTGTCACCAGACTCCTCATCCATCATGCTGCTTAGTCAAAGCGTGTGTATATATGCCTCCACTGAGCCATCTATGGTGGAATACCTGAGCGAGCAGGAGGGATTGCGATGTCTGTCTGGTTTCTAAGAAAGCAATGGACTTCCAGCCTACCAAAAGAAAGCGTTCAGATTAGAACACCACAGCTCTTTCTGATTCATTGCCTTGGAGAAGTAAGAGCAGCTTGGCATATACCCCTGTTATTGTGTGCCAGCTATGAGAGAAGCCACACTGAGAACCCTGGGGCCTTTGCACTGTAAGGAAAAAAAAAAAAAATCCACCGCAGTAATTGCTTCTTGTTAGTGCAGCTCAAACCCACAGACTGCAAAAGGTTAAGCTTTTGGTATAAAACCTAAATAGAGTTTGTCGTGTTGGTCCCACATAAATACAGTACTCTACTGTTTAGTTTGTTGTTTAAATCCTCCTCTTGCCAGTGCCTGGGCCTTCTGCAGATGTCTGAACATGGGAGAAGCTTTCTGGTGTCAAATTCATTTTGAGGCTAGCCATTTATTTTACTTTTTGTTTTGTTTTGTTTTGCTTTGCTTTGCTTGTTCCTTTTTTTTTTTTTTTTTTTTTTTTTTTAATTCTCAGTCTGTTCCCTGGAATCAGCCTTCCAGGTTTGCCATGCGGAAACACAGGCAGGCACAGGCTCATGAACCAACATCGTGGCCACTGACCAAGGAAAAGGTCAGGTCTTCAGGACGTGAGCCGGTGGGCTCGTGTAAGTGCGCTTGTCTACGACGGGAACACCTTCACCGCAGGAGCACACCCCAAAGTGCTATGACAGGGCTCTGGGCTCTCACCAGGGCTGCCACGGAGAAGCCACAAGCCCAGCATCATCTGGCCTTTGAAACGAAAGCAGATTTCTCAAGCATTGCTAATACCTTCCCCAAAGCCTTTCTGCGCAATTCACTTGGGGAACTCATCGCCACTAGATAGAATTGAAACCAAGGTTAAACTAATATTCAAAATATGGATGCTGAAGCACACCACAGAAGCATCCAGAAGTGCCTTAGCTTGCATAAAAATATGCGCATATGGAAAGCAGCACTGATTTACATTCTTAACAGGCAAATTTCTGCGGTCTACACTCATTAACAAATTTCCTTAAAAGGCAGTGAAACAGTTAACCCAGGCTACAGCTCCCTGCAGAAACTGTGCATAAAAATGTAAAAATGTTGTTTTCTTTCTCTGTATCAGCTTGTGTCCCAATGAACTGCTATAAATTATTCTGCAATACAGACCCTGAGTAGTACAGTTAAGCTCATCTCAGATAAGAAAGGTTTGTTGTTTGCAAAGATGTCATGGTTATACCCACAGCAATAATGTATCTCTAGACACAGGAATCTCCGCCTGCTCGTGTGAATCCTCGTGACTTGCTACAGTGGGAAAATATCAGAGTTAAAAACGGGTCAGAAGATGTCGAGTTAGTGATCAGCAACGCAGTCTCCTGAACTAACCTCTGAAAACCGTCGTACCAAACTCAGAGGTGAAACTAAAGTTCGGCTTGAGCCGTTTCAGCACAACCCAAACTGTGCTGTCCAAGCCGTACAGGCAGAGGGAAAGCATTTCATAGAAATTTCTGTAATTAAAAGGTATTTTCATTTAACAGACTTTAAACAGCTTCCATTTTCCAATGACAATTCATTTTTGTGAAGGACCTTATTTAAACACTTATCAGTATGACAATTAGGATATAAAACCAACTTGAGAGTGAATGAGATCTTTAAAAGCAATTATTTTGCTAATGGTTAAGACAAGAATTTCCCTAATCATTGTAATTAAAAGTACATCGTAAAAAGTGAAATAAAACTAATAATATTGGCAATTGTGCACCCACAAAAATGTATCAGACAATTTGCCCTTCTTTAAAGTAAGCAATTTAAAGAAATTTGTTCACCTGCTCCATTCTTTTGCTTGAAGCTATTAAACACTCAGTTACACTGATTTGAGATTGCGATCGTGTCTTGCGTGTTGAAAGAAGAAAATGTGTTAGATTAGATTTACTCTGACTGTGGAGCGTGGATCACAGCTGCTTCCTTTCACTCTAGAAGGAATCTGAAATAATTCCATTAAAAATCCTTTTACGAACATCAAACCTGATCCAAGCGTCATTTATAGGGCTTTCTCCAAAAGCTTATCTCCATATCTACCTGCTGTCGACATCCCTTCTCAGATTCGTGGCTTGTCACCTCTCCCACTCTACCTACGGGCTGCCCATTGGACTTGGTTTCATTGAGCATGGCCGATATTCTCTCTAGCATCTCTGTTGCTGGTCTCTGCTTTGGTGGTGGGTTCTGTCCCTAATTCCTTGCTCCTACCCTTCCCATTTGTGTCTCCTCCCCATTGTGGGGTCTTCCCTGCCTCCCACGTGTGGGGCTCACCCCCAGCTGCTTCTAGCTCACCCCGGTTGGGTGCAGAGACTCTTGTGGCAAGCCCAAGACTTGGCCGATTTCCCTCGTACTTGGTACATGTTCCTGTAACTTTGCTGACCTTCCAGCTAAATAATTTTTAGCTATTTTCAGACAACTTTATGTCCTGATATTACCCAGCCCTTTAGTGCAGCTTTCCCCTGCCTCACATTTGTCTCACCATCATCCCTTTCATCTCCCTTTCCTCTTGAACTTTCTCCAAGTCAGATCTCACCAGTGCTTTCAAAGGTGCAACCAACGCAACCTTCCTCTTTCCTTAGGTGCCATTTTCCCTTGCTCCCTTTCTATCTCACAGCAAGCTCCTTCCTTCCTCCTGATACAAACAGGGACATTCCTGTTCCTCCTTGTATTCCTACTCCACACGACATCTTCACAGTTACTGTCCCTCGTTTCTCTGAATTTTTCACTTTCTTCTCATTGTTACTGCATTTTCCTCTTTCATACCCCTCCCTAAAACATTTTTCTCCCATTGCACCTCCGAAGATGCTGGTCAGGATTTGGGGTGCCAGCATACTTTGATTACGGATTGTCACACTGAGTAGCAGTTGTCTCCTTCCCTTACCATTGCCGTCCACAGCTTCTTGCCTCGTGCCTACTGCTGTGGTACAAGATCCTGTTACCAACACTTGGAGAGTCACCACGACCCGCTGAGTCACCAGCGGGGCCCGTGTGTAGGCCGTTAGCCCTCGGCAAACACAATGTAAGACAGCTTAGGTGGTAACTTTGTTAACACAGCGTCTGTATTTATACAGCTCCTTGTTGGGGACCTGACCCTAGAGTTCAGGTCTCCCAGGGGCTAAGACACTATGACTAATAATAATACTAATCCCATGAATATCAGCAAGGGAATGTTTTTGATTACAATGCAGATGCCAATGTTTGAACACTGGGTTTCAAAATCTGCCTGCATTGTAATTTAAAAGAAATGGTGATGCTGTGGAAGGCCCTTTGACCCATCTCTACTTGCTCCCAAAGTGATGTGAAATTCATCCCCTGCGGAAAGGCAGTGCAATGAGCCAATTAGACCCCCAAGACCCACAAAGGTTGAGTTATGCCCAGGGAGCACCTCCATGTTATGAAAGTACATTGCTGCAAAAAAGCACCTTAACTCTGTAACAGTCTCTTTGAACACAATATAAATGCTACTGTGGACCACAGGGGTTAATCCATTACAACAAGGCAATTAGATTTAGTGACTGTTTGGAAGATAAAAGCAGCGAGTCATAATCAATCCTGAGAACCCAGACATGATAAATTTCTATAATTTCCTCTTACTTCATAGATCTGAGCATGACAAAGCGAGTTAGGGTGGAGTGGTTACAGTCCCATGTCAGAAATGCAAGAGGAATTTTATTTTTATTAAACAAGTTACTTGTGAAAAAGGAGTCTTTCTCTCGCTCTCTTTCTGGCAATCCCATTCCAGATGGTGATACATTTAGCTCTCAAACATTTTGTAGATACCTCTTGCTAAGCTTTGAATGTCAGCTTCTGCAGGGAGATGCAAACAAAGGTTGTTTTTTTTTCCTGATTCTGCTACAGAATTGAAGAATTTTGCTACTTCAAATTGAAGGTCTCATTCCCCATCTTCTGGGTGAATCCTGCCCAGGGTAGTTATGCTCTCCTTACAGCTTGTTTTACCCACAGCGGCTAGTGGGAAAACATATTTTCAGTCTTGCGTAGAGGTGGTATGTAGCGCTATGCACAGACAGAAGCTTCCCAAGCTGAATTCAAGTAGTGGACCAAATGATTTCTGCCGCAGCAAGTGGCAAGGCCCCAGTCATTAGCTGTTAGGATGCCCACAAAGCCAAAACCCCAGGCCAGTATGAAAGACACACTAAAAAGAAAGCCTCCACAGTCGTTTGAATTGCGCACACGTCAGTCCACTCTGCAGCGCAGGCATCTGACCTGGCTGGAGGAGGGTCCTGGCTCTCTGACAATGTCCTCCAACAACCTGTGTGTTGGCATAAATTAGATACGCGAAGTTGGATGCCTGCTTGGCATAACTCCACGGAGCTCACTGCACGGTGATATGCCGACAAAGCAAAAGATCTTGTTCTCATAGGATGTGAGTATCGAGGCGATGCCCTTGAAATGGTGATCTCTGTGCAGAGTCACTGCTCAAACTTTCCCTGGAGACCCGAGTTGGAGAAAAAGCAGTGCAAGTGCAAGGCACGGCCACCCCACGCAGCACGGCTCCTCTTGGCATGAGCTCGCTGGAGCCTGATAGCACCTGGGGGGCTGAGATTCCATCACAGATAGTGGGACTTATCTCACCCAATTTTGGCTCTCCAAAAGTTAATGACCTACCTAACCTAGGCAAGTCATTGAGATTCCTTTTGCTCTCAGGAGGAAAAGATCAGGGAGGGATTAGGATCAGGAGCAGGGAGAGATTACCTAAAATATCCCTAAATAGGGGGGATTAGTGGCCTCTGAAGGTGCTAACCATGCAGAGAGACTAAACAATTTGTTTAGACAGGAAGCTTAGCTTTTAAAGAGCTGAAGTTAAGTGAGATAAATACAACTTTTTAAATCTGTACCAAGCTAGAGGCAAAAAACAAGTTCAGGTACCTGGAATTCTTTGATACACCCCTCAGGTAATTTGTCTCTTGCTCCCCTTTGTCTCTTTTTCCAAGAGAAAGCCCCAAATTAAGCAGGTTGGGCAGCATCTAGGCATTGTCCCGGCCCTTTGTAGAGATGTTAGTTCAGAAGGACCAGATAGGAATTCCCAGGAAGAAAAACTGTCCCTGGTGGGACAACCCTACCTTTTCCTAGAGGAATATTGGCGAGTTGTCTTCTTCAGTGAGCCCACAGCTCAGCGTCACAGGAGTAGAATGCCAACCAAAAAGGTGCCACAACTCGGAGAGTAAATGAGCTGCAACCCCCTTCTCTCCCCACCCAGCCATCACACCCAGCGACGTGTGTCTGCTGGTGGCATTTGGGTAAGGAGAGAACTGGGCTCGAGCCATCATTCAGTGCCTTAAGTGACACGTAATCCCCCGTTTGACGACTGGCCTGCATATCTGTGGTGATGTGACCAGCTAACTGCAGTTCAAGCATTCCTCTGCTGTGTGCAGTTTATTAGGGCTTTCAGCATTTTTTCTTATTAATACAAGAATATGTGAGGAGGAAGAACATGGTAGCAATTAAGCACAGCCATGAATTTTACGAACAGTTTGCTGGAAACCACATTAACGACTTCATCAAGGCTAAGTGCACACATCAGCCCAGCAATATTTACTTTTAAGAATAAATTTAGTGCTCAGGAAAGATGCCCAGCTGACAGCCCTGAGGACCGAAGCCCTCTCCTAGCCACAGGAAAGATATCGTGGAAGCAGTACTGGGATATACCTCACCGCATTGCCATGCACACATGGGCCTCAAGCCTGTTTCAGAAGGGTCACCTCTAAACTGGCAGAATAATTCAATATTACATCCTTTGCTGCTTATCTGTATTTGGAAGAGGTTCCCGTTTACGCCAGCAGTAATAGTATCTTTAGTGCTACAGTAACCAGAGCCTGGATTCTCTTCCAAACTGCAGCTGAAGAAATCAAATTACAGGTCGCCAAGAGTCAGCATCATTTCGACGTATCTCTTTGCCTAGGAGGAACTTGAGGCTCTGAGCTGCCTATGAAGCTAATCATTGTTGTTTATTTCCTAATTTTTTCCAACACATACCTTCCTGCATTTTTCCAAGCTTCCCCTTGAGTTTGGAAGAAGTTTCCCCTAAGTATCTGCAAACCTACCCTATTTTCATTACTTTGGTTCCTTTCTTAAACCTCTCCTTTGCCATGATGTCTAAAGATGGACAACTTAAAAAAAAATAAAAAATATCCCAGTCCCTATCATACTGACCAGCAATGGCTCGGTGGCTTTTACTCTGGGGCTATCCCTTGGCTTATTCTCATGCAGCTGGTGGCTCATGGTCAGCTCTATCCCGCTGGACGATTTATTCCAGCCCTGAGACATCAGACACCTCCCACTGCATTGGCATTCCTAAAAGGGGGACAGTCTCAGACTACTTTGATGAATGGCTGGCTTTTGAATGCAGAAAAGTTAATTTTTTTAGACTATTGGCTTTTTAATGGAAGAAGCCTCTTTTAATGCAGTTTGTGCAGAGAGCACAGAGAGGTCCAGGTCTCCTGCAACAACAACAACAAATATTTCAGAAAATCCCAACCACAAAATTCATATCCAATTCAGGATTCAAACACCCATAAATTTTGTTCTTGGTTATGAAATTCTGCTCAGATTCTCATTACAAATGATTTCTAAGGCCAGTGTCATAGCTGGACCCAGGCCATTCTCTGCTAAGAACTGAATCACTGCACATAGAAAACTGGAAAATTCTCTGCTAGGAACTGAACCACTGCACACAGAAAACTGGAAAGTTCTCTCAATCTGCAGACTTGTGAGGGTCCACTCTGTTCCACCAAATAGGTCACTGATGAAGATGTTAAACACTGTTGGCCCCAGTATAAACCCCTGGTGCAAACCGCTGGTGACTGGCCTCCAGCTGTATTTCATGCCACTGATCCCAACCCTTTAAGCCTCACATATTATGTATACATTATTATTTTCTCAGCTACATTCTATATCGCAAGATACTGCAAACACTTACATATATATATATGTATATATACACCAGTATATGGCTGGCTTTAAAACTGCATATAGGCCTGATCATTTTGGAGTTAGTCTTGTGTGCAAGCCTGTACAGGATCAGAACTTTTAAAATAACCTATTTGGATCCAAACAAGAAATATGCATCTGACCTCAGAATGCCGGGCATCTCACAAACGTAGCTGAGAATTATGTGTGTCAGGAAACTTACGGGGAGAAAGATTAGAAATGGAAACTATGAATATTTAAGTGTCTCCTTGGGTTTTTTTAATGTAAATTTCACTGAGGCCAATCTCTTCAGTCCATGTTTTTTTTTTAAACATTTCCATACCTCTCAAAGTATCTAAGGTATGTTAATAGCCAGCTTTTATGCAACGCAAGCAAAACTACGCCGTTTCAAGTTATCAGAGTTCCTGCTTTGCAAAATTGTCACCTTCCCAGGGCTTTGCACTTATTTTTGTTGAGAAGCAAGGTCTCTTCCTGCATCTTTTCTGAATTAAAAGCGGGAGGGCAAAGGTGGGTGATGAAACGTGCTGTGAGACATAGTTATATACGAGGAACCATGGATGTAATGTGTGTTTTCATAACGTTCCCAGCAGCAGCTGAACTTCCACTTCAGAAGAGCTAGCCTTTCACGTCTCTTTTTTTCTATGGGAGGGAAGATTTCCAGCACTTCTGTGTTTAGTTTCCATATCATGCTTTTGCTGGAAATGTCCTCTTTCCATACAGTACCTCTGAGTCATGGCTCAATGGGAACGCTGACTATAATCTCCTCTTGACATTAAGATGTTGTTGAGCGACTAGAGGATATTTCAAGCACTGGAATTCATGTTCAGCCACATGTTTGGGCTGACAACCAGTTAAACCTTGCTAGACCAATATTTTTCTATGCTGTTAGTTTTTATACCAAACAAGGTCTGTAGTAACTGGATGCCTCAATTGAGCAAAACTGTTTACAAGAAATAAATCACTCCTGGCATTAAGAAAACACAAGGCCCATGACTCGCAAGCACAGCATCATTCAGATCTTTATTTCTCATAAACCTAACCCCCAAACATGTGTATTCTCATACACTGTGACTTGCGCTTTGAGTTGTGGTCAGTGCATTTCCATAACCCTTTATTATCATGCTTACCTAATCTTGTAGCCATATTTAGCTGCAAATTCACAAGACACCATTTCACTGCTTAGAAAGGGAAAAAAAAATGCAGCTGAAGACCCGACACAAAGTAGGCATTTTATTTGCTTAACACCAAGCCTTAATTCTAACGCAAAACTCCCAGTGATGCATGAGGACCAAAATTTGGCCCTGAGAACGGTGTGCGGCTTGTGCAAGCCACTGGTGCGCCTGAATTTCGGATCCTCTTTCTACAGACATGCAGCGGATATGAGTTATTACAACTTCTAGCTTGGCTTTCCGGTCTGGAGGTTCCTGAGTTGCACCATGACGTGTCAGGTGAGCAGGACTCGTCTACCACCACTTGCAAGGCTGTCAGACCTCAGCGCTGCTGCAGACGAGCTTCCTCTGAGCAGAGGAGGAGAGCAATTCCCCTCCGTGTCTTGGAACTTGGGTTTTCAGATAAATTGCAGACCAGTAGGTGGTTGTTCTGTTCCGTTTATGGAGCGGCACCCTCCGTTCTGCAAGGCCCAGAGGGCAGCTGCTGAAAGCAGAGAGCACTGAGGAAACCACTTGGAAGAAAAAAGGGAAATGGAGCCCAGCACCTTGCTTGCTTCCCTCTCCATCACAGAGAGAAGCAAGCAGAGTGCCAGACCAGAACTGCATGTCAACCTCAAAGCCACAAGATGACATCCCCACCAGTGTCCATTTTTGCATCAAACTCTCCAAGCAAAAATGACTGGATACAACCACGAGGCCACCTAGATCCCTCCACCTTGCAGAGCAAGGTCAGACCCTGCTGGAGAGGCTACAGAGACTGACATTCCTTGGAACAGATCTTTTTTTCTGAGCTGCTAGTTTCTCGTCTCAGATAAAATTGATATTCAATCCTCTGTGTGATGCATGTAGTTGTTAGTTCCTCTTTTATAACGTAAGGAAAACAGTACTTGCATTTTAATGCCCGTAATCTCATCTCTCCAGACAGTTATCTTTTAGCACCAGAGCCTGCTTCTTCCTCTCTTTCTATACAACATGTAGTGCAAGAAGACCTTGATTTTTGACTCAGGCCTCTCATTTCCTCACCGTGGAAAAGAAAAAAAAAAGTTATTTTGAGACTTTAATTAAGTTCCCACGCTACAGAACTTGACAATTCTTTTTTCTCATCTAGGTAGTAAAATGGTATCAAAACCAGATAGTTGCTGCTCAAACATAAAGTGTTTTAATTAAATTATACGTGTTACATGCTTCATTGCTTTATGAGCATTGCCTCTGTTTTGAAACATTTTGTCAAATGTCCTGGTGGTTCTCAGCCCATTTTACTAACCCTGTAGATACCGATTGCAATCAATAGATGAGGGTTTTTTTTCTCAGCTTTTAATAGAAATAATTATGAAAACTCTCAGTTCTGCAGACAAACTAACAAAAACCTTTGTCGGCCAACTTCAAGAGTGTGTGTGCAGAAATTTTAGTTACTCTAGGGAAGGTGACTGACTAGTTTTTAACTGTGATACTTCTGGTTCCAAAAGCATGGCTTACATCTACATGAGAGACAAATTTTCTGTCTTGTTTTCAGTTACTCAGTTAACTGTTTGCCAATTTTCCCAGTGTAGAAATGGCTATTTAAAGATGCAAGTTACCAGATAGGCCAAAGGCTCCCATCCAAAACAACTATATTTATAATAACAAATTAAATGGAGTCAGGCCCCTTTCTCTGGTCTTGAGGGCAAATGGCACGGCGTAGCTAATGTCTTCTTCTCCCTCGTTCCCCAAAACCCCAATGTGTCCCTGTCTGCACTGCTTATGGGGGACACCACGCCATGTCCAGGCAGTAGAGACCAGGTGAGTGCTTATTGGCATCCATCAAAAGCATTGGGGGATTTCTTTTGACCATATGTTCCTACGCCCGATGAGGTGGATTTTGAATCAGCCCCATGATTGGACAGAATTTTAAGGAAAAGTTGCTCCATCGTAGCTTGGGTACTCTGACCAGATTCTGGGTCTGAATTTGTAGTTCTGTACAGAAAGACTGGGGCTGTGTCCTGCACCAACCTCCTCAGCTCTGAAACTGCCTGATCAGTTCTCCTCTGTGTCAGACACATTGCTGGGATGGGTGATGCTGGCGTGCCCAAGCAGGCCTGCTTAGGGCATCCAGGAGGATGTCTGAGACCAAAATATGGACTCTTAGGACAAGGTGAGTCTCTCCTTGTAAGTCATGGAACCATAGAACCATAGAATTGTTAGGGTTGGAAGGGACCTTAAAGATCAACTAGTTCCAACCCCTCTGCCATGGGCAGGGACACCTCCCACTAGATCAGGGTGCTCAGAGCCCCATCCAGCCTGGCCTTAAAAAATTCCAGGGATGGGGCTTCCACCACCTCTCTGGGCAACCTGTTCCAGTGTCTCACCACCCACATGGTGAAGAACTTCTTCCTAACGTCCAGTCTGAATCATCCCATCTCTAGTTTTAATCCATTCCCTCTAGTCCTGCCATTACCCAACATCCTAAAAAGTCCCTCACCAGCTCTCTTGTAGGCCCCCTTAAGATACTGGTAGGCCACTCTAAGGTGTCCTTGGAGCCTTCTTTTCTCCAGACTGAACAACCCCAACTCTCTCAGTCTATCCTCATAGGAGAGGTGCTCCAGCCCTCTGAGCATCCTCGTGGCCCTTTTTTGGACACGTTCCAGCATGTCCGTATCTGTCTTGTAGTAGGGGCTCCAGAACTGGACACAGTACTCCAGGTGGGGTCTCATGAGAGTGGAGTAGAATGGGACAATCACCTCCCTCCACCTGCTGGCCACGCTTCTCCTGATGCAGCCCAGGATACACTCGGCTTTCTGGGCTGCTAGTGCAAATCTCATCTAATCTAAAAATGACAAATGTCATCTAATATTTGCAGTAAAATGCACCTGACACAGGCTGAGTTTGAGTGCAGAAGTTTAACTGAGGTTAGTTTTCCAGCTTTTTGAGATCTATGCTCGTTTTGATTATTGAATGAAGTGTAATATTAGAGAAAGTAACCTATATGAGGAGCCTCCATTTTTTGTACTTTGGCTATGGACCATCCCCTGTCCATCTCTTTGCACGGACCCACAAAATGTCACTTTGGAGCCCATTAGTGGAAGAAAAGGTGACTATTGCTGTCCCAGGCTCGCTCCCATAGCCAGAGGAGCTGGGCTCCCCATGTGGGCCTGGGTTTCAGCTTGGTGGGCAGATTTCCAGGCTCAGTGGCAAGTGCAGCAGGTAGATCTCGTGAGGCTCATGATGGGAAACTCTGCATATCCAGTGATTTAAGATGTCTTTGAAGTCTCAGCTGTGAATAATCATAACATTTCCACAAAATTGACATAAATTCTATGGCGATTATACTCTGTTCACCTTGACTGTGCAGCCAGAGGTACAAAGCTGTGGCACCGAGTGGCAAGTGTGCTCGTGAAATTGGATAGTCTACGCTGTAATTTGTAAAACTGGAGCGTGTGTTTGGCTGTTGGGTAAAATTGGAACAGCTTAACTTTGTGTCATCAGTGCTAATAATATTAATAACGCTTTTTTCCTAGATGGCCATTTTTGCCAATAATCCTCAAAGTATTCTACAAAGCTGACAAGTATAATTAACTCTAGTTTATAGGATAATAATTTGAGGCACAAAGTGAAATTTCTGGTATTAGGAATCACAGTCCGAGTTTTGCATGCCCTGCACACCAGACTGCTTTCTTGGTCTGTCCACATTTTGGACCAGCAGATTCTGAATTCATGTCTTTTTCTACCATAATGCCCTTTCAATATCGTATGCATGATATGTCTCTATGAAGGACTCACGCTGATTGGTAAAAAAACCAATTTATTGTTATCGGAATATTGGTTTACTTCCAAAGCCCTGTGAGAAAAACAGGTGAAAAGAAAGGAGGGCAGCTTTCTGAATGCAGCAATATCACTTGTGAGGTCAATTTGCCTTTTCTAAACCATCCAACTGTCCCAAGAACCATTGCTCTTTGGAGACAGTGGAATAGGAAAACACAACACATAGACAGATAAATTACAAAAGCAATTAGCAGATATGAAACACTCAACCAGCTCTACTCTAGATGCTCTAGATGCTCTAGATACTTTAGATACTCTAGATGTGTTAACGTCTAGATGTGGCACTTCAGGGCATGCTCTGAAGGGCAGAGACTGTAGGTTGTTTGGTTGGACTTGATGATCTTAAGGGTCGTTTCCAACCATGAAGATTCTGTGATTCTGTGATACTCTTTCTGTAAGCTCAAGTGTTGCCTTCACCCTCTCACATAGCAGTAAGTAGGAACAGCGCCAGAAGTACTGGGTTTAAAGGTTCAAACACTTCCTCCTCCCCTGCCCAATGAAGAAGAGAGATATCCAAAATATTTCCAAGGCAAATTATAATGGAGCCAACCACAAGAATGTCCTGCCATTTCACAGTGGCTTGTACCAAGCCGGTCTCACTATTTTCCCCATGGAGCAGAGCAGAAGAGTCACAGCGTGGAGCACTTCAACCTCAGCCCCGTCAGCCCCTTCCAGCCTCAGGAATCTCAGGGTAATTTATGACCAGCTGCCCTCTGTCTCTGTGGCCACCTAGGTAATTAGCAGTGTACCGGAGTGGACTTGCTAAAGGGTGAGAGCCGTGCACTTTGGATCACCCTCCATCACGGATGCACAGATCTCTCGGTGCCAAGTTTGCGGGTGGACATGTCATCTCCATGGCGCTGCTCCACCTTTGAAATGGATCACTGGAAACCCGGGAGGACTACACCAGTGTTTGTGCCTACTGTCTGACACCTTGACTTCCTCTAGAGATTTTCAAGACCTTTCTTTTGGCTTTGTTAGAAGTGGTTTCCAGTTCAAATGTCTCATTTTTAACAATATCCTTCATCACACAGCTGTTGGGGGATTAGTGGAGATCAGACAGGAAGGGCAAGAGCCACGAAAGGTCTTGGGTGCTTAACTTGTCCTCACTATCCCTCTAAGCTCCTATGAAATCCAAATCCCTGCCTTACCTCCCGCATAACCTTGGAAATGCCTCCAAGGCACCATCAGCTGTATTCCCTAAGTTTGCCCCAAATCCTTGTTCCTGACGCTACTAAATAGCAAAAAGCCTGACCTGTGCTGCATCTCTAAATCCTTCCAATCCTCTTTTAAGTGTACACCAGCATCTAGGCAGGAATACACTTACCATTGGGGAGGAGACGAGATTAAGGAAACTCTACCCCTCCTTTAACACCGCTTGGTGTGGCACATACCTCTGTGATAGCACTGGGAAGATGATGGCAAGTGCACGGACCCTCACCCACAGAAGAACAGCATGAACCCTTAGCTCTGCACCATTATTCATAGGACACTCTCCTACAGCATATACATGACTTTCATATCCTGGCCTACACTAAAGGAAGCCTGTACTTCTTCCCACTATGACACTCTTTTTATAGCTCTTCATAACTTTGTAAATTTAACCATTTGGGCTGAAATTTTACAAATGCTGTTCACCTGTTTCCAAAACAGAGCCCAAGAAAAAAAAAAAAAAAAACACAACACTTTTTCTACAGTATAAAACACAACAAAACCCAAATAGGTGTTTCATTAAAATATTCTACTATCCGTCTTCTCCGGAGCAGAGATTTGGAATTCAGCAAGGGGCTTACCCTAATGTCAGAGACATGCCTTTTCCTGCGAAAACCTTCTCCAGTGAAATTACCCGGTGAAATTATCTTACGAAATGAGCCTTTGGGAACTCTGAGGTCGCGCACACTCCACAGAGAGTTTTTTTGGTTTTTTTTTTTTTTCAAGTTTAACAGCTTTGGAGTTTCCTCCAGCCTTGAGCCAAATATGAGTTTCCAGATAATTTGCTGCTCTTGGCTGTGGAAGGGGCGCTGGTAATGCTGGGGGAGCTGGGAGATGGGGGATGCCTCTCCTGTGCTCCCATTGCTCCTCCTGCTGGAGTCGAGCAGCATGAGGGAGGCTGCTGGGGAGGGAGATGGGCAACCCTGCGGCCAGGTGGGAGATGGGTATAAGCAGGGCAGGGGAAAAGCCAGCCCCTCAAATATGGGGTTTGACCCTGCTGTTGCTGCTGGGGTTGTCTGTTAAGGCTTTTCCCACTATTACTGGAGTCGGCAATTTATATAGTTTTTAAAAGAAAAATGAGCTTTCTGTGCAAGCTTTACGTGCTGTCAGCTGGAAGAAAAGAAATAATTCTAATTACAGGGGAGATATAAGCCCAAGTGTGCGCAGCACCAAGAGTGGAAATCACAGCAAGAAAGCAGATGGGGCCTCTTACACCACCCTTTTCTCCCCCTGTAGTCCCTTACTCCACTTTCCCACCTCCTCACATGGGTTACGATACCACCACAGGGCAGATCCTGGTCCCTACGCTTCTTGTTCACCCCCAAGGCTACTGATCCCGAGCACCAGCTCAGACCAAGACTGTTTGGATGAGACAGGGAGTGATCATTTCATTTGAGAGGTTGCCATGGACCTTCTGCACATGGAAGGAAATCTGAGGTTGCAAAGGCTACCTGAACTGTGGCTTTTCTTAATTTCTTGTTTGGCTTTATGACCTAAAGCTCTTGAAGCGTAGAGGTGTGTGTACATGCATATGTATGGAATATACATTTTTTTCCCAGCTAATTTGTGTCTGGGTTAACACAGACATCAGACTGTCTAGTGTGAAAATATACAATATACTAGGTAAAAATGCAGTCCAAAACTGCCATTTTTCTATGGGTTGCAAAGCTGGGAGACACCACAAGCAGGACACCAAGGAGAATTTCATGAATCCTGTTGCTCAATAACCTATTGCAGCTTTTTCAAAGCCTTAGTGGTGGATTCCTGTCTCCAGGCTCTCTTGTGGTCTAGGAAGTGTAAGGAGCCACAAAAGACAGCCTGTTCTTGGCGGCAGCATGCTGTCTTCGCAAGTCTTGTCTCTGGTACTTCAGGACCCTCAGTTTTCATTCACTGCAGAAGTAAAAAGGAATTTGCCTGAATTTTCTGATTTTTTTTTCTGCCTCCTGCACCTCACGCGCAGCCTCTGGTTTGTATGTGTGTGAGTCTGAGAATGAAAGAGGAAACTGACGGATTTATCTATTTCACATCACTTTTCAGTAATGTTATTAGATGGAAAATGAAAAAAATGAAAACCCCTCAAGCAATAGAAAAGCATTTTTAGAAATGGAGATAGCAGACAGAACTGAAAACAGCTGTCTGTGAGATGGACATATTAGAAATTTCTCAGAGAATATGGAAATTCTCATTATATTGAACACAATTATTATACGTAGTTGTGACAGAGGGCGGTAGGTGCTGGATATTCACTTTGAATTTCACTACAGCAGTTTTCTGGGCAAGGATCTCTCCCCACAAGAAGTAGTTAATGTCTGAAGTCCTTTCTAATTGCAAAGACAAAAGCTTTTATTTTGGGCACTGTGTGAGAAAGACTTGCCTGTTGAGATCCCTGGTGAAAGAGGGTGTTCAGAAATTACCCCTGGTAAATGGGAGAGGACTAAAGCACAGTTCCCTCACCACAGGAGCAACTCTTCACTGTGCTGTGGGTGGCCGTTCTTTGAGATGCCAGAGAGGACAAGCTCCTCCAGAGCTGCAGAATACCAGAGCGTCCTCTAGAGCTGGCTCAAACCAAGAAAACCAGGGTTAAAAAAAATAAATACTCAAAGGTCAAACTGAAAATCCTATTCCTTTAACCATGTCTTCCTAGACAGTAATAGATAACTGAAGTTAAAATTTCCTTTGGGAGACAGAGGGACTCAAAACTCTGCTTTGGATAGTTCAGAATTTTTATGGGCTTAGACACACAAGGTGCACACAAAGAGCAAGGGAAGAGAAACAAGAAGTAATGAGCTTAAAATTCAACAAGAAGAACTTAGGTTTGGTAAGAGGACAAATTTTTCAAAGCTAAGACAATGTACCTCTTGGGAATTTGAGTTTATCATCGCAAGATGTTATTTAGAACATGCAAATGTGTCCAGAACAACATGGATGATGTTCAGCCTTGTCTTCAATGTCTTTTCCAGACTTCCAGGCTTATATTCCACTAATTCTGAGATGTCACATGCACACACATAAAACTACATCAGAAAAGCACCAGTAAGATTACAAGCAGGCATCAAAATGTTCTTAAAAAACAGACTTTACGCTTCTCTGTGTAATTTTCCTCCTATCTCTCGTCCCCTGAACGCAGGCATGATGAGACAGCCACCAGGATCGTTACGGCCTGTCTACCATTTTCAGTAGTAGCAGTAGCATCAGGGCTGGTTTGTACCCAGATGTTTTACTCCTAACTCTTTTTTTCTGTCCTCTACTAATATTCGTCAGATGGACGGGGCAATCCCAAGCACTGATATAGGCTGGGCAGTGACTGGCTTGAGAGCAGCCCTGAAGAAAAGGACTTGGGGGTCCTGGTGGACGAGAGGCTCAACATGAAGCCGTCAGTGTGCACTAGCAGCCCAGAAAGCCAATCGTATCCTAGGCTGCACCAGGAGAAGCGTGGCCAGCAGGTGGAGGGAGGTGATTGTCCCACTCTACTCCACTCTCATGAGACCCCACCTGGAGTACTGCATCCAGTTCTGGAGCTCCTACTACAAGAGAGATATGGACGTGCTGGAACGTGTCCAGAGAAGGGCCATGAGGATGATCAGAGGGCTGGAGCACCTCTCCTATGAGGATAGACTGAGAGAGTTGGGGTTGTTCAGTCTGGAGAAAAGAAGGCTCCGAGGAGACCTTATAGCGGCCTACCAGTATCTTAAGGGGGCCTACAAGAAAGTTGGTGAGGGACTTTTTAGGATGTCGGGTAATGGTAGGACTAGAGGGAATGGATTAAAACTAGAGATGGGATGATTCAGACTGGACGTTAGGAAGAAGTTCTTCACCATGAGGTTGGTGAGACACTGGAACAGGTTGCCCAGAGAGGTGGTGGAAGCCCCATCCCTGCAATTTTTTAAGGCCAGGCTGGA
This sequence comes from Rissa tridactyla, assembly GCF_028500815.1. Classification (NCBI taxonomy): domain Eukaryota; kingdom Metazoa; phylum Chordata; class Aves; order Charadriiformes; family Laridae; genus Rissa; species Rissa tridactyla. The sequence continues at coordinate 120,884,389 of NC_071468.1, read as the reverse complement.
TGGGGCTCTGAGCAACCTCATCTAGTGGGAGGTGTCCCTGCCTATGGCAGGGGGGTTGGAACTAGTTGATCTTTAAGGTCCCTTCCAACCCTAACAATTCTATGGTTCTATGGTTCCATGACTTACAAGGAGAGACTCACCTTGTCCTGAGTCTCAGACATTTTGGTCTCAGACATCCTCCTGGATGCCCTAAGCAGGCCTGCTTGGGCACGCCAGCATCACCCATCCCAGCAATGTGTCTGACACAGAGGAGAACTGATCAGGCAGTTTCAGAGCTGAGGAGGTTGGTGCAGGACACAGCCCCAGTCTTACAAATTCAGACCCAGAATCTGGTCAGAGTACCCAAGCTATCTGTAACTGATAATACTTGGGTGTCTGAAATTCAGATCCACACAAGGAGAGGAGGAATTACAATAGCACAGTGTATAGACATGGGGGCTAAATACCACGTCTCTTTGTCAATGACTGGTCTATATCTGCTGCCATAACAGATGAATTTGTCCACCAGTCTCAGGCCTCTTCTTATACCTCTTATGGTGGGATGGGTTTAAGGCCAGTTTGGGGTAGATACAAACGTAATCATGTTTCACCTCCTTGCTGCTAATGGTGAGACTGAAGGTCCTTCAATGATGGTACAAAGAGACTGAAGGGATGCTGTAGAACTTTTGCTGAGGTGATCTTTGATTTGAGTCCCCTTCTGCAGAGCTTGGACAAAGACCATCAGCTCTACCATGAATGTCCTTTCCTTGTCACAGGTCAGGAAGACTGCATATGTACATGACTTGCATGTGTAACCACACAGCTTTGCTTTTTAATTGCATTTTCTACCAGCAAGAGAGGAATGAATGAGATTACAGAAACTAAGAGGACTCTTCATTTTCCTGGGCAAAATCTTGGAAATATTTAATCATTTATCAATATTGTTTCAGTCAAAACAGTGAAGATGCAATAGCAATCCTAGTACGTCTCTCCATACATTTTCTAAATTTGTATGGGGGTGAAGGTTGAATCTATGGTTTCACAACCAGGTAGAATCTGCAATGCCTCGGAGGAACCACTTCATCAAAGTGATGACTGCTTAGATGACTGGTTATAATCTGAGTCAACACTTCCCCAGATACAGAGATGAAGAAGGCACTACAATAATTGTTAAAAATTTACGATCTCAAAATTAGTGGTTTAACTTCCCTTTTGCAGCTATTAGCTCCTTTTTTTGCAGTTCCATTTTTTTCACTCAGCTCTGCTTCATTTGATGCAAACTTAATAGGCAACTCTTCCATTTCTTTTTTCTGCTCCTCGTTGTTACATGTGCATTAATAGACAGGAGCCTTGAGGAAAAAAACGTATGTGATGAGATAACCGAAGACTGTATCATAATTTACAATGCCAAAAGGCAATGTTTTGAAGTTGATTGACATCCTTAATTCTGGCGTTTATCAGCTTTTAAATGCTTGATTCTGCAACTATAAAATGTTTTTTCAGGTGGGTTGGATTCTTTATTTATTTTTAAACGTAATAGCCTAGGTCTCAAAAAAAGCCCCACTGTCCCTTCCCTCTCCACGGTTCATCAGGTGCCATCATGCTGGCATCCACCTGGGTTAGGGGAAGGGCTGGACTTTATTGATGCAGACTATGGACCAACCACTATTAAAGCTAAAAGAGAAAGCAGCACAGGAGTAAACTGTCATCTTCTACCAGAGCTAGGTAAAGGTGAGAAAACTTCACCAGTAATTTTCACAGACATTTACTGACTTCAAAGGAATAATGAGCAATAGAAATGCTGGGAGCCATCCAGGCTGCAATGGGCACAAAACCAGGGCTGATTCCTTCTTCCTCTCCCCCTCTGACTTTTCCCAGTCTCTTTCCTACTTCTGACACTTCACCTAATCCCATCCTTCTCCCCTAGACATTCTCAGTTACAGCTGCTCAACACACAGCAGAAAAACATCTGGTGTCAAATTATGCTTGTGGGCATTTAATGATTCCCTGGATGGAGAGACTGAAGAACAGCAAGACAGACAGACAAATAGATAAACGCTCCTAAATAGGTAGACCGGCACAAGCAGAGGTACGCTTTTCTTTGATAACAGATCTCATATGTGTTCAAGAACTACATAAAAAATATCTAGGGACACATTATACTACATTTACAAAATCTGGAGTCAGCACTCCTTCACACACATCAAAGGCCGAAATAAACATGCGCACATTTGACTCCATAGTACAGATGCTAATGACTTTTTTTCTGTGGAGGTTTTCTTTTTGGTCAGTTGTGTGGTGGAGAAGATGACTTTCAAGAAGCCCAGTAAGTAAATTCAGTAAGGCCTAAGGAAGTGGGTATTGTCATCTGTTAACTACCATGTTGAGCTTTAAAATCAGGAGAAGCCACAGTGCTCACCACACCGCCATGGTCAATTTTTGAGTGGTAATGTCTTCCTCGAGATGTCATTATGTCAACCACTGTAATAATGTGCTCTCTCTCTCTAGCTTTGAAGGTTTTTTTCCGATCAGTGTCTAGGATTTTATCGGAAGAGTCATGGACCCTAGGGGAGCAACTGCCAAAAACTCATTGTGAAAGTTTGCGGGATCAGATTACTGTGGTGGAGAGAGGGTGAGAGTCCAAGACAACTTTAGACAAATCTGTCTAACTCAGTTTATTTGTTACAGGTTGTCTGATTGCACAAAGCCTTATTTCCCTGTCAATAAGAAAGTATCGCTGCTTAACAGAAAGGCAATTATATGGCTGTATTATGGCTCAACAGAATGGACCTTGGAGCAAAATCATTTTGTTCCTTTAAGATAGTAATTTTCTATTAATATTAAGGTAAAATGTAAAATAAAATCTTTGTAAGAATGATATTCTATGAATGACTAAATGTTCATCAATTATTTATTACTCAGCTATCATGTACTGAAAAGACATCATGGCTTGTGCTCTAATGCTTTTTATCCTTTATTTCTTTAATCTCTGTACTTTGCGCAACTGTTATACTTGTAGAATGAAAATGAGCTCATTTGTATGCTCATTGTCTCAACTAAAATATGATTCAGAGCCAGCTAAAACCCCCGTGTACCATCCATTACTACATTACCCTTACAGTGCTACTTACCCATGGTCAAGCAGGAAGACTATCAGATGACCATAAACTGAGTTTATGTATCCTATGTGCCTTGACCACAACACCATCCTTCCCTTAATTCAGTCACACTTGGTTTTGGTTGTTCAAAATACCACTGATGAGATTTTGCATAAGCAGCAAAGCGTCACCATTGGGCTAAAAGTAGCAGTTAGCTGGACTGTTCCAATCCTAACGGCTTCTGTGGCTTTGAATTGCTATTAATGAGGGCAGGATTTGCCCTTCTATTATTTGGCCTACAAAAGGATTTCAGTGTTCATTGCTTGAGGGGTATGGATAAGGGGAGAAGGATGGTCAAGGTATGGATTTTTGCAGGTCAGTGGTCTTTTTGTTCAGGGCTTTTTTCAGATGGTAAAATCTTACGGTCAGTCATTCCTCAAATATATTAACCTTGCATCAACTTTTTTCGCTATAAGAAGTGCTGCCTATTGCTAACAGCAATTCATGTGTAATCATATGTTTCAGCCAACACCTGCATGAAGCCCATATAAAGAGGTTCTTGAACTCAGGTGACACTGGTCTGCAGGTCCGGAGAGAGTCTGGCTTCCAGCCTAACTGCCCTCAAGAAACATACTCCGGCTATCTATGCGGAACGAACTATTTTTAATTCCACAAATCTTGGTAATTTGCACCTAAGAACTACCTGAAAGAGATTTTGGTGAGATGATACCAATTGTTAATAACCATAGAAATTCAGGAGAATTACAGAAATAAGATCAAGACTGATGTGCAAGTTTTCAAGGCAGAAAAGTGAGATGATGCAGATAGCTAACCAGAAAGCTGAGACTGATGTGATTTCAATTCATGGCAAAATTAAAGGAATGCAGAAAAGCGATTCAATAAGTAAAGAATTTAGAAATAAGGTGTAATTGGGGCCACTCAGTAAGTTCAAATTAACCCGATTTTCTTTTGAAACAACACATTTGATCTATAATAATATCTTTTGAGATATATGAGGTATATAGGCTTTTGTAAGGTCAACTGACTGTGCCGCCAAGCTCCTTCAACCATGAGCACTGCACAGTCTCAATAGCACATGTGTTAAATGGATTAAGAAATGATTAACTAACAGATCTCAGAAATAGGAATGTCAACAGGAAATTAGTTCTGAATATGGTGCATCCACTGGGCTCCTACAGGGATTGGTATAATGTGTCATGTCATTCAGTGCTTTGATCATTGTTCTGAAAACAAGTATAAAAATTGCTGCTCATAAAATTTTCAGATTAGGCAAACTTTTCCAGGTGGCTAAATAATAAATGAAGACAGAGCCTCAGTACCGAGTGATTTGGATCATTCAGTAACCTCACCCCAGTGAAACCAAAGATGGTTTAGCAGATACAGACATAAGTACAGCTCTAGAAATAAGTAATGCAGACTGTGCACAAGACCTTCAGACCAGCAACAGATGCTTTTCTGGAAAATATGAGTAGATACGTTAAATTTATGCTTTGGCCAGGCAAGATGTGACCCAGGACAGGGTTAATGAAGTAAACTGTAACAGTCTGTTATGTACAGTGGGTCAGACCACATTATTTCAAAGTTTTCAGTTTTAGACCACAAGGTCCAAGTTCACCTGACCACACGTATACACTTAAAATATAGACCTATAGACTAAAATATAGACTTAAAATATATAAAAAGTATAGAAATAGTCACTCTTGACTCTCTTTATAGTCACAGAATCATAGAATCATGGAATGGTTCAGGTTGGAAGGGACCTTCAAAGATTATCCAGACCAACCCCTCTGCCATGGGCTGGGACATCTTCCACTAGATTAGATTGCTCAAAGCCCCATCCAGCTTGATCTTGAACACTTCCAATGATGGGGCATTCACAACTTCCCTGGGCAACCTCTTCCAGTGTCTCACCACCCGCATCATAAAAAAATTCTTCCTTATGTCCAGTCTAAATCTACCCTCTTTCAGTTTAAAACTGTTAACCCTTCTCCTGTCACTACAGGCTCTGGTAAAATGTCTTTCTCCACATTTCTTATAAGCCCTCTTTATATATTGAAAGGCCACAATAAGGTCTCCCTGGAGCCTTCTCTCCTCCCAGTTGAACAACCCCAGCTCTCTCAATAGTCAATAAGGAGAGATGCATTTTAAAGTCATGATATATATTTTCAAATATAGATTACAAAAATAAGCTAGACGAATCAATCTCCAAGGGATCCTATTTCTTTCCTTTGCTTATAGAAGACGCCAGGGTGACCATCCTCGATGAGGATATCCCAGGATATTCTAGATTCAGATATCCTAGATATCCTCACTGTGGCTTTCTAAAGTTATACAAGATGAATCCCACCTCAACTGACAACAAAGGAAGCAAATTCCCTTGAAGTCAGGAAACATTAACATGTCTCTTACTAAATTATACCTTCAGAACAGCTCATATCAGGAAAAACTCAATTCACTGTTAAAGAATCTCAAATTCAACTGACAACTTACTTTGGAAAATCGTCTGAGAAATGATGAAAGTGCCCAGTTTTCAGAAAGAGTTTGTCCCAATTTCATAGTGTACTTTTTGTATCACCAACTGTGTACCCCTCAGGTGAGGTTTAATCAGTAGCCACCTTTAAAGTCTCATATTTCGTTTATATCAAGATATTGCAGATTGAGTGGAATGGTGCTCTCTCTTAAAATCCATTCTTCAAAGTGTAATTCAACAATAACATCAATACATTCTGATTGGTGGAGACTTCAGGGTGTCTTTATGACAAACCGAACCACATCTGTCCTTCAAACAGGACTACTGACATTTCCAATGACGGGGAAGGGAGAATGGCAGGCCTGCTCACCCCTATGTGTCTGGCTTGCTTCCCTGACGTGCCATCATTGCTCATGCCCTACTCCAGCATAATCGAGCAGGTCAGTGGTTATTCCAAGCTTCACCCATTCCAGATTCCACCCTTAACCCCCCAAAATGAGTCTTTTATAGTTAAATGATTCACTTATTAGGTAAAATAAACATGAAAATAATGTCAAATTAAAATAAAGCGAAGTAGCATGAAGTTAAATTCAGACTGACACTGAGCAAACAGTCTGGCTGGAATCATTATACCCTTTTGGAAACAGGCACGGATATCGGAGCATGGATCCAATTAGTTTCAACTCGGAGGACCCTTCCTGTTCCTGGCTCCCTGAGCTTAAATCTCACAGTTTAGATGTTAATTTAGAGTTAGGGACAACTCTCCTGCAGTTGCCGTCTACAGGAACTCAAGAAACCTGAAAACTGTGTTCTGAGGCCAAGACAACAAAAGAAAAGTATTGAAAAGTATGTAATTTATCATTTGCAAAGATCTTTAAGACCTTGGTCATGTAAATGCTCAACAGGTCTTGGCTCCTATGAAAGCTTGGAGAGAGACCCAAACCCAAGGCAGGTTCACCAAGTCCAAGCTCTGGTCTTCATATCTGGAGCCAACAGACAGGCCAATGTACACAGAAGAAAAAATGAGTGGAAAGGGACGTGCAAGGGCTGCTCTGCAACTGCTTAAGAGAAGTGCTAGACCACTCTTTTAGGCTTGCTATTATTAATTGGGCTCCACAACTGATTTAGTCAGATGCACTACCAGACCACTGCTACAACCACTCCTTAGCTTTCCTGCTACTGCCCCTCACCTCAGCCCTGCAGGTACGAAACAATATGCAAAGTGGTACGAAAGAGCGAGTAAGCAGTATGGAGCAAGCGTCTGGCTGTAGACGACACTCTGCCTTTCAGACATAAGCTTCCTTGTTGAAGTTGTGGTATCATGTAAGGAAAACAAAAAAAAAAAACCACAAAATTAACTCAATGATGCCACTTCAGGATCCAGTCAGACACAGGATCCATCACTGGGCACAGCTACAATCGGTGCCACTGAAGTACAAACCCAGAAGAGGAGAGAAGTACATTTTCCAGCTAAGATATGTATGGCTGAATTCAGTGAGGAGAAGACATCTTTCAGGCTCACTTGGAAGAACCATTCTCAGCAGAGCTTGTAGATTTTAAATTGCTATTTCAATCATGTTCAGGGTGTATATAATATGAGGTACATCCCTACTTGTTTGCAAACATGCCACCATCCTGAGAACTGGCAGCGTTCTTCAGCTGTATCACAAGGGGTGATATTTTAATATCCTGACCCAACAGAACTCAGGAACATCCCAGCTGTCATGAGGCATCCATGACCACCACAGATCAGATTTGTGCAGTTCTTGATTTTGCACGCAGTGAGAATCAAGAAAAGTGTCAGGATGTTATTTCAAATACTTGGCTCTTTATTTATATTTTGGGTGGAAAATACGGACACTGAATACTTTTTTCTTTTTCTTTCAATTTCTTCAAAAAATCTCAAAGCAAATGGAGTCACAGTATTTCTGCTGGTACACCCATACTGTTCTTCTGAGTTCTGTGTATTTAGTGGCAAGCAGTTTTCAGCTCACTCTCTCTGCTACACCTTAAAACATCGACGCACACTATGCATTGTGCATACACTTAAATTCCCTTTCAGCCCAATGAAAACCATACATATATTTTTAATTATCAAACTGTTGACTTTGAAAATTGGGCAACAGTGATTTAAAAAAATATCAAAGTTGATATCACCATGTCTGCCAAGTTAGAGTGATCCAATCAAAACTTGGCATAATCAAGTGGTATGAATTCTTCCAAGCATTCATTACAATCTTTAAAACAATCCTTCATCCAAAAGGCTGATACAGCATCAGTCATCACTCCAAGGAAGCATTTACAAAATAGGTAAGAGAAGAGAAAAGAAAAAGCAAAAAGCTCTTATTAAAATGCATACAAATTGGGCAAAGAAAGTCTTAACTTTGTTTTTATCATGCTCACTTCTCCAATATGGCAGCCCATGTTGCCTTCTTTTGCATGTCATCAGTGTAGGTTGAGTATTCTTTGGATGGGGACATCAGCTTTTCTGCAGAACACTTTACATCCTGGCTGTGTGTCACAGGGCTATGTGACACACAAAAAAAGGCCATGTCTACGTTATTCTTGGGGAACTAAAACCAGCAAGACGGCACCTCTGTAGAATTTCTCCCTTACTGCCCCAGGGAGGCTGAAGATCTCTGCCAGCATCTGGTAGTTCCAGGCTAAAGCCACAAGCATAAACAAAAAAAGGTGGAAGTTACCCTTGGCTGGAGAGAACTTCTTCAGCCTCCACCACTATGATGGAAAGGCATCCTCGGTGTCAGTCTCACCCTCCCAACATGCCTTTCTGCAAGACCAGCCACCTTCCCAGCATGCCCTTTGGTGGCACCTTGGCCCTGTGGTTAATATGGCCACTGCTGCTGACAGAAAAGTGAGCCTTGACCTACCCACACATCCCAAGCAGAGCCAGCAGCCTGGGTCTTCTCCTAGAACACAAATGGCCACTTGCAGCTTCCTTGCTTTCTCCAAGACACACTTCTTCTGCCCTGCCAGCCTGTCATGACAGTCGAGCCCTGGCACAATCCACTGTGATCCCCCTGTCCTTTCTCCACAGTCTTCAAGGACCAAAACACCCATTATCAAGAAGATATTATAACAACACAACTCGTTGGAGGATTTCTGCCCTGGAAAGGTTGCCAATAAACCAATGGCAAAAGCTCACCTACATATCAAAAGAAAAGTTTTTGCGGGTTTATGCACATAAACATCTTGCTTACTTTACTAGGGAAGAGAGATGGCCGGAGAGAACTACGAGCCCCAGAATCATTGCTGTCGATGACTGGAACCAAAACGTTATACCCAAGACTGCCCTCTTAATCCAGTTTGATCCATTCATATCTTCAAAACCAGTAGGTAAGGCACAGAATTAGAAGCCAACTGCTTCTTTCAGACACCTCTGCCCCATTCACTATCCCTGTCATCTGAACGAAACCTGCAGAGCTTGACCTTGTGAAATCTCATGGGAGTAACGACTTATTCTCCTACATGATCCATATCTTCCGCCCAAGTCCACAGATTACAAGCATAACTGGGAGTAATGACTAATGTCCCTCACCAGACTGGACCAAGGGGAGAAAGTACAATCATTCACCATTATTTGTCCTCTGTGGAACTACAAATCTTTCTGTGATTCTCTTATTTTTACCCTTAAAAAAAAAAAAACAGAAGAGAAGCTGCAAAGAGCACTCAGCTTTTACTAGTACGTAAGAGCATGTCGAGTGGATTATGAGTTGCTAGGGTCAGGAACGTGGTACGGTAATGCAGATAAAGTACCATGGAGTAGTAGTAGCTAGGATAGCGCTGGCTCCTAAATTGACCTCTCAGCAGCTTTGAGACAACCCTTTGAACCCGGCAGGTGTGAAATGTAAAGTAATAAATCCTTGGAGTAATGTTGAAAACCTAAGAGAAGGCATTTGCTTATTGCAAGCCTAATGCCACTATTTTATTAGATTTCAGATGAGAAACCCGTGAATACAGTATGGAGCAGAAGATTCAGCACCTCAACACAAGATTAAAATCCTGCCAAAAGGACATTATTAAACAGAAGGCATTTAGAAAGGAAACAACCCATGATAGAAGGGGTTGTCTTCATGGTCCCTTAATGATGGATGGCCTAAGGGCATTCATCCTAGGAGCTGATGGCAAAGACTGCAGTCTGGCTCCTACCAACCCAGATGTATATGTTTATATAAGCAAATCAATGTGCCTCTGCATGATCCCTCTCCTCCATTTTTATCTCACAACAACATTGGAGCAACTTCAAAGCCAGCTTCATTTTCTTCAGCACAGATATTGCCAGTCACTATTTTACACAATACAGCATTTCATCTATTTTAGTACTAAGCATGTCGTGTAATTAAACACATAAGACCTATTTTCAGCATCAAGATTCTGCAAGCTAGTTGAGCAGACGCTACAGAAGTAGATGGTAATGCTCTCATTGACCTCACAGAAATCAGAGAAAGACTAATCAGAAATGGTTCTGGAAACAGCATCTTGAAGACACCAGTGAAGAAAAAACTGCTCATCTTGATGTCAGTAACGCATTTCCATAACTTGCCCCGGCGCAAGGCAAAAGACACAAATCTCAGTACCTCCTGATGTCCGCTTTACAACAAGAGATTGTGGCCACTCTGGCTCCTTGAATTCTATAAACAGTGCAGTCCCAGCACACTGGCTACTGTTTTGTATATTAAATTGTTGGGGAGGTGGTATCAATAAACGGCTGCACAGTCAAATTAGTACTGTTTACTGTCAAATTAACAAGGAAAGTGATACTTTCTGCTCTTTGTTTATAACTCTGCACAGTTGGCCCTGGCACCAGAAAGACGAAATGAAAATGGACGGCTCCCGATGGCAGATGCTCTCCTAGATCAAACAGGAGGGAAATTTTGTTTGTCTTATAAAATAAACAGTATCTTTTCAGGTTCATGTGCTCAGAATAACAGCTATTCAGTTGCACCAGCTGTTTTTTATTTCACTGCTAATTGTACGTCTCATTCCTCGACCGACTTGCAGGTCATTGTTTCCTTGCTGTTGTTCACTCAGGGGAAGGGAAGGGGCGCCCAGCGCACACGTGTGTGCACGAGGTAGAAGAGTGGGGAGATGTTTAAATGCCAGGATGAAAGTTGTGTGCATTTGTAGGCCAGTACTGAGCTTTAGAAGATACACCCTGGCCTTCCAGCACGCTCCCCAAGCTTTGTTCTTGGAGAGATGGTATGAAAGGGATGTCGAACACTTGCTTGCGACAGTTATACAAAACTGAGCCCACACGAAGGGTGATTTTTCCCCCCAAATTCCCCTGAAGTCTACAAAGAGTCCTTAAAGAAATCTTCTGAGCTCTTGAGTCAAAATATAAATTTTGAACAGAAGTGAATCACTGTTCTCGTTAAAATGTCCACTTTAACAGGGAAAACTTAATTGAGTCCACCTGAGCCTCATTTTTTGGTGTGGTCTAGGCTACTCGCATCAGGAAATCATTCTCTCTGCACACTGCGCTTCTTGCCGTTAACTCTCTTTTCTGACTTTTCTTCCTTCACCTCCCCATTCATTAAAATTTCTCTTACAATCACTAATTTTGTAAAATCCCATGCACCCAGACAGAATTACAGAAAGGCTGCCACCAAACCACAAAATTAAAAAAAAAAAAAAAAAAATTGGTCAGAGAAAGTGTGCACAAGCTTTGCTTATGATAGATTTCACCCTAATTTTACATGATTTGCACTTCAAGATGGGTTTTTGCAAGGAACTTGATGTTGGTGTATTTTCCTCCTTGAATCCAATAATTTTACCACGTATGTGCACGAGTATAGTTAGGAGAGCTGTGTGGAGAGCTTTCCAGAGCTACATTTCTTATCAGAGAAACTAAAAATTGGAGAAAGTAAATACACAGACTATCACAGTACACTGTTGGCATCCTTTGTTAAATGCTCAGAAACTATGGGAATGAGGGTGGGCATAAATGCTTGGATGCATTAAAACCAAAAGCCAGCTCTTCTCTGTCTCCAGTTAAAAGGCTTTTGTGGTGATATCATGTTGATAAGAACTTTGAAATGTTATAAATAGGTAGATATGATCTCTAAAGAATGTGTTTGAGGTCATTCTACCTCATCCATCTCAAGAAAAAATTCACTGCAGGCAACTTCTGCAGATTAGGTGAAGTTTGGTAGACAGTTACAACAGTGAGAGTTGGTCATTTCTCCAGAGCGACTTGGTAGCTTACAGATGAGTATTACAGTAGGGATCCCTCACCTAAACGTTTTATTTATAAGTTAGACATGAAGGCTGGGATGAATCATGCCCAAAGTGCTTTCAGGAGGCGTTTACATGTGTGCTGGGCATCCAGCCCCCTGTTTTAGTCAGTGGAGGTTTATTCCCAGTAGCCAGTGACATCTAGACTGAGGTTCATCTTGCTGTAGACACCTACATCTGGTCAGAGGATCTTTGTCCAAGGTTCCACTAACCGTACCAATAAGATTTTAACTATAATGGGAGACAAGGCAACTAGTTCACAGGTAGATATCTACATCTATAAACACCTGAAGTTATGAATTAAGGTGACATCTAAGTTACTTGCCTGGATTCCCTGTATAAATGATGGAGGGGAGTGGGAACCTCACAGTGTTCCTTATTCCACCCTAAGAGACAACTGTAAAATAATGGGTGGGATGGCATACTGTGTTAAGTTCTAAGGAACCCTAGATGAGTGATTTAAGCTACTCACATAGATTTAGAGGACTGAAATTCAATGAGACGGGAGAAAGAGAATGAGAAAGAGAGAGAAGAAGGGGAGGCAAGAGAGAGAAAGAAATAAAAAGAAGGAATGAAGGTAAGAAGGAATGAAGGAACGAAGGTAAGAAGGAATGAAGGAACGAAGGAAAGAAGGAACGAAGGAAAGAAGGAAAGAGAAAGAAAAGTGATTTATCTTTTTTGTTATAAAACAATGTATATATGGTATATATATGTATATGTGTATATACGGTCATCTTTAACGGCATTTTTAAAGAACAAATCCTAACTTTAGCAAGATATCAAATCAGGATCCTACGAATTGAAATTTTCCCTGTGCTTTCTTCTGAGTGTTTAATGATATACTTCGTATCCAAAAGCCTCTGTAATGTTATTCCTTCAGCATGGCACTTCCCAAATGACTAAACTTCAGAAATAAGTGAAACTATTTCTGAATGCTGCTGGACATTTGCAGGAAAATTACATCCGAACAACACAACAGCAAAAGGTGCCCAAGTAACATACAGCATAGCTCTGCTAAGCCCTAAACACGGCAGCTACTTTATTTAACTCTAACAGCATTTCTTTTGTGCAATGCCAACTAATGCAGGACAACTGCATAAACAGATAAACGAAATAATTTTTTTGCAAATCTGAGCCAGGCCCTTTCAGAAGACAACTAGGAATGTAGCAAAAGTGATCAAACGCAAAAGAGCCTGCCAGGCTTTATTTGCTCTCTACTCCCTGTCTGTTGGGGATTGACATTTTTTATATTTTTATTTCTTTTTTAAAAACAATAGTTTAGACAAATGTGTCTAGACTGATGGTAGAGCAAATGTGACATTAATTATGGATTCCTACACAGTGGCTGAGTGTATGTGGGCAGTTGCCAGTTCCCAGGGAAACAAAAATTGCCAGGCTGCCAAACTGGAAATAACTGCTCATCTTACCACGGTCACGTCTCTGAGCGTGAGTGGTGTCAAATGTTTCAGAGGAGGTTGCTGGCACATCAGAGTGGACAACTGTAGGGCAGCGGCACTGGCAAGGTGCTGCTGCATTTCCAGTAAAAGGTGTTAATGGAGAGGAGCCTACAAGGAGAGTTGTTTTCACAGCTCTGTGGGGGGCACTTCAGATCCTGTCACATGTCAGCCGAAAGAGAATTTGGCCTGAGGAAAGTTTGCTGCCACTGTGGTAAGGCTGCTTCTGCACCCCAGCCCAGCCCACTTGGTGGTACCCCTTCGTCTGCTCTCACAGGGTCGACTTCCTCAGGCTTGTCCACGCGTCAATGGGTACCCAGCAAGGAGGCAATATTGCAGATCTTTTGCGACAGTGTTAAAACATCTTCCTGGCTGGGAACATCTTCCATCCTGGGAAGACTTTTGTGTTATTCTGGTTCCATTACATTGGTGGCTCCAAATAAATGTGTTAGCAGTTAATAAACTAATGCCTTTCCCATCTCAGTTGCTTCCAGTTGATGGCTCTGATATTCCAACAAAAATTGCCATTATTAATTCTAAAGTGAAATCCTTCTGTTTTGCTCTATTTAATATCATCCTATTTCTGCTTTTCTCACCCTCAGGACACCAGTTCTCCCTGCATGATACCCAAGTCCTTCTCTTTGTGCCATCAGCACATCTCAACAGCCTTTTGTGCTAGAGTGACTAATGACCATATTAAATATGCTCATTCTTAAGAAATGGTTAATGACAAGCATAATTCTTGAAAAAAACCGATCTAGTAACCTCCTTCCAGCCAAATACATCATTTCTTTCATCACACGCATTTTTGCTTTCTATTGAGCTGATTCCTTACGCTTCTTCCAGTTAATTCATATTTGATCACTGATGGGCTACGACATACATTGTGTGACATCTTGTTTTATATTGTGGTATATTGTTTCTAATTGTTTATTGATATATTGGATATATTGGATATAATTGTTTATATTGTGATATCGGCTTTTGGAGGGCAAAGCAAGATACAAATGCGCTATAATCACAGGGCAATGTCACTTAGTGTAGAACATACTGCTGACCATACCCTTCTCAGGTTATACGTGAAAGTCTGCGTTGTACCAGTGTCCCACATTGCGCTGTCAGCTTCTGCACAAGTACATAGGTAGATGTCTCTAGCAAGAAAAGCACTTTTTAATCTTTGGGCCCATGGCTGAAACTAAAAAAGAAATTTAAGAAACCTAAAAAAAATTAAAAAAAGAAAAAGAAAGTAGGCAACATAATTTTGTCTTTTAAGACTCAGCAGTATAATTTTTAGAACTTGCCAGTGACACAACCCGTTATTGGTTTGCCCATATTAAAAACTTCCTGGCTTTATTTTTAATTAAAAATAGCTCTGACTGGCAGAAGTGCTGAAGGCTGTAACCTTCTGGTTATCCACAAAACTAGAATAACAAGGGCAACGGGGCAACCTCTCCTCACCCTGCCTCTGCACGCTGTCTCTGTTCTCCCAGAGGGTCTAACTCTTCCCACTCGGTCTAGGGCTGTTTTGCTGAGTCTGACACCAAAACTGCGGAGCTGAATTTCCTGTAGGGATGCCAGGGACAAAACCAGAGTCAATGTGTAGCCACAAAAAATCCCTTAAAACTTAAGACACAGAAAAATGACTCAGACTGGCTGAGGAAGCCAGTTCATACAGATAACTACTCTCTGTAGCGTTCAGGCTAGGGTGAAAGAGGTGGGTGAAAACTCCTGCCCTGTCATTAAAACAGCAATTTCCCTGAATTCTCCCTGAATTGAATTCTCCATTGCCTTGAGTGATCCGCTGGCGAAAGTGCAGCAGTCAGCTCCGCTGGTGCCAGAACCACAGGCGCTAGGCATTGCTAGAACATCGCGCGTTCTCTCTGGAGGCAACACACCTCCCTAATTTTTCAATTCCCCACTTTTTTGAGGGGTATGAATATGGAGTTGCTGAGAGGAGAGTGGGTGGGCATGGACTGTATGAATCTCTGCTGCTCCGGATCCATCAAGGATCTGAGACAAATTGTTAGGACATTCATAGATAGCTTTACTGCCCCATTTTGAGGGCCACGAGGATGATCCGAGGGCTGGAGCACCTCTGCTATGAAGACAGGCTGAGAGAGTTGGTGTTGTTCAGCCTGGAGAAGAGAAGGCTCCGGGGAGACCTTATAGCAGCCTTCCAGTACCTGAAGGGGGCCTACAGGAAAGCTGGGGAGGGGCTGTTTGCAAGGGCATATAGCGATAGGACGAGGGGCAATGGTTTTAAACTAGAGCTGGGTGGGTTTAGATTAGACATTAGGAAGAAGTTCTTTACACTGAGGGTGGTGAGACACTGGCCCAGGTTGCCCAGAGAGGTGGTGGAGGCCCCATCCCTGGAGACATTCAAGGCCAGGCTTGATGAGGCTCTGAGCAACCAGATCTAGTTGAAGATGTCCCTGCTGACTGCAGGGGGGTTGGGCTAGATGGCTTTCAGAGGTCCCTTCCAACCCAACACATTCTATGATTCTGTGACTTAATGGCCAAGAGGCAATCAGCATGCTTTCATGGAGTACGGCTATGTCCTCCTGACCTGAATGAACGATTCATGCATGTGTTGACCCTTGTCACTGCTACAAGTTGTAAAGGCACGTAGAAAGAGCTTGAAAACTAGGGCTCCAAGAGATATGCCAGTGGGAATGCCACCTCCTGTGGTCTGTATCACCTCCACCTTAGCCTCCACCTAGCAGCTAGTGTGTAATGATCTTTCTACCTCCTCAGCTCTGCTGCATCCCCATGTATGAACTGATGCTGCTGGTGGAGGTGGGCTTGTGTGAGGACACCAGACCGTGAGCAGAAAAGCAGGGTGGTGACCCCCAACAGAGAGGCAGGGTGGGCACCTGGGAACGATTGCGCCTGGACCCATCACTGCCAATTCCACCAATGCTGTTTGTCAAACTCCTGCCTCCCCGTGCTGCTCTCTTTACCATGTGGTTTGGCTTTGAAGGCAGAACAGGTTTATTCCAATCAACTCCCCGGTACCAGCAGGGCAAAAAAAAAATCCCTTTTAACTCAAATCTTGCCAAGGAAATGCTTCTTTTCTACAAGAAGAAAGCAGTCTTTGAAAGAACTGCTTCCAGCAAAGATGTACCCTGAAGAAAAACTTTTACAGATACAACACACAGAGGAAACCGGAAAGCCCTTGCAATTGTATATCAGGAACGGGCTTCTAAAGGGCCATTCAAAATGAGAGCTTATTGTACCCAAACTAGTACATGGAGCATTATTGTACCTGCCAAAGTAAGTGACCACACATGGGAACAGCAGAAGCAGAGAGGGGGGACATGAGGTAGTGTATGGGGCCAGGGCATTTGTTCCCAGCAAAAACATCAGTTTATGGTTCTTGTTTCTCTCAAAACACACAGAGAAAATCAAAACGTACAGCCTTCCTTCGGAGAGTCCATCTTGTAAATGCACTAAGTTCATTAAATGAATTTATTTCATAAAAACCAGGCAAACATACCTGGTGTGGTAGGAACTATTAACCTGGGTAGAGTAAGATCTACAAGTGACAGCGAAAGACTCTGAATGATATTTTGGGCTTCCTAAGCCACCAAGACCCCTAAGCTTTTTCTCCACATTTGGACTGGCTGACACCTTTGATGTTGTTCGCATTTCCATTTAAAAAAAAAAAAAAACAATCTAGAAGAATATTTATTTTCCATTAAATCTCAGGCAAAGAAAAATACCTCTTTTCCAACTGAATGGATTATGGAAGCAACTGTTTTGCTGTTCCCACTGTGCGCAGTTGTACTAGTTTAAGTAAACTTGTTCGGCTTCTGCCAGTAGTCAAATCCTTAACACCTGTGCACAACAGGAGACCAGTGATTTTTGATCTACTTCCATTTACAGGATGTGTCTTTAAACACAGCCTAAATTTAAGTAGGTGGTATTGTCCCATGGATAACTCAGTAGTGAAGAAGCTGGAGATAAACTCTAAATATTCTGTGTTCTAGTACTTGTGTTATTAATGTCTCTCTGTGCCTCAGTTCCCTTGCCCTTAAAAGAGCATTAATATGTCCTGAAGTGTTACTCATCCAAGGTAGTACAGTAAAACTAACCAGTCCTGTTTATTCAGGAAATTCTAAACCAGAAGTAATACACCATATTAGTAAATATGCATGTAAGTCCAATTTTAGTCTTCAAGAATGCCCCGAATGAGTAAAGGTCCGCAAAAGCATTGACTGAGGGTTGCTCGAAAGGGAAAAGAAAACTATTTTCTTGTTTTTCCTTTGATTTTTAACCATCTTTTTCCAGCCTTTTTTAACTTTCTAGTGATTTTCCTGGCTTTGTTCATTCCTGTGTTTTTCTGTTGAACAATGCCTACATGTTGGGTTGACTCATTTTGTTATGTTTTGTTTTTTGTTTTTCCCCCTCTCATATTATTTTGTTGAATTGGTCCCTTCTGATGGGAAGCGCTGATCTTTCCCTACCCTCATTGTGATAAGGAACAGATATGAGACTACTTAAAACAGGCATTTTTCCTATCTTTTTTTCATAATTGGACTTTTGGAAGAGAAAATCATTTAAAATAAATAGGATGCAACCTCAGAATAGGTCTTTTGTCTTGTACTAGAACTTGATTTCTTCATGAGGGCTAGTCTGAGGCTGTTGCAATGAATTATATGTTCTCAGCATTCGAAGATTTTGAACGCTCACTGCCAAGTGCCAGGAGTTACTATTAATAGTAAGCTTTTGACTACTCCCCACCCTATAAATGACTGCTTCTGATACAGAATGGGCTCATACTTGGCATAAGCAACATATGTGAAAGACTGCACATTCAAGAAATACATGTGTTCCCTATGAAAACACGAGCCAAGATGCAACAGAGAAGAGAAAGGGGAGATGGGAATACTTTATAGGCCGTGAGAGGAAAGAGAAAAGGCAACACACAACAAAATGAACCTGCCGAGTGGGGAGTCCCAGGTGGGGAAGGTATGTAAGCCTGTGTGCGTGATCTCACCAGCATCAGTGGGATATTCATGGTCCGGGCTCAGGTCTCACTGAGACCCTTGGAGATCCCTCCCATTACGTTGGTGCTGGATCCCCAATCCCTCTCCTGCCCCAACCTTGCAGCTCTTGCCCCAGGCCTTCTTCCTTGACCCTTTGCTGAGCTAATTCAGCATGTTAAAGGGACAAAAGATGTATCCAATAACAAAAAGGGTGAAAGTGTGCCATTTCCTGCCATTTTACTGAAGTGACTGAGCTCACACTGGGGTCGGACACGCAGTAGAGCCAGCCCAGTGGAGGGGCAGGACCCTGGTGCTCAGGTGTTCAATGAATTCCTACCCTAACACCTTCCAGAAATATGCCTCTGGTTGTTTATGATGGCTATATATTTAGATATTTTACTTTATTTTGACCATAAACACACAGACTGCACCTACACCAGTACATTAAACATGGGAGCAACTCTTCGCTGGATGTCCATGTCCATACTGCTAAATACTCTCCCAAAATTGGGCAGCTGCACCTGAAGTGATACCGGGAAAGGTCCCCATTCTCTGCTAGCTCACAGCTCACAGCTGGGCCCTGTTGGGACCAGGCCAGAAGCATGCTGGGGAAAATTCAGGCAATTCAACAGCAGAGACAACCGAGGGGCTGCATCTGAAAATGCTCCTTGGCACTGTATAATCTATCAGCATAGGTGAAGACACGGTGTCTCTGGTCGAAAAAACTCAATAGCAGCAGCAGCAACATAAAGCCATGGATCAACCGAAGTAGTCAAAACCAAACACTGCATTCTCCATTCCCATTTTGCTTTCAGAGCCCCTCCTAACAAGATGCCTCGAGTCAACAAGGTATTTACTTCCTTATTTATTCTAAATTCATGCCAGGGTCGAGTAACTGGTCTTTTATTGATTTCCTTCCTTTCTTCAGAGATTTGTTCCTTCCTCCCGTCTCCTCTTCTCTGTCTCAGATGATGACCCTGTCATATAAATGTTCCACAAACACTCCCAGCACCTGGACCTCAAGTTGTCACTTCTTCAGAACTCACTTTTAAGGGAGTTGGGGAAGCAGAGAGAAGGGAAAACATACAGAGTGAATTTGTTTCTGGCTTTGCACTAGAACAAATCCAGATTAATTCCAGTTGTGCTGATGAAAGAGAAATTTGTCTTTGTGCTACCCAGCAGGGATCTTATAGGCTACAGAATATTCCCCTCCTCGGTTGTAGACCAACACAACCTTACGGCACACGGGCTGTCTCTTCACAGCCCTCGTCTGGCTCAGCCCTGATGTGCTGAGATGTCAATATGAGCTTTTACCCTGGCTCCAGTGGGGGATGTCTGCAGATCTTGCCCGGTTTGCTTCTTGCTCATCACATTTTGCTGGCAGCTACCTCTACTGTTGGAGGTACGAGTGTGTTCTCAATTATAGATCTCCTAACCGCTGACCTGTGGCACTGCAAGGAGAGGAGCCTTTCCAGGGCTGGAACAGAGTTTGTCCTTTTCAGAGGAGTGGTTCAGTGAATGTAACTGCAGATAATCTTGGGGGCTGGTTATAGCAGCTGCTGATCGCCCAGTCCAGCAAAGCATGCAAGACCAGTGCTTCAGTTCAGGCCACCTGTAGCCCTGTTCATCTCCACATGAGATTATTCTCACTTCACCCATTCTAAAGCTGAATGTGTAGTCTGAGATGGTCCCCCGGAAAAGAAGGTGTTTCCTCCCAACCTAAGAGACTTGTCTACAACCAGCAAGGTAAACAGCTTTGTGGAGGTGCTCATCTCACATCACTGGTGGCAGAGACACCTTGGTCTGAGGTGGCCAAAGTTAGATGAGGACAAGCCCACCTGAAGGGTTTGGTGTGAGCCCCTGACTTTGCAGGGTCACACTGAGATCCTCTGGGCTCTGCAGAGGCAACACGCAGCCCTTACCGATACAGCACTTCCTGAAGATAAATAAAAACCTCAGCTCCCTCCTCCTCTGCATCGCCATCAGCCAATAGATCCTCACGGTTGAAAGTAATATAGACAAACAAGCAGATCTGTGTTTCGCAGCAGCCAGGTTTCTAAGAGGGTTTAATGTCTTTTTCAGTGAAGATTTTTGGAGAATGGGGTACCAGAGTCCCGGTAGGAGACACCCAGTGCTGCTGGCTGAATTCATTGGAAAATCTGGCCCAGCCTCTAGACACCAAATGGAAGAAATCCAACTCCTGGCTCTTTAGAAAACCTGTCCCCTTGCATTTTAAATGGTTCCTTGTTTATCTCCCCCACAGCTGTCAACTCTTGCAGTCCTACAAGGAGTCAGCAGCAATCCAGTGCTAGAAAATAGTAAATAAAGAAATACAGAGAACTGCAAAGAGAACACCAGCAGGCCTGATTTCCAGAGCTCATCTTCATGTATACTGCAGGCACGGCATGAATTCGTAGCTCTCTGGGACCCAACACTTGCACTTCACAAAGCTGGGGCAACCACTTGTTCCCCTCAGCCACCGCACGTGTGTAACCTACGTGCCTGGGAGTTTTTCACTACAAACTGCAGTCAGTCCTGGTTTGTACAACTCCAGGCTGTCCTCCTGTGAGAAGCCACACAGCTCCTCACGATGCTTCTGACGCAGCGATGGCAAACACCGGGAAGGGGCTGACTGCCCGGGTACCACCACCAAGCCATGGCTCAGCTGGAGAAGCAGCTGCAGAAACCCAGCTTCAGCTCAGCTGGGGCTGGAGACCCGAGGTCAGATGTCCAGTCTGAACCAGGACCTTGGTTTCTCGCTGCCTAGAGAGCATGTGGGCATGTACCGCGCTTGAGTGGCTGAGCAGATGCTTAAAATAAGGAGAAAACACTTTGAAAATGTCATCTCCACCGCTGCCTTTTGTGCCCACAACTATGTTTGCACAAATATATCAGGGGTATCAAGAATTTTATAATGATACTCCCTCACCCGTGGTTCCAGTTAAAACCACTGTAACAAACAAAACATACAGAGCACATCGCTGGCACCAGAGGCTGTAATTTTCTCTGAGCAGAAATATTACCAAAAAAGAAAAAAGAAAAAAAAAAGGAAAAAAGGCAGGATTTCATCCAATTTAGGAAGAAATCTATGCAGATCTTTCCTTTCATTAAACTTCTCAACTATTATTAAAGGAAAGTCAGTAGCCAAAAATTCTTTGATGATGACATTGAATCATTTGATGATAGAGTGTTTTGGGAAAGGCTACAGATGCAGATCACTGGTAAAAACCTTGAGTCCCAGGAAGAATAATCTTTCAAATGTCACACTTTCCCTTTTGCAGGGGAACACTTTTGACCCTCTTTTTCAAGTGAGTGCTACGTTTTCTCTGAACTACCCTGGTTTCGCAGCTATCAGGAAAATAATATACAATGCCTTTTCTTCGGAACCTGCAGAAGATCCTGGCTGATGGCAAAGAGAAAGCAAGTACCACGGCAAGAAATCTTGGTACTGCAGAATACGAAACATGCAATGCCCAAACCTAGTGGGAGCAAAGGTGTTTATTTTCTTATTTTCCTGCTTAAGACATGCTGTGGTTTGGACATTTCATAAAACCACAAGGAAAGCGTGGGTTACATAGCGAACAATTCGTCGCTGCATAAGTCTTCGTTATTCCATAGTGCCTACGTATCTTTATGTTCCAGGTATCCCTAATGATTGATTCCTCACTAGTTTTTAGCGCCTGGATGCAGACACTTTAAAGAAGAACTGACTTTTAGAGGTGCTGATCAGTGCTGTTCAGAGGACGGAGCCATGTGAAGGTGCTTCCCTTGCTGTGTCACCCCCATCCGGTGACATTGACCTTCTCCCTTTTCTTAGCTTTCTTTTTTTTTTTGAATCAACCCCTCTCTCTTTAAACTCTGTGGAAATGCTCCCGTTCTGTAGAGCCAATGAGCATGTCTTCAAGCACACGCTAAACTCTATCCCAGATCAACAGACCATATAATCCCCTTGACTTCAACCCTGGATTTAAGGATAAGTATGTGACTATGGATTTTTTCAAGTGGGAGTCAAAGAAACAAAAGATCCCATCCAAGCTGTATCTGGCCAGAAAAGAAGCCGGGGGCTGCGTGCACCCACCCTGGAGACTGAGGCATAACACATTTATTCCTTCTCACCATTTGTATTTCATCGGTCATAAAGTTGTGGCTCCCCTGTTTTATGTGCCACAGCACACATGAACGAAGGTGTTCACCCAGCCCACGTGTCAGAGGACAGTAAATGAGTAAAGCAGGACGGGGGAACACGAGGTCACAGCGACTGTCAGCCAAAAGTTGCCCATTTCAGTGCACTGGAATGAACGACTCCTCTCGAGCTGCCATGTTACTTAAAAATATAATTCCATTTCCAAATACTGACTTTAGATGAGTTATTTAACTTTGGTATCCTGGTTACTTAATGAAGATTAATTGCTTTGGTGGGGTTTTTGAGTGAGTGTCCAAACCAGCAATTTTATATGGAAAATTTTTACTAGATTACATTTTTTAATGAGAATTTCCTTTTGGCTGAAAAATGTTTTTCATCTGGGATAGACATTGCTCAAAAGAGCCCCTAACGGAGGAGTCACACGCTGAAGATCTGAGCTGTGCATTCAAATTTTCCAAAACTGATGGTAAAAATTAATTCTGCCCCTGGGACCCCAAGCACTGCAAGAGGTTCCTGACCGGGTCCCTGCGGGTGATGAGCCACCCTCACAGCTCTCAGGGGGCTCCTGAGAGACATCAGGATTTCATGGGTCTCACTAAGGAGTGGATAAAGGCAGGAGAGGAGCAGATCTGTGATGTCCATTCCTTTGTCTGCTGTAGTGGTGGTGGCACTGAGGAGATAAGGGTTTGTTGGTCAGTATTATTTATCAATTCCATTTTTAGCCCTAATGTTGAGCATGGTGGACCTCAACCTCCTACAACATGAGATGGGAAGTCAAGAGCTAACATGGGGCACGGCATGGATAGATGTTGCAAACAGAGCAGGGAGGAAGAAATAGCAATGAAATTATCATGGTTATTCAGTTTCTGGTGTCCTACATTGTCACAAAAAGAGGGAAGACAGAGACACCTGGTGACTCAGAGAGGAGATTTTCAGAGCATGGTCTGGCTATACTTTTCCATAGACCCAGCAGATGGAAAAAAGGCCCTGAGGAAACACCATTTTTTTTTTTGGCTCTGGCTTTTTCTCCCCAGACCACTGTCTCTAGGTTTCTCTTGCAACTCAGCACCATCCTTTTCCTCTCCCCTTCCTTTCCACAGATGAGGAAACCTTCCTGCGAGCTCCTCTGTTTATGCCAGGAATGGGAAGGTACTCATGGTCTGGTGCTTCACAGAATCATAGAATAATTTGGGTTGGAAAGGATCTTTAAAGATCATCTAGTCGACCCTCTCTCCTCCTCCATTACTGTCCAGGAGATGAGGACTGAACTACTAACCTGGCCATCTGAGTGATGAGTGAACACCTTTGGACAATCCTATGTCTGCAAATGGAGTCTCCAGCAAGACATCTTTGTCCCATTTGGAGTGCAAATTCGTGGGAGTAGCACAGTCACTTCAAGCACTTATTGTATTATTGACATAGATTGTTACATGTTTTCATTGTTATACTGCTACATTACTCTAATAGGATGTCAGTGTGGAAAACTTCTTTCAAAGCTTGCTGTGCCAAACGATGCTGGTGTCACCCATTCACTATTTATCACCATCCCTTATGGCTCCCTGTAGTTTTGCAAGGATGGAATTAACCAAGTGCTCTGCCATCTCCCCCTGGCAGAGCTAGGCAGGCTTGCGCACAACCATCCTCACTGCTCATCCCAACTGCTTGAGGTAGACGCCATCGTTGACTTAAGGAGTGCTCAGGCAACCCCTTGTCCATGGACAGAGTTGTGGAGGTTGTAGCAAACACCTGAGACAAGGACATTTTCCAGCAGCTCAGTAGTTTGCTTAGCAAACCACCGTCCGTGGCGTTAGTTACGGTCCCCAGGTGCTATGGAGATAAAACAAGCCTGAGGTACTGGGCAGAGAAAGGAGGATTTGTGAAGGAGGATCTCAGCCCTCTGCACTGCCCAGGGTGGTTGGTGCCACCATGGTCCCCCTTGGTCACAGCGGCTTGTGGCTATGCGGCAGTGCAGTCAATTTAAATCACCTAAATCGGGTTGTGTCTGTCCCCGAAAAGCGAACGGTAAAAGCACGTTAAAATGGGATTTCGTGAATGGCAACCAACAGAACAAAGCTCCCCAGACAGCCGCTTTTCCCAAGCGTTCCCTTTCCAACAGGCAGCTGGAACTGATAAAGCCATAATTGCCCCTTCAGAGAGCATCACGGGGAGGGGGGCACAGAAACCAGCCTCTGTCCTACCTGGGGGGGCACAAGCGTCTCCTGCAAAGCAAATCTTTGAGTGGAACTAGTGCAAGGATGTAGAGAAAACATTTTTCTTTTTGATTTTTTTTTTTTTAATACATCAGCCAACATCACATCACCTAAATCCCGTGGTCCCTCTGCATCTTCCCAGCCCCGGTCCTGCTGGTCATGCCTGTGGGACCCCGGCGCAGGGGAGGAAGCAGAGCCCCACGTTGCTCCTCGGTGCATGGCACAGATGCTCAGCAGCCGGTGGTTTGGCTGCCAGAGGAGCCCCAGAATCAGGCTGGTCTAGTAGGGAACAATGGCATTGTTGCCACTGGAATAAACGTCCTGGTGGCCCATTTGTGTTTATCTGGTATTTCCATTCTCTGCTGATTAACCCAGCCAAGCGAGGTCTTCATGTGGTAATTACAGCACAGCTCATTTGTGTGTGTTTTACAATGGTGTTGATATAATCCCACTAGAGCACCCCAAGCATGTGCAAGGAGTTCCCACCAGAAATCTAAATAACGCCCCAGCGCTGCTGACAGCTTAATAACATGACAAAGTTCAGCCTCGCTGGATGTCAGGGACAGGAATGCGGCTCAGGCTGCTCTGACCTGGAGCTTTCAAAATACCGTACAGTTGAGGCTGAGCGTTTGACAAATAACCTTTTCTTTGCCTGCTCGAATCCATCAGACGTTACCAGGTGCCATGGAGAGGCCACATGCCACTGTTAAAATGTTAAATTGAGTGGCACGGCCATCGAAAGCTCTGGGGAGGGACATTTATCTTTATTATTATTGTTATTAATAATGCAGATATTGCTGCGCGTTGCATTCCAAGGTATTTTTGCAGCACTAAATCATCTAAACGCCCATCGACGGCCCTGATAAATCACACAATAAACCAAAATTCAATACAGCTGTCAGCCCAGACCCCAAGCAAAAATCTCAGTGAGCTTAATTATAAAGTTCAGGCGGGGACTGAGCCTGTTGGCGTGGGGACGAGCAGCAGCATGGCGCTGCCATTTCAGGCGCTCGGGAGAGGCTGTATCAGCCCTCTCCTCCCGCTCCTCAGTATCTCAGCGCTGCCACAAGCAGCGGGATGAGGACGGCTGCTCATGACAGCATCTCTCATTGGTTTCCCCTTTCCGCTTTTCCCACACTGTTTCTTTGCGTCTTCCTATTCATTTTAAGCTGTTTCTTTCCATTGATATTAATTCTAGTTTTTCTTCTGCTCCGTTCTTGTCCTCCCATACTTTCCCTCCCCCCCATCGCTTGTCCTTCTATCTCATCATCCCTTTCTTGCTCTTTTCCTCTTCTTCTTCCCCTCCCGATCCCCCCATCAAAGCAAGGAAACCGTAACCCAAAGGAAGAACAGGAGTTGAACCTGTGCCAACGCGATGGGCCAAGAGGCTACATATGGAACCAGCAAATCACAGAGCCATGAAGGATGTTAGTGATTTAAAGTTATGTATATTGAAGTCTGGATCTTAAAGTGAATCCATAATGGTAGAGGTA
This sequence comes from Rissa tridactyla, assembly GCF_028500815.1. Classification (NCBI taxonomy): domain Eukaryota; kingdom Metazoa; phylum Chordata; class Aves; order Charadriiformes; family Laridae; genus Rissa; species Rissa tridactyla. The sequence continues at coordinate 120,858,280 of NC_071468.1, read as the reverse complement.
ACTAATGGAGAGACTTAACTGACAGCAAGCAGAGTTTTTTCTTTAACATTGTTATGTTCCCACAAACTCCTCTTTTCCGGTCCCCACCCTTCCCCTGCTCCCCTTTCTGATTAGTTCAACATCCACGTTGACAATGAAAAGCTAAAGCTGCTGCTTTATGAATAAAGATTTAAGCCCATACACCATAAATATGAGTGCTGCTCCGGCTGGATGCAGAGCACGGCACCCGACGGGCTCTGACACCCACGGGGCTCTCCCTGGGGAATCACGCCCCGTGGCAAGGGGTAGCGAATTTTCCCGGCCGAAGGGGCATGGCAGCACGACTCTGGCTGCCGTGAGATAAATAACCTTCCAAGGACTCGGGTTTGACTCGGGCTTCAGCGGAGACGCGGTGCAAAAGCCAGCCAGTCGCCTGATACAGCTCAAATACCAGCTGCACTGATTTTCCGTGATCACTGCAGATACCCGGAACCAAAACGCTGCTGGGAGGGAAGGATGCTACCACAGCTGTACACATACATGTGTATAAATAGATGTACATATGTGTGCATACATACATACATTCAAGGCCAGGCTGGATGAGGCTCTGAGCAATCGGTTCTAGTTGAAGATGTCCCTGCTGACTGCAGGGGGGTTGGACCAGATGACCTTTAAAGGTCCCTTCCAGCCCAACACATTCGATGATTCTATGATTCTATATACACACACACAAAACAAATACAAAGGAAAACTGCACTGAGACACTACGATACTTGCAAAGTCAAACACTCCGAACTTAGGAAAGACCAAATACTCTTCAACTGAGACAAATTTGCTGCTTTTTATGGTGGCACTGGAACCCAAGGTGGCAACGGATGAGGCGCAGGAGCTCTGAGCACTCCCAGCTGCACGTGAAAGCAGTAGGGAAGTACCCCAAAGACCTGCCTTTACTACTTAATGTGTATACATATATATACACCATATATATATATGTAAGTACGTCTGGACTGTGAGATCCCTCTTGGCTCAGGCCACCTAGCACCCTCCCAAACTAATCTGTCCCCAGCATCATTTGGAAGTTCATTTGTCCAGAGCCTGTTTCTAATAAGCAGATTTCAGGCAGCCATCCAGTTTAGGAGGGTAAAAGCAGCATGGACAAGAGCCATTTTGTGCCAGTCCCAGAGACTGGGAGTTTTCCCAGCACACCGGCTTTATTGGTACCCTGGAATTGCTGTGCAGTGCAACGTACTGTGGAAAATCATGTCTTAAATAGGTGAAACCGAGCATCTGAAGTGAAGAGAAAACTCTTATCTGAAGTTCTCAGTCTGGGTTCCCACACTGTGAGACACCATCCTGACCTCCGTAAGGATACAGGGAGTGATGTAACGAATGTTTGTGCAGCAGTTGCAAACAACCCTGCTGTAGGAAGCGGATGATACCACGGCTATTTTAAAGAGCTTCCTAACAGGCTGAGTAAGAAGGAATAAAGAAGGCCCAGCACCACACATCGCATCACCTGCTCAGGGCGCCGAACGGGGCAGGATCGGGGCAGGATGTGGTCCACGAGCCGATGACAGCTGGTATCACAGCCCACCCCGACGAGGAGGTGAATGAGGATTGCATGGGTGACCTGAACTCCAGCAGGTTTTTAAAAGTCCTTCCCTTTGGCACCAGTAACGTTCGTTAACATTGTTTCAACAAAGGGTTGAAGGAAGGGGGACTTACAGTAAATTTTTCCTCAGGTTTCTCAATGAATATACTTCCATCCAGCTTTTCCCAAAACCTGTGGCTCTCGTATGCCAGGGAACTAGAAGAAATCCCCCTATTATCTCTGCTCTAGGAATCAGGAGCATAAGGGTTACTTAAGCACTAGAGAAAACACCTTTTCTTTTTGTTTTTGGTAATTTAGGCTTTCCAGACTGCTGCACCTTCTTCCCCATGGCATGAAATTCCCCTTCGCATTCCGCAATGCTGATTTAAGGAGAAACTTAAAGAGATTAAAGCCCCTGGAGTGTACACACAACACAGGGGAGAGAAGGGCTGTGTTTCCCTCTAGTTGCTGAAGAACCGGGCAGATTGGAGACTGTCCACCAGCCCCTGGCGTGGCCACGTCCAGCCCTGGGACGATGGCGCTGGCGGAGCCAGTTGCAGTCCTGACTAGACTGCGGCTTTCCCCTTTTCCTCCAGGCTTCACCAGAGAAAGGCTAGACGCCGTTAGCGGTGGCTGAATATTGGCCAGATTATGGGGCATGTGGGTATAGCCTATATTTATTTTTTTTTTTTAAAGTATATATTTGTTTGATGTTTTGCAAGCATCTGCTTAACATTTCTGTGCTTATCTAACGGGAGGAAAGAGCCCATTCTTCCCAAAGCCAATTCAGTGCAAGAAAATGTCATAACACTGCTGGGCCCCTTTGTTTCATCCTTCGCCAGAGGGACTCCATAGTTCCTCCGCTACTTCTTGGAAAGCCAAGAGCAGTGCCTGGCAATTAAAGGCATCTGCCGGGCTCATGAAAGGAAGGGCATGCACGAGATATGAAGGATGGATGACACCTGAAATGTCTAAACTCTTGCCTGGCGCAGACTGGGCTGATTGCAGCATGTCTAGCAGGATGTGTAGAGTGTTACAGCAGGTACTGAGATAAAAAAGAAAACCCAAACTAAACCCTCCTCGACAAAGCTCCCCCCCAACCCCATCCCTGAAGGAAGAGGTGCCAGCAGCTCCGTGGAGCCCGCTAAGGACTCTATTTTTCACGTGGCAAGCAGGGAGAGACAGCAGTACAAATCCCCGTCAGATAGAGCGATTAGCTGGGTAGAAGAGATCCTTCAGAAACCGAATGACCAAAAAAATGACCAGCAGCGTAGAGACAGGGCTGTGGAAGGGGAAAAGCTTTGCCTTGTTCAGAGCAGATGCATAAGGAATGATAAAATAAAGACAGGAAAAATGATGAGTGATACAGGTTGTTACTCACCCCATTTTTCATCATTCAGGTCTGCAATCACACTCACTCACGCACAGAAATCTTTTATTTTACACAGTGCCTCATGGATCTGATGCAATCACTCCGTAAAACATCACCTAGACCAGCGTCCGGAGAGCCTGAGACCAGTGTCAGGTTTGTCTGTATAATGAGAAGCCAGAGCTACAGCTAACTATTTTTAATGAAATAAACACTGAAAAACCACCACCGGGGTGGAACACGATTTGTGTCTGGTCAGTATGACAAACCCCAAGTGCCGGAGCTCCTGGCACCATCCTTTGAAGCACTCAGTGCTGGCCGCACTCAGAGGCGCTCATCGGGATGGCGCAGTCTCGTGCATGTGGTTCTGGCAACGCGGTGACATGACGGACCCGAGCAAGGTGTTGGGTTCCTACGAGAAAAAGCACAGCAGTGGTACCAACCACCCATCGCAGTGCTGGCCACGGTCAGCCCTCATGCAGTTGAGTGACCAAACAGCAAAGCTATGCTTCCGTTCAGGACTGGTTACAAATTAGGGGAAAATGGGATTGCACTACCTTATTTACTCATTCTTTGATATGCTTGATGGTGAGTTTTGCCTTGGTTTTCCTCCATGCTGTCACAATCAAAGAGAAAGGCAAAGACCACGTCTGCTATGAAGGTGTGCCTCAGTGCTTGCACATTAAGGGCTTAGTCCAAAAGCAGTGAGCCAAGGCCCTGGACTCATACAGTTTTTCACAACTGAATATTTCAGCATTAGTTAAAGCAGAACTGACACCTAGGTTGACACTTACCAGCTTGGGTTTGAAAAACTTGAAACAAATTCTCAGTTTTATATCACACATCACATCAAGAGAGACATGGTACTAGACCCTAAAGGCAAGGTCTTTGGTGACCAGAAAAAAAGTTGACATGGAAAGTGGGAGAAATCTTACTCATACCTCTCCGGTTGCAGCTGTTGGACAAGGATGAACTCTTGTTATTTCAGATGGATGGTGATTCCCTGACGTTTGCTGTGAGAAGGGCTCAGAGCCTCTGTCTCGAATGCCTCTCTGGAAGTGGTTTGCTTTGGAGAAGTTAAATTCAAAGTTTTGTGTTGGAATAAAATTTACAATACTTCATATTTGTGTATCACAGTATCAGAAAGGCCGTCCTGAAGCCAAGCCACCTGGCCCTACCTCAGCTGTGTCTCAGCTCTTGCAGCAGAAGCAACATAAGAAACAAGGCAACTGGAAACCTACTTCTCTCTGGACCCTCTCCCAGCCCTCGTATTTAGGGACCTCTTGACATGGAAATTGCATCCAGACTTTCATATTTAACAACTGTAATGGATCTGTTCTTCGTGAAGTTACCATCTTCATATTTGAACTCTATATTAATTTTGATCTGCACAGCATCCTCCAGTAAAGGGCTCCAAAGTTTAATTATACATTGTGTAAAAAGGTACTTCTTTCTGTTGGCTTTAAACTTGCTGTTTGATTATTTCATTAGGAACAAGTAACCCGTAACCTGAGAAATACTGAATAATCATTCCCCATTTCACCCCATCCATTATTTAATAGACCCGTATTATAACCCCGCCGGTTCTAACACCCTGCGTGCTGCGCTTGGACACTGCCCTTGGAGAGCGTTCTCTAGTCCTGGCCAACACGGTGCCGCCAGCTGCGCTAACCATACGGCACCAACGCCTGGGGGACGGTGCGTGAGTTATACCCTGGCCATGTTTCTTCTTCTACCACAGACGTAGCTTACTTGTCCTTGCTGTCTTTGCCTTTTTTCCCATTAAATCACCTTTTAGATCCAGTGATGAGTATAGCTGCACTCAAGCTGTGAGCGCACGTTTTTTCTTACAGCCAGGGGAATGTTGCCTGTTTTAAAAAAAAGAAAATAAGAAATTAAACAGAAGTTCAGGAATAACCTAATGAGAAAATAAACCACTTTTATTCCAATTATCAGATGTTAATCACTCTTGGAATATAAGATTATAAACAGCTCCAATTCAGGAAGGTGGATTTCTTCGTTTAACACATACTCATTTGAAGGATATGAAATAAATGTTCGCTTATTTATCCAAAAGCTTAAAATCAAACAATGACCAGATACTTTTTTGCTTTTAAAAATTAAATTTAACTCTTTCTTCAGTAATAAAATATGCTACCTATAATACAACAAGGACATTGATTTTATTCACAGTTTGACAGAGTATAGCCACAAAATCATAATATTAAAGGTGAACTGCAATGAGTTTTTATTTATATTATTCCTATTATTATATATTACGAGGGTTAGAGCAGTACACAAAGGCTCTAATCAGGCTCCTGTTGTGGTAGGAGCTGCACATATGGAGAAGAAATACATCGTTCCTACCCCAAAAAGGTTACAGTTAACAGAGTATGTGCCTCAACTGAAAATCACAAGTATGCGAAGGGATTTATCCTGTCTTTCTTTCTTATCTGATGGAGACCCCGAGATGCGCAGTTACCTTTCACTGTCAACTACTATAAAATAGTTGTTTACAAACAAATGACTTTTCTTTGAAGCTTGCCAGGTCTGTGTTTAAAGATCAGTCCTGCTCTCTCCTTATGAGTTCCTGATTTTGCTTCTGCCCCAGCAGATCAGGTGGTGACAAGCCCAACAGCCATTAGGTGTTTCCGAGCTTAATGACATACTGGAGGAGAAAATCCAGTCCTGAACTCGGGTCTGGGCCAGCAACCTAAAAATTTGAGCGTCCTTTCAAATGAGTTATTTTTTGCCTGCGTAATGCCCTGAAGAGGTACCGTGCCTGATTGTCATGTCATTGTTCGCATCCCAAATTTTGCTTTTTAATGTCATTGCAAGTTTTAAGCGAGTGGAGGTAAGCGCAGGGCCATTCAGGTCTCCGTACAGGTTTCTTTCACACTGAAGATGGAAAACATGTCCATATACCTCTTTGGGCTTCCTGATCGGTTCCCACTACCCTCTCTCGGTGGAAGGACAGCAGCACGTGCAGCGCGCTCCCCTTCCATCTTTCAACCTCAGACTCCCCTCAAAGTAACCAGGACTGTGCCCCAGATGAGTTAGGATTTGAAAAGCAGAGGGTTTTTAGGAAACAAAAGCATTTCCATTCACCCCCAAATCTCAGTCTGCAACTTGGTTTTGATCTTCAGGCTTTAGAACTGAAAACAGTCAGGCTACAAAAATAAATCTGGCGATTGCTAGATCACAAATTTCTAGGCGATACAGAGCGGGACCCTTCAATTATTTTTTTTTTTTCTTAAAGAAAAAAAAAAGGGGGTTACCATAATAGCTGTGAGGATTTGCACAGGCGAGGACCCGTTCTCCGGACACCAAACCAAGCAGCTGTTGGGAACGGATTCGCAGCCTCTGAAAACGCAGTCATGTGCACGAGCAGTCAGTTTTGCGCTAGGAAAGAAGGTTGGGTGGGAGTTTGGGGTTTTTCACCCCAATTTATTGTGGTTAATTATGCCCAGTAATTTCCAGCACTAAACAATGCAATATACTCCTGGTTTATTTGAAACCCCAGGCGTAGACGCAAAAATGGCATTGGAAACGAGAAGTGAGGCAGGGTGGCAGCTCAGCACACTTAAGGCAACATTTTTAAGCCATTTAGCAGGAGTTTATTGCTTCAGCGCAGGAGCCTTTGAGCATTCAAGCACGACAGGGTGTGCATTGTTGTGCCAGAATTGCCGGCCTTGGGTGTGTGTGGTGTGCGGCGAGGGGCCAAGGGCTGTGTTTAAATGCACCCGCACGAGAAACGCGATTTAGGCAGAACAAAGCCCACTCCTGTTGTGCCTCGCCGTGATTATAAAATAGATCTGTGTCGTTATAAATAGAAAATGACTGGTGACAAAGATGCTGCTGCTTTGGCTCACTTCTGAGGCCAAGCTCTTACGCTGCGGTTCCTGATGTCAGACCAATTTAGCGGCTGCGCTGCAGGCAAATGTGTCTGTTTCGGGGTTAGCCAGTCCGCATCCCATGATGGCTTAATCTCATTGTACAACAGCAGGGGATTCGCTGTGGTCCTTCGCAAGCGACGCTATCCCTTCACCCGGCGACGACGGTCCTGGATGCCTTCCGAAATGCCCATTGCAAGAGTCGGATTGCTAAACAGCAAATTAGCCCATCCTCCAAAGAGACTGCCAAACTATCTGGGCCTGTGAAGTTGAGATCCTGCTTCTACGCAACAAAACGGTGCGGCTCTTGTTTATTCCAGTGGGAACAAAATCAAAGGTACAGAAACAATAATGCCGTTTCAAGAGGAAAAGTTTTCTTCTTTACGCCACCTTCCACCCCAACATGCTTTACAGCATTATGGAATTAAATAATGCAGTTAAATAAAGTGAATATATATATATATAGTTTCTATGCTATACAATCAGTAATTAAAAAAACCCAAACAAAACAAAACAGAGATTGGAACTTAATCTTAAATCCCTATTGCAATTTCTGGAGTACCCTGTTTGTTTAGTCCTAAGCACGCTCCTTAAAACAAACTGTAGTCTTCTTGCTTAAAATCACACTTATATATATATATTTTATACTATAGTTTATTCCCAAAGCTGGGGATAACGTCTCATTTCCTGAAAGCTCTTAAAAACTTCCTTAATGAAGAAGTAGAGAAATCTGCTGTTTGCAAATTCTATTTACTTATTGCTTACTTCCAAACTAAAGTAGTTAGTTTAATGAAGGGGGGGGGGGGGGGAAGTGAAAAAGATTAATGTGGTGCCTGTAGCCATTTCCCAAATTCTTCAGAGTTTATAGACCTAGGGAGACAGGGAAAGAGCAACTGCTCAGCAGTGCAGCAGAATAGGCTGAAATGACCCTGTGCAACCCAAGTGATGCTGGGAATTAAGGGATGTTCACTCCTACTATGGTTCTACACTGCAAACTGCTTTTAGGGCTCCCAGTAGTACCCATTAGCAACAGACAAGCTTTTCTGGTTTAATTTAATTTAATTTAATTTCCACCAACAAATTCCACCCTGTGGTGAGAATTGACAGTATCATGTTGAGAACCACTAAAGCATAGTTGGATGGGTTTTACTCCATGTATACATATATAAAAAAAAAAATAATAATAAAAATTCCCCCACCCTTCTTCGTTTTCTTCAGACAAGCCACTTCATAATAAGAGTGAGGCAGACGCAATGGAGGCATCGCTGTACTGCAGGATACCACCATAGGGAGTGCGGCTGGAGGTAGAGCAGAACATGCCTTGGCATTACACTGCCAGCGTGGCCTGGTCCCAGCTCTGAACCTCCCCGTGATAAACCAGGACGGAGCCCGGCAGCACTGGTGGTGTCCCTCCAGTTGCCACCGGGACAGAACTGGTGTCCTCCTTCTGTAATAAGACCCTATATATCAACCGCTGCTTCCTTTTCTCCTCGAGCGTTTTCTGTTCTCTCAGGACATCTTCACGCCTGAAACGTCTTCGTGCTTATGCAGCCTTGGGCTCTACTGGGAATTCCTATTGGGAATTCCCCCACTGGGAATTCTGCCACCAGATTTCAAAGGAAAGAGAATAATAATACTCTTCATTAATATAGGCTTTTCTGTCATGACTTTTAGGCCCCTATCCAGGCAAGCAGGCGAGCACATGTTTAACATTAAACACATGAGTAGTCTCTATTCGCATGCTGCAAGCTAGAAACGCTCATTAGCGCTGGATCACGGCCCCAGCTGAGCTGCTAACACACTTCAGCTAGAGAGACGGGCTGCAGAAAAGGTGGCACTGAAACCTTTCATCGTGGTTGCACCATCGCCGGCTGAGCAGCTTCAGCCTTTCCCACCCCGGCGCTGCCACTGCGACGGGCGCTGGGTCGTCCCTTTGGCAGCGGAGGCACGACCCGCTGAGCTGCGACAATGGCATCCTTCAGAGCCGGTTAGCTGATGAGCACGGCTCAAAACACACCACATTCAAGAGCAGCCTCGGGAGGATTTGCAGCTTTAGCAGCTCTCCAATAAATGGTGAAAGGGGAATGATTTGAGGCAACAGGGGAATAACGTGATTGCCGCGGTCTCTGAGATCCCGTAACGCTGCATGGTGAGTGCCCGAGGAGGTACACGGGGCTCTTCAGACCTTTAGGTCAAACATTAAAGCACAGACCGATCAAGCTTTGAAAACTAGCATTGGACGGGGTTTCTGTGCTTTCCTAGGGCCGGAGTGTTGTTTGGGATGTGAGGCAAGGAAACAAAACAGAGGAATGCTTTCTGTTTTCCCTGCACGTGACTAGAAGGGCAGAGAAGGGAACATGACCCCTATTTTCACTGCCTAGGGCTGAGCTACTGGGCTCGCATAGTTCAGAGCCAATACAACCCAGCGGATCCCTTCTGACCATGGAAATGGGAAATTCTGTGTCTCAGAGGGAACACCTCTACGTATTCCTGGGGAAATCCCTAGGCAGAGCCGCCTTACGCGTGGTGGCTTGCTCAGGTCTGGGCTGAAAATCACAGTCCAGACTAAACAGTCTATCACTCTTGGTTAAAGCATCCCAGATGAAAAGACACGTTTTTTTAAAAAAAAATGCTTTTAATACTGTTTTCTCCAAAAAAATCATTACCTCCTTCAACTTCTCAACAAGTACGAGCCTCGCAGCTTTCCCGCCTCCTCTGGAACTGCTGGTCATTGCAGACATCAAAATTAATGAAGAGATGAAAGATGCAGCAGAAAGGCGCAATCTGACTGGAAATATGTTTCTTAATATCAAAAGCAATCCAAGCAGAATGAGTACATCTACCAGAACAATAAACAAATGCAAACTTCCTGATGCTTAAAAGAATACACATGAAGGAGGACACACGACGTCGGGGCTACTTTTTTCTTTAAAACAACAACTTATTTTAGAAAGTGAATGTTTCCATGTGTTTCCGGGGCTTTGCGTAAGTGGGATTTCCACTGCCTAAATTTTTGCAATACTTTAACCTCGGCTAATTAGCCGAAGTCAGTCGATGCAGACAGGGGGCCTTCTTAGCTCCACCCCACCAGACGGATGGGTTACGCTACAACACGCTTCCCCGTGCGCCCATCCACGAGCACCCTGCTACTTAGCGCCGAGGAAACGGCAGAACGGGTACGGCTAACTTGGAGGCGACTTGGAGCAGGGGCGGGAGAGGAGGCAAGGTGGCTAGGGGTTCAAATAAAATAAAAACATATTCAAAATAAACGCTATGTGCAATTCAGCCGAGATTTCCCGTAGGAAACAAAGACGTCTGGTTTCTCTGTGATATCGGCTGTCATTCCTCTGTGGCAGGGGCTTTTCAGCTGATGCAAATATGGAAGAGCTGGTAACCTGTAGCTCTCTATTCCGCACTAGTCCTGATAAAGTTCACTATCACTACATGATTCTTTTTATTGGGAAAAAAAAAAAAATTAATGTTCGTTAGAAGCTCTCTTTTAAATAGTCTTCAAACAGACACTTCCTTAGTCCTACCTGTACAGCAAGATGACCTCTTGGCAATTCAAATAGTCTAAGAGAAAATAAGAGAAACGAATATTTGGGATCCTCTAGCACTCCCATACCACTGCTAATAGAAGAAAAATCAATATTAGCTCCAATATGAATGGAGTGTTGGATTGACCAAACAGGGAGCTTTGAAATAAATATCTAAGAAATGTTTGGATGAAATGGACATCTTTACAGACATTTGGTCTGCATTTCTGAAATGTAGATGATTAAATCCACATTGTTGGCTTCTTCCCCCTCTGCACTACGTCTTTCTTTACATCTTGCAAAAAATTTATGAACAAAGTTATTGTAAATCTGCAATGTCTGTCTTGTCACTTAGATTTTTTTCAGAAATGCTGCCTTGCCAATGGAGATATACAATCCTGTATGATTAATATTTATTACTTATAATTCTAAATACAATGGAAGGTCACCAAAAATACCCTGCCTAAAGGAGTCTGGAGCCCTTCAAAATCTCACTGGTGATGGATCCTGAGTCTGGAGAACTGAGCTCAAAATCTTAGCAAAACACTTTTCTACGTAGGATTTCCAGTATTTCCTGCTTCTGACTACGGCTAAAGCCAAAAAGCACAAAGGTGAGCGAAAGTTACAGAGCTGAAAACACGAGCTTGGATTTCAAACCCAAACAAAGGTCAGGGAATGCCTGAACCTGTCCATAATCTTGGATCAGCCTATAATAGGGCTATGAGTAAGACGCCAAGTTGGGATGCAGAGCGAGATTTGAATTCACACAGAACAGGCACGATAACTGAAAACTATTTAATTTTCCACATCATCTTTCTCATATCCATCAATACATTGCATCTAGATTTTTTGGAGGCATTATCAGAAAAATGAAGATATTTAAGGGGTTTTTTTTATTATTAATTAAAAGTAAGGTAACTTGGGGATTTTCAGGTTTTCTAACGAAATCCTAAAAACACTCTAAAAACAGGCAAATTATCTCGCAAAAAGCTCGTTTTCTTTTTGGTATAAGCCCAACCATTTTTAAACATCATTTTTTAAAAACAGATGCACTTTGAAGGCGCTGAGATCAGCTGTGTTTTGGCCCTCTTCTAGCAAAACTGAAGTAAGACATACGAGAACATTTCAGAACCACGGGATCCAGCAAATTGGTGAAGATTCACAGCGACAGAAGAAACCAGGACAGACCCTGAACTGGTTTTCACTCACCCTGCCTGAGATCTGCTGAACGTTTGGACAATCTTCTTTGAGGAGCTAAACACAAGGAGCACAGAGCAAGAATCTGCATCTGCCCCTGCGTCTTTATTCAAAGATTCACTGCGGCTGTGACGAAGCAAAGCCACTAATTGAGGTACAAATCTGGAAAAAGGCAACTGAGAAAATGTAGATTCTGTTGATTGGCGTGCTCCCACCCAAATCATACTGAAAGTAAAAAAAAAAAATCCCAGTGACCATTCATCAGATAGATTTTTTCACTAGAAACGGATTTGCAGAGCATCGCTAATAACACTTTCGTAAACAGACAGAGCCATCTTGACCAGCGCGCTGAGTGAAAACAAAACCAGAAAGACAGACGGAAAGGACCGAGTCAATTAAAATAAATAAATAAATAAATGTCTTAATTTAAAAAAAAAAAAAAGAATAATCACAAATAATTCCAATGTCATGAAGAAATGTTTTTAACAAGCCACATGTGCTTGCGCAGACACTTCTAATCTCATTAGATTTTTCTGGCTGCTATTAGTGTTCTCGGAGCCAGCTGATTTCTCAGCAATATTTTAAAGAGTGTGAGCCTCTGCCCTCCAGTCTAGCCATTGTTAAAATAGCCCGTTCTAGGGGAAGGCTTGGGAGTTCACGGATTTCCTTCCAAGGTTTGGGAAAGTTCAGAACAAATTGACCATTGCATGCAAAACAATAGCCCACCACAAACCGTCTTCACAGTCGACGAGCAACGTTCTGCTCCCAGCTGCGTTAGTGTGAAAAGCGGAATAACCCCACCAAAGCAACAAGATGGCTTCAGATTGTCATCGGCATCACACGGCAGAGGCCGGCTGTTGATGTGGTCTCCAGTTCTCCAGCTCTCTGGCTGCAAACGAGCCTGCCACGAGGGTCCCCTCGGTCACAGCTCAGCAGCTTGGGGTTCCCCTCGAATCAGTGCAGCTCTAGCCGCTCTGGTCAGAAGGGGAGCCACATCGGGTTACAGCTCAGCTTTATTTTATCTTTGAAAACAAGAATAAATCCCCACACCCCCCCCCCCCCAAAGTGAAAATCAAGAGCCATGTGCGCTGTTGTACATATCGGGGCATGTGATTTTCATGCAAAAAAGCTGTCATTCTGACTTTGCTACTGTAACGTGCAAATAATCACTAGCATAAAGCAGACTGTGGCAGGCAGATGCTACAGACAGACCAAAATAATCAGTTTTAGAAAACAATCCTAATTCAGAATCACGTAACCTGGATCGGTAAACCCTGGATGAGCGGGACTAAGGCATCATGCGTGGATTTCTGCTAGCATATTTGCCAAATTTCTGGATGGAAATGTGCCTCTCTCCGTTTTAACCTTCCCTCTTTGAGGCTCTCAGAGCAAACTTCTCCTGGGGTGAGACGATGAGGGCTTGAAAGCGACCCACCTGGAGCCCAACGTGAAGAAAGCGCTTCCCCTGCCTGGAATTCGTGCGCAGCGACAGCTTTCTCCTGCCTAGCCCAGTTTCCCGAGATAGCAAATGTAAAGGAACTGGCAACCCCACAGTCAAGACAACAATATCCGATGCGGTTTGGTTGGCTGTGCCAGTTCCTTCTCTCGTCACCGGAGTCAATGTGCTGCCCCCCGTTATTGCTACGCCTGTGTGTCTCTACCAACCCGCGGACCCACTGGCCATTTTAGCACTAGCACTCTTTAGCACTCTTCCAAGGGCTGCCTGCTCAATTGCTCATTCACTCTCTTGCACTTTAAACATTCGTATCCAACAGCATCATGCAAATTTTATGCAAAGTAGCATCTGCAAGTCTGACATATTCACTCAGGCTTCCCCCTCTTGCGCCAAGTTAAAAATAAATACCCTATAAACTCTTGGGCCTGCTAAGACAGAATATGCATTCAGAGAGTTTTTTTAAAATATAACTGCTAAAAGCATTTCTCCTTTTGGGTCAAACTCCTTTTTTTCCCCTCTCTCTCTCACATATTTTGCTCTGCCTCAAGGATCTCAACAGCACCGGGGGAAAAAGCGTCCTTGAAATAACCTACAGAAGACTCAGGTCTGGGTGTTCCCAACTCTCTTACTTGAAATTTCAACTAGGTTTCTATTTTTAAAACTGCAAAGAATACAGGTGGCGATATACCCCGAACATGAAACAAGAAATTAGTGAAGTGGATTCATTTCCAATACTGATTGCGAATGATACTAGTTGAGCCAGATCTTACGTTCGGATTTCAAAGGGTCTCCATCCCCCACACCGGAGCTGCCTTCTCTTTTCTCCAGGGAGAAGCAGATTTGTCCCTGACCGATACACTTGAAAAGGTGAAGTCATAGGGATGCCAACCAGATAGCGTAATGACAAAGTATGTCTTAAGGCAACAGGGAGAAGAGTCTGCAAAAGGGGATACTGAGCCGCTGCTGAGGTCAGTTAGGACTTGCTGAGCCGCTTGGCCACGTCCGCGTAGGCTTGCTCAATTTCTTTGTCTGCCGCACAGGTGTTGGTGAATTCATCCCTGGCATACGCGTTCTTCAGGTACCGCCACAGCCCCGTCATCTCTGTCGGGAACTCAAAGTTGCGGTATTTCTTTGCCACGATCTAAACCAAAGATAAAAGAGGGAAAAATCTCGCTGGTGATATATCGTTCCACATTCCTTTTTAGAGAGCTTCTTACATGTTCTTGTCATATAATTAATAGCGGAGGAGAGAAATGTTTGGACACTCAGGGACTTAGAATAGAAAAGCCTGAAAAGTGACTGCTGGTTGTCCCCTATCTTGCAAGGATGCTACTTGGCCTAAGGACACTCTGAATCAATGGCCTGGCTACTGTCACCAAATTATGACTTTTCTGGTACATGAAGTTCATTAATTTTACCATATTATTTTTCGGTGGGTTTTACCAGTCTTAAGTACCCCATTTAAAGCTGAGATGCCACCTAAGGAAGAGCTGATTAGCTGAATCATAAAAAGCAAGACAGATTTAAGAGAAAGGCATTAGTAACAATTACATAAAACGTATTTTCATATTACTTATAATATTTATATTTACCATTATGTTATATATTTTATATACTGTATTTCTGTTCTTAATATATGTAAGACATTTTCCCTGGCCAATGGTGTCAGAGGATATAACCACCCACAGCTGTTGGAAGGCTGTATCTGTATTCACGCAAAGGCAAAATTCAGGGCGGTATGGGGACCGTGACTGAGAAACCAAGATGATTTAGCAGACATTAGAAACAGGAGTATTAGGATAAACTGGGGGAGAAAATGGTTATTTCAAGACTTGTTAGGCTAGGAAATTGTCTATCAAGGGAAATTTTCGTTTTCTAAAAACACTTAGGCCCTTATTCAGGAAAACAGTTAAGTGCACACTTAATTTTAAGCACCTGTATAGTCCCATTGAAGTCAATAGGACTAATCTGTGCTTAAAGCTAGGTGGCTGGTTAAGTAGCTTGCTGGATTGGGATATTTCAGTTTTCCTGTAAGAATATACCATACAGAATAATCCTGTGGTGACAGAATGAACTAGCTGATAGGAAGGGACGGATTAGCTGATTTAATGGGTGCTTCCAATCTCTAATTTTTCTGACAGTATAAAATTGTTCCTGGGCATAAATTACATACATATGTGCCACAGAGTTCCCCTTTATTTTCAAAGCACATGGGCGAGCCGTTTTCCATCTCAGATTTCTTAGGACAGTCATGTTCTCAGAAATGACTGTGATTTGTTTTTATTACCAGGATCCACTTGGTATATGCAAGTCCAAATCCTGTCCTAAACTGCATTTAATTAAGCATTCTTGCCTTCAGTGATGCTTCACACACACATGGGGAAGATAAAACCTGCTGGGCAACTTAAGTCAAGATTTTCACAATTTCCAGCACACATCTTCCATCAAATGAAAAAGTCTTAATAATTTACCCCTTTCTTGCATCTGTAAAATGCTTTTCAGGCAATATCCTATGGCTATGATTGTCTGAGAAAGATTTTAATTCTCTTCTGACATCTTTCATTTCATACAGGGAGACAGGAACCAGTAAGGGGCCACACATTCATTCTGCATTGTCTGACTCCAACGTCACCAATGAAGATGAGCCAAAAAAAGAGCTAGAACTGTGAGGATATTATCACATTTCTTACCTGGTGACATATGCACTTTTTTATTATTTTTTTTTTCTATTTTTTGCATGTGTGCAGTCAGCTTCCAGGTTCAGTCTATGTTTTGGCTCACAGAACCAAATTAGATGCATGACTTGGCCCTAATTCCTGGCCTTCTTGCCTGCCAAGGTCTGCCAGGTACTTGCTTTATTCTAAAGAAACATGTAACCTGATAAATTAAATAAATGCAACATTAAGAAGTCAAGATGATGTACACCATTTGCACTATACCAGCGACCATTGTACACCTTAAATCCTGGACCTCGGCAGTGACTTTGATTTGTTAACTTCTCTGTGTGAAATACCAGCTGGAACAAATATTCCCCAAAAAGATGGACTGTTGCTCTTAAGTTACAAATGAGTGGGAACTGAATAAAGTTTTGACATCTCTCTTAAGAATAATGGGAACAAATTAAAATGAAATACACTGCCACTTGCAGCAGGGTAAAAATAAAGAGATTGTGATACCTAGATCCTAATATTGTCTTTGCCACTAATTAGAGATGGGATAATTTGCCCATGTACTAAATACAAAGTTGTTTAAGTCAAACTATAGGAATACCGAAGAGCAAGTGTGTTTCAAACTCTGCTCTTCTAGGACTTAAGATGCCTCTGCTGAAATACATGTTGGCTCTAGCTCACGGCTCTCAGAGCAGGACACTTCATTGTCTGATTTGAGCAACCTGGTCTCTTTGAGCATCCTGATCTAGTGGGAGGTGTCCGTGCTCATGGCACGGGGTTGGAACTAGATGATCTTTAAGGTCCCTTCCAACTTAAACCATTTGGTGATTCTATAAGTCTTCTTTGACCATCGCACGACATCTTTTACCTTGACAACATGGAGTTTGGGCAAAAGGTTGCAGTCAGCAAGAGTCAGGTCATCTCCATCCAGAAACTTGCGTTTAGACACTTTCTCCTCTTCAGTGCTGTCTGCATCAATCTCCTCCGGCAGAGGGGTTCTCAGATAGTCATCCAGCTTCTTCAGAGCCTTCACCAAGCCTCTTTCAAGGGCTTTGCCAAAAAGCAATGAATAAGTGATTAGGGCAGAGTAAGAATTATTTAGAAACACTCCTTGTAAATGGTTATGGTAGTATCTAGAAAAAAATAGCCAAGAACCATTTCTTTCTTTTTAATTTGTGCTTCAATGCCTACACAATCTGATGACAAACTAGTCCAGTAAGGCCTGCCTGAGGGTAAGGCTCATCCTGCCATAGAAATAGGGCACACAGTAAACTAGCCAAAAAAAACCCTGAGTGAAAGGGATCATGGAAGGAAAGAAGAGCTTGACAGTATGATACACCAATAAACCACATTCACCCTATGATATTTTTCTGGCCTCTGTTGAGGTCATCGCACAGTAAATTGGAGCCCTGTACGCCGCTACGTTATTCTTCTAAGCAGTCAGGTAGGACCGTAATGAAGAGGAATTTTCTAGCATTACTTCAGCGCTAAAAAGTTGTAGGCTTACTACTTTTAAACCCCTTCCAGAGTAATTAAAGGCAATAGCAATAATTTCAGAGATGCTAACCAGAGCTCTACGGAGATGGAAGATACACCAAAACAGAAATGAAGTAATATAGCAATAATTAAATACAACACTACACAAAAGAGATGAGATATTCAGCCACTGTTAAGATTCTCCTCACTTCAGGTTCAACTTTGGTGCAAATTCTCTTTTTGATATGTCTCAAATCAGGTATCACATTGGAGAAGAGACCGCGGAGCTCTCACTTCAATTACTGAAGACCATGTCCCACACTGCTGCTGGCTCCAACGAATTCCAGGCTTAAAATGCCACTTAGACATAATATACAGCAGAATGTAATTTTTTTTACTTAAAAATATGAACCCCAGGCACAGAATTTGTGTTCTTTTGCTTTACCAGCAGGGTAATAGAAAAACTTGATTGTAATAACGCACTTAGAGAAAGCTGAATGACTGTACGGAGGTTTGCATATTGTTTAAACTGCAAACACTCTGGAGCAAGAAGGATCTTTGGCATCTCTGTTTGAAGGGTGACAAGCACGATGGGGTTCTGGCCCCCAACAAGCGCCCCAAAGTGCTAAAGCAATATAAATAAGAAACAGCAAGAATTTACAATGTGAAAAAATAACAACATGACTCATGGGCTTGGGGCCAGAATTTCAGCTGGTGAAAATTACCTGCAGTGATTTATACCTGCTGCAGATCTGGCCTGGAGTCAGCATTGAAGGCCTAATCCTGTAAAATCTTGTATCTCTGAGTAACTTACTGCCATTTAACTTAGGGGAGACTACTCAACGAGTCAAGTTACTCAGGCAGTGTAGCACTACAGGGCCTATGGAGATAAATATATTTATGGAGCACAACGTAGGCTTCAGAAGGCCGCAGCGATCGCCCCGCATAGAGCAGCTTGCTGGCACAGGTAGCTCGGCTGGCTCTGCTGTCAGCCGCCCCTGTGTTCTTGGCACGGGGAGAAAGGCGGCGCGTACGGGGCCACGGAGAGAGCGGGAGCTGAACACCACAGAACATGATTTCTCTGCTGCCCTAACATCCATTAAACCTTGTGCCAGTGGAGGAAGTCAGATTAAGCTGCCTGATGTCTTGCTCCCACTGAAGCCTCTTGGCCAAGCACCAGGGAACCATACCAGCCCTTTTGTGGCTGACTCTTAGACACAGTGGCAAATCCTGGCTTAATTGATTGACTGGAGAAATGACTGCGATCCAACTGAAAACACCCCAACAAACATAGCAGGGAGGGAAAGAATTTTATTTCTGAAAGCAGAGCATCTAAAGCGACTGAAGTGCTGCCATCCATAAAACAAAAAGTGTTGCCATCCCTTATTTAATCAATTCAAATTGAATTTTGACACTGACATTCTGCTGTCAGATGCTGGCAGTGGTGACTTTAATCGTCTGCAGCTGTGCTCCGCCGCACAACTTCTGCTGAAGGATAATAACTGTATAGCATGTAATATACCCCCATGTGGCAACACTCAAAAGATTTAGCAATCTCTTTTTGGTTTGACCCATAACACCTGTTGAACAGACAGTCCTCCTTCTCTTGAGCAGCCTCAGACTATGTCCCTTTACAATGAATTCATTTAGAGACAATGGAATCGAATTACTGTGATTTAATTCAATTTTGCACATTCAGATTTTAGAGAACTGGCTTAACGCTGAGCGTTTTCCAGTGTCCCCTTCACCCAGTAGGATCTGTAGTTCTCGGAGTCATCTGTGCAATATTTCCAGTATCAGTACTACGTTAGATGCTTCGTGCTAGCCCATGGGGTCGGTTAGGTGTGTGGATGAAGACAGGAGCATCAGGTGGGATGTGTTTATGTAACTTTTCTGGAACTTATTAGGGTTGGGTTGATTTTTTTTTTGCTTTTACTGATATATCAAAGTGCGTCATGGCTGTCTCAAAAACAATGCCTGGAGTGAAGCCTATTTGTGACAGTGGGAAAAACATCTATCTGGATTCATACTTGGCACTTGCATACAGCAGCTTTAGGCCAGAAATAAGCGTATGTTCAGGGTTCAACGCATCTGCGACCCAATTCACAGGCTCTGCTGGAACCCACAGGATCCTGACATCTCGCAGTGAAATCATCACACGGTCAGGACCACGTCATATCCTGATAATCAAGAACTGGACTGCTACTTGTGACTCCAATGACCCCATTTAATCGAAACTCCTCTGATCCTACTAAATCTCTGAGAAAAGCCATGAAAATAGAAGAGTAATGAAAAAGCTTCCCACTGAACAGTGACAGAATTTTGAAAAGTGAAGAGAATTAAGATCCTAAAATTGCCATCTAAATGGAGTGTAGGTGCACAGGATCAGATTTTTTAAAGCCTGTTGATTGTTTTCAAGGCATTTTTTGAAATCCGTATGCAAATCCCCATGTTGCAAATCCTACTTTCTAGGTGCCCTGACACATTCAGATTTATCTATATGATTTGAAGTCTTAGATTCCTTGAGAAGGCCCCCAGGGAAATCCCCGCTCAAAGAAGGAGGATGAATGAAAGAACCTAAAAAAATATTGAAGCAAGAGGCTTCTAGCCCCAACATCTCAGAGAGAGCCAAGTATATAATGCTGGCACGGATAGGAAACCCAATTTATGTTTGAATTCACCTGTGACCCCCCCAGAAGAGAGAGGTATCAAAAGCAGGTCAGTCTTTAATTTCTTACAAAAAATTCTGGGAGAAGTGCTGTGACTTTACCAGTGGCATGGGGAGAGCATTTTCCTGGAAAGTGAAATGCCTTTTCAATGTGATGTTAGCCCAGGTCCACCAGATGAGACCCCCACCAGTGGGGTATCAGGTAATCTGCACAGATCTCCGGTTGAACTGTTTCACTTTCTATAAATGACTCAACATTCAGCGGATCACAGCTGAAGGCTAACACCACAGGTAAAAGTCAGGAAAACTAACTCTCTCATTTCTCTCTTATCTGGTTGATATTTGAACATTACGTGAAAGGTGAAAAAACGTGACCAGAGACCCAGAAATAACCTCCTCAGAATATCCTACAGCTCTGAAGGTTTTGGGACTCTTGCTAAGTCTGTCTGGGTTCGTATTACCGAGCAAACCCAGTAGAAGAAAGATTTAATTCTAAACCTCCCATGCTGTGGCTTTTTTGGGAAAATTTGGATGACTTTATATATTGTCTCCACTGAGAACATAGGGGACAGCAAGCACTCCCAGGGCAGGGGTCTTGTGAATACC
The DNA here is from genome assembly GCF_028500815.1 of Rissa tridactyla. NCBI lineage: Eukaryota > Metazoa > Chordata > Aves > Charadriiformes > Laridae > Rissa > Rissa tridactyla. The sequence continues at coordinate 120,837,840 of NC_071468.1, read as the reverse complement.
AGTCACAGCACTAGACTGAATGAAGACATTTGAAAAGATGTGACTAACTGAAAAGTGACTAATGCCCCATTTGCGAACGTATTACCCACAATGAATTTCAGAAGTGGCTAAGCAGCTAATTCCCTCGGCAACTTATCCTCTTGGAAACATCATTAAATAACTCAATGTGTTTGCTGATAACAGCTGAGGCTCCACTGCAAGTCAGTGAGTGGGATTAATCTTCCCTGAAGTGAGTACATTAAATGACTAGGTTTGAATTAAACACCCTGAGCCTCCTCTGTAGTCAGTGGAGTCCTCTCTTCTACAATTGGTTTAGGTGACCCCTAAATCCGCCGTGTGGAGAACTTTTCCCGAAATGTCTAATCTCAGCCTTGCCAAGGCCAGGTTGGATGGGGCTTGGAGCAGCCTGGTCTAGTGGGAGGTGTCCCTGCCCATGGCAGGGGGGTTGGAACTGGATGATCTTTAAGGTCCCTTCCAACATGAATGATTCTGTGATTCTGTGATTCTATGATTGTCTCGGTAATGGCAGGGTGGAGGATTCAATATTACAACACCAAGTGGAACTACGCCTGAGAATGTGTCTCTGTGCTGCTTTTGAAATTTCTACCTCCAATTGCTTCCCCACCCTGCAGACTTTCAGCATGAATTTAGAGATCCCGAATGTGAGCAGTTCTGGGAGAGGAGCCCTGTCATCAGCTGCAGGGCTGTGCAGCAGCTGCAATGCCTGAACTCCTGGAAACCGTCTTTCTGGACAGCACAAAGGCAACAGCATCGTGTCGCTTCCACAGTGCTGTATGTAATACAACTTCAAATTCCAAGAAGTCCTACCTGTATATATACAAAATCCGTGGTGGAACCGTCTCTCTCCCCCTTCACTTACTCCACTCTGGGCTACCTAAAAGACAACTTATAGCAATCACGGTCCTGCTGTGTCATCCCACCACCGTAAACAACGATACGGACAGAAAGTCCTCCCGAGCTTTCTGTGATTTTCCTTCTCCCTTCAAAACTATGCTTTTATACAACTTTACTTAAGAATCCTGAGTTAGAAGCCAGAAAAATAGCACTTTTCAACCTCAAAGCAACCACAGAACACTTAATGAATGTATTACCATCTGTCAAATATACAGGGTGAGGTTCAATTTAGCTGATGATACCTAATTCACAATGACGCTCTGTTTTCAGCAAAAGGTTACTTGATGTTGAAGAGTGAGATTAACAAATCCTGACATGCACAGAAACACAAATAATGTAACAAAAGTTAACAATTGGCAAAACTGTGCTCTCGGTTACGCTGACATAAAAGAGGAGTAACTCCGCATTGTCAACAAGCTATTCCATATTTACTCCAGTTCAACCAAGAACAGACTTTGGCTCTGTTACTCAACTCTTCAGGCAAGAACTTCCTTAAACTATTAGCCTGTGCAACTATTTCCAGGGGACAAAGAGAAATCCTTGTGTCTTGAAGCACTTACACCACAACTGAACAAAACATTGGAAAATGTAATGCGTGGAGCAATCCTGCAAGTCAAGGGGAGGGCCAGATGACAAAGAGTCATTACTAGGTACTCAGGGTGAAATTTTGGCCCTACCGAAGCCCGGGGAAGTTTTGCTCTTGACTTCAGCGGGGTTAGGATTTCTTCAGCAGCTTTTAAAGCCGACAGGCACTATTATCATCAGTTAATCCGACCTCCTAAATAATACCAGCCATAAAACTTCCAGCCTCATCGGTCATTTCCATCTCTATTTTCTGTGGGTCAAATAAGGCTGAAGCAAAATGGAAAGTAACTAGAAAGTAGTAAAAGAAAAATGGTTCGGAAAAAGTAAAACCGATTCAGGCTGCCCACACCCACAGCATTTGCCGAGGTCAGACGAGGACTCTTCTTCCCCTTCCTTGAACTCCAAATATTTCCTTCCTTGTTTAATGCCGGGACGAGGAGAAATAGCAAAGCAGACAAAGCACGTAAACGCCGATCTCTGTGGCCTGAAGGAGCCACTGGAAGGCAAATCATTCCATCCTAAAATAGTAGCCTAGGAAAAGCTGAATTACCAGCAGAGGAGCCTCTCTCTCTTTCTCTTTTGAGAATAGGCAGACTGGCTACCTAAATTTAAAATAGCTAAAATTAGGTGAGATGACTCCTAGTTTATGTGTCTGAGTGGAACCATTTGCACGATGAGGATTTTACTTGATAGTTGTTATGGGAAGCGATGCAAAGCACGGAGGGCACAAAAAAAGCAATAAGAACAATTGATTCTTTGGCCAAATTGCGCACAAAACCTATTTGATTTACGTTAAAAAAGAGCAAAACCCGTTCAATCTTTTAAACAGACTAAAAGCAAGATAACATAAGATTTCCAAACAATCATGAACACAAAAAGAAAGCCATGTTTTGGGATGGTTGGTTAAGTAAGTCATGCTGAGACATTCAATCATTTTTATATCACTGCTAAAATGCTGGTAGTCTTCAAAATTAGCATATCATTTCCACATTAAAAAGATAATAACCTTTTGTTCCAAAAAGTTTAAGAGAAAATACTTTTACTTTTCAGAACAGGTCATTACTCACCAAATTCAACGCACCTTTGCCAATAATTAGTTTACTAATTTTGCCAAAATTCCGTTTACTCACACCACCCACGGCAGTTTTTGTGAAATAAACATTTTGTCACAAAATATTTTCTCCAAGCCAAAGCAAAATATACGTGGCCCTTTTCGCGAGTGAACACCACTGAAAGCCCAGCGACAGCAAGGCTTCGAAGTCATCGAGAGCTCAGCACCGTAATGGCTTTTGTAGCCATCGTCTGAAACCACCTGAGACTGACCTCGGCAGAACTGCAAGTTTCTTAATTGGCAAGCCCAGGCAAGCTCAACAAACAACGATCCACGTACAAAAACGAACAACGATTCCTGCTGCTACCCTGGATCACTGATTGATGCTTTTCCTTTTTACTGCTTTCTTCCACTGCCCTCCTGTAAGATTTATCCGGTAACACACGCAAATGAACTTGGTGAAATACGCAATGAGGGAAAAGGGGGAACAGTACATAAATATTCACAGTCTCACACAAACAATCTGAGATTTATTTTGCCTTTAAAAAAACAAACCACCTTTCCTGATCACTTCCAGATTCACAGAGTTTGATATTATATGAGACCCAATACTGTTTTCTGGTAGGAGAGGGAAACCAGCTAAGAAACAGCAATTTAAGGTAAGAAAATAATATCATTCTACTAGTCTGACAGTCCGATTAAAGACCAAGGATACATATTTTCACCCTCTTTTTTCTCCAATCCTGCTCATTTTTTTTCAGGCAGGCTCAACAGAGTATTGTAACTTTAATCTGTGTGGATTAATCCTTCTCACATGGAGGAGCTGTGACTGCAATATGCGCGCCGCTGTATTACATACTGAACCGTTTATCTTCCTCCCCGTGACTTCAATAAAACCCTTGAGATTTGAGCGCTGCCTTGGTTTCTTCTGTTTAGCCGTCTAAGAGTCAGGTGTCTTGTCTAAGCTGGTTATGTAGGTTCCCTCTCCGCTCAGAGGTACCAAGCGTCTCCAGAGGGCAATTCCTCCCAACCGCCTGAGATGCCTGATTTAAACTGCTGTGACTCACCCCACACATGCCCTTCTCGCTGCCTGGATTACAGACGAAGCCTAAAGGACTAGCTCAGACTAGACACCTGACTTTCAGGGAGGTGAGGTTAGGCGAGATAAATCTTACCCTTTGAATGTAATTTCACAGTTCACCTAAGTCATGTAGGATAACACCTCCCATTTTTTTTAGAGTTACTTAAATATTAGGGCTTACTCCCCAAAGGGCAAGTCCACTGCCAACTTGAGCATTGCAACATCCTCTCCAGGCATGTTTCTGCCTTGTAAAATCCCCAGCTCTGAGCAGCGTCTATACTGAGAGGCAAATGAGCGGGCAGTCACGAAGAGAGCCATTGGAAATGCAGAGCAGAAGGACGGAGGTTGCATGCTCCCATGCATCCAAGGCATTTAGATGCCTAACTCTGGGCCAAAGGGAGTTTCTGGGCTGAGTCACCTCTCCTATTAAAGATGTTTCGCTCTAGATAAATAATTCCATATTCACTGGAACAGAGACTTCAGCATGTTCCCACAATAAAGGTAAATGCCCATTCAACCGTGCTGAAAAGTTGTGATCTGTCTGTTGCTACTCACTTAATGAATCAACAAACACCTAGTTGTGTACACAAAAGATATATAGTACACAGCGCCTCTTATTCCTTAACGCTACCTTCCCGGTTAGGGGTTTCTCCTAGGGGACGGGGGTTCATATTCACCCTCCAGATCATTCAGAGATGGGACCTGAAAAGGGATTTTTACTCCCAGTCAGCGTTCAGGTGAGTGTACACCAGCAGTGGGGCAGGTCACACGGACACAGGTGCACACGTGAAAACAACGACACAACTTTGGTCATAATCTGCCTTTCAGACATGGTCTGAACCAGGCATAAATAGGTACATATTTTCCATACGTGTTGGCACATATATTCTGTGTATGTCCAGTGAGAGAAATGGAGGTGCTAGACCCATGGAGCACTTCAGCCAGGGCTCAGAGGAACACGGAGATGAAATATAGTCCTTAAATACTCAAAGCAACCTTAGGAACCCAGACACATAAAAAAATCTATTGATTTACTTATGGATAAGATTCACCTTGTCTAACTTTAACCATCTAAGTGTTAGGTAATTAGTCAAACCTAGTTGTCCAGGTCTCCCTTATAGATAGCAAGGAAAGAAAGGCACCTCCCAGCTTTAGATCCATATTTGCAGATAAATCAAACTGCCCTTTAGAAATGGATTTATATCCCTCTACATTGATCATAAAAGAAGCCAGGATTATTGAAAGACTACTGTATAACTTTTAGACAGACTTAGGTGAGATGATCCCTCCCTTATCATCCCTCATCCCTTCCCTTCCTTCCCCACCCCATCTACAAACCCTTGATGATGTGGATTGATCAATTAGAGCTTCATCCCAAAAGTTTGGGACATTTTGACAGACCTGTCTCAAAAATTCCACAGAAAGTACGTCTCAGTCTCACTGAGACCTTGATTACTCTGGTACCCTCTCCTAAGCCAGAGCACGATGACCCAAGGGTTAAAGAGGTTACCTGGATTTAGGAGACCTGAGTCTCTTCTTCTCACGGTTGACTACATCAACTTAGTTAAGTTCTCTGCTTTCCAACTTCCCATATACAAAAAAGGAATAATAGCACACTTCAGCCACAAACTTTACATTGGTAAAAGCAATAACGCACCAGCCATGGACGTACGTTTCAGGTTGAGGGGGAAAAACTGTAAATATAGCAAAAAGAGAGGTATCATCCTTTTTTGTGATACCATCTGTCCTACTCTCAAATTAAACCTAGTGAAACAGGTGATTCGATAATGTCTTTAAAAAGAAAATTAAACACATGTTTTTCAAGCATCTCGGAAATTTGTTTTGACTTGGGTTTTTTTGACTTTGTTTTAGACTAAAAACTCAGGTTTCTTCCTTCCCTTTTCTTATTTGGTTTTAGAGTGGAGGCAAGAAATAAATGTAATACTTGTAATGTTACCATGAAGAACGCAGTTGGAGAACCTTCAAATGCTGCTTTTTTAAGCAGAAAACCCAGGTGTTAGAAAGACACCAAAAGAAGGGTTCATTTCCGAGTCCCTTAGGAGTCCAAGTGACCCTGAGGGCAGGAAACAGGTGAATGTAAAACTACTGGCCTACAAGTGCCCCAGGAAGAACAGTACCTAACTTGCATTTCACAAATCATCATAACTCTGTAGCACGTAAGCGACAAGCATCATTTCTAGAGCGCGTCCCCAAGGGCCTAATCCTGACCTCCGCGATGCTAGTCTTGTGCAGGTGTCCCTAAACCAACTGCAGACAAGCGGCAGCTGATTTGCATCAGAAACCTGAAAGAAATCCACCATCAAGCCCTGTAGATCATAAACCCACATATTTATAGCATGAGATTATCGTGCCTCTATCTTGATTTTTAAGATGCTGTGTGTTTAACTCAAATTGTAAATTTTTCTTTTACTAGCAAAGAGCAAACAAGATGATTCTCGGACTAACAAAGGAAAACTAACTACATGTTTCTGCATTAAAATAAGGATAAAGTTAGCTCTGGTAGAGCGCAACTGGGCTTTAGTGACAGTGCTGTGGGGACCCCTTGTGTTCTAATATTTAAGCAAAGAAGATTGTTCCTCTACAGGCCGTTGGCGCTTGCATCTTTAATACTGATTTCTTTCAGTCCCAGGCATGTAGAGGAATAAAGTCTGCTTTTGTTTACACCAGGATAATCCCAATTGCACTCCATCGATTTCAACTAAGTAATTCCACTTCAGCAGTGGTGGAGTGAAGACACAGGAGAGGGAAAGGCAGTGATGCCTAGCTAGCAGCACCTGAGAATGAAATTTTAAAGCTTATTGAGTTCCCAAATCTCCCAGTTCACTTAGAAAATCTCAGTCTCAAATAGTTTCATTTTTATGTTTCCAGTATTTTCTGCCCTTTGTGTTCAAAAATTGTTACTCACATACAAAAAAAACATGAGACGATGAGATTTACAAATGACTCACATCTTAATTCTTTTCCATTGTTTCTCTGCTTTTGAAATTTTTTGTTTCAAGCTCCATGAAATGACTTAGGGATCATCGTGATAATGCCTCAACCTAACCTCTCTGAAAGAAGCAGAAGCAAAAATAAAGTTATAATTATGACTGGATGTATGAAAATTTTTCAAGCACCAGTAGGGAGGTCATATTCCCTCTGTTGCAACAGTCCTGTTGCAACAACTCTTAAGAACATTTTTCCCAGTTCTGGCGTCTCCAGTTAAAAAAGGCTTTGAAAATTCGAGCAAGAGGTTGAAGGAGAACAATAATACGGTGCTAAAGGACTGGAAACAAGCCCCAAAATGTCAGGTTTGAGGAGTCTGTTTATTCAGCTTATTGGAAAGAAGGCTGAGTGCACCGATGCTCACTCATGGACAAAACATCTGGGAAGTGTGAGGGAGCTCTTCAGCCTTGCCGACAAAGGTGTGAAAAGGTCTAATAGAAGTTGGACAAATTCACTTTCCATGTTGCCAAATCAATGAACCGTTTCAGGAACAAACAAGGATAGAGTGGAGGTGGACTTACTTCTTGGGGTGTTTATAATGAGACTAAGAAAATGCAGGCCTTAATCCAGTTCTGGCAGAAATGGGAGAAACTGGGCTGGAGGGGGATAGAGTCGCGTGGGCAGGTCATGGCAGTTGGAATCCCTAATATCATCTTTTAGGTCTTGGCACAAGGACCAAGGTAGGTTGACTGTACCATCCTCAGTGTCACAGAGAATTTGCTACTAAACTTTAAGACAACGACTGTAACAAAATCTCGTGCTTCAAGACTTATGATGCTTGCAAAGATCACAGTATCTTCTCTCCCAATATGCCATTAATCAGCTGTGTTATGGGGCTTATCCATGGCCATCTGCTCATTCTCTGCTACAGAGAGGAACAGCTGGACCAATGCTTTGGAGTGGTGCAGAAAGTCTTGTTGAGTAGATGCCTTCCTCACGTGTTCAGAGTCATCCTGATTCCAGGTTAAGGTCCAGGAAATTTTTTTTTTTTTCAGCTTTGACTGGCTGAATCACCAGGATTCCCCTTCCTCTGCAGTGCAGATTATGGACCAGCTATTGCCATCAGCTGGGTGTCTCTCATCCAGTAAACTCCCCCCTTAGAGGGGCATTGTGCATCAAAGACCCTTCAGTTTCTCTTATTCTCTGCTCTGATACAAAAAAACCTTATACTCTAAAGGGTGAAATGTTAACATGCTTGCCCAATGAGCAAAATTGACTGGGACGTGATTTGCAGATCACAGTAAATAACCCGAAGTTCCGTCTAGCCTCAGACTCCGTGAAATTCTGAAATTTTTTCTGCCATCAGAAGAATCGGGATATTTAGAAAAGAATTATGTCTCCAATTCCCATTTAGTCACCTTATTCCCAGCACTGTTTTCAAGCTAAAGGTCAATGATTTGGGATCTGATCTAATAAAGAAAATTAGCAACTCTGATTTCCATTTATGTCTCATTCTTCTCTTCTGTTATTTTATGAAGAACATTTGCATGCATAAAACAAAATAAAAATCTGTTTTGGGAAAAACAGATTCCAGGCCAATCCTTCTCCCTTTGAAGTCATCAACAGTTTTGCAAACTGAGTTCCAGGAGCCAGTCACTGGGCTCTCTATCATGTGATAGCTTCGTCTACAATTGCTAAATATAAGCCTGTGAACAATCGGGACAATAAGACCAGTTGGGTGCTTAAATCTGGACATTTGCTCATATAAGATTTGGACACTTTACTGAATAAGGCCATAACTTCATCTAAGTCTTTGCTGTGGGGAACATACTTAAGATGCATGAAGCATATTCCAATGAGAGGAGTTACCCACCAGCGCGAAACCATAGAGCAATGAAGTTAAAACTCAATTCTAAATAATAATGTAATTTAGGCCTCCCATTCCAGCAGCGAGGCGCTTAATTCCTCCCAGGACTGCTGCCGCCAGATTGCTCTAATCCACTTCCAGCTGTGCTACTGCTCCTGTGTGCGAGCATGGGAGCTCGGCTGGGAAGCAGAACAAAGCATCCCAGTAAAGCCAGCAGCACTTGGAGGAATATTCAAACACACAGGGGAAATAATTCCCTCTTAAAGAAGAGCGTCTGCCAACTACTGTTCCCTTTGCAAGTATTTTAGTCTAGGCCAGGCCTGTGCATATAGGCCCCGATTCAGCAAAAGCTTGAGAACATGCCTTAATTTGAGCGTATCTTCAACTTTGTTGACTTCAGTATATATTGTCAACTGGTTTTTAGGGCTTTGCCTATTCTCTGTTTTGAACATACATAAATATATATATATATATTCCTTCATTTTTTCTCTCCCTCCCTATGGTGTCATGGTTTCAAAGCTACCTCAGAAAATGTGTCAGAAAATGATGCCTGCTAAGGCATTAATTGTAAATATTAACTGTTCCCAGAATGGTTGCATCTAATCGTGCTAATCAGGCATACCAAGTCCCTGCCTTGGAGGGCTCGCAATCTGATCACATTTGGACTTACACAGAGTTTTCGTTTTAGTTTTGTATTGCTTTCAAATGGTATTTTTCACATTTCTATCAGGCAATCTTCATACCTTAATTAGCAACGTTTTAAAAGAACAAAAGCCCCAAAATGATAGGAAAGTTCAGAAGTATTCTCTAGAAAGGTACATATTTCCGAGATGCAGATGATGGTTTGTTATCATTTTAGAAAACTGAAAACCCCTTCCTTCCAATGGCCTAAAATTTCAGTTCTTAGTTTTGGCAGGTCAAAAGATATTGGTCCTTAAAGCTGTCACTGGTAGCAGAGAGAATATTGATGGCCCTGGGCCTCCGGCCAGCACGATTTTGAGCAGAAGTTTCAAAAAGTTATTTCTCAGGCAAACTTATTTTGCAAACTGCTGTTTCTGAGTATTTTAGAATCAGTCTTTGATTGCCGGGCAGAAAGCAGATAAAGCAATTTAGGACAGATGATAAATGTAACTTGCGGTATGACTTAACAAGTTAGCACACAGCTATCACCACTGCTTTAGTGGTCTTTATATGTGTGTTTTTATAAAGAGACAGAGTGGAGAACGGTTTTATTAACATATCATGAGTGAGTTATATGGGTCATCCCAAATGAATGGCAATAAAAGCTTTATATCACACTCACCAACATGTATTTGGTACTTTATGTGCCACAAATGTTGCAGAAAAGCTATTTTACATATGTTTTAAAGATCGGGTATTTTTTATATTAGGGCTGGTTTTGTAAAGCTGCCAGGCCCTTTAGCTACCACGAGCCCAACAGTACTCAGCTTAGAGGGAGCCATAAAAACTTGTTTAAAATGTTCTGAAATAGATTTTTTTTTTGTGTGTGCTTCAAAATGCCAAAGTTAAAGATCTGTCATCCTGATATGTTCCATCACACAGCAAGTCCTTTTCCCTAAAACAATTTAACAGCTATTTCTAGTCCTTCCTGGTTGCACGACAGAGAAAACTTACTATTGTCACCGCGCAGGACAAATTGCAGCTGGTGCTGGGCCGTGGACAGGTGTGGGGTTTTGCAGTGGGAAAGGGAAATTCTGCAACTCAAGAGGAAGAAGGAAAAATTTTAATGGCAAGTTGATACACAGACACATGCGTGCGCGTGTGCGCACACACGCACATATATATATACCTATAGATTTATACGGCACCTCGAAAATCTGTGCAGAAAGCGTAAAGCACTAATATTGATCCTCCATTAGAGCCTGATCCAAGGTCCCTGTCACAGGAAAGTCCCCATCGACTCAAGGGCACTCAAGCGGCGTTTTTAACTTGCTCTGCTGCAGTCAAGGGGAGCCGACCCCCAGCATCGAGAAGCTCCTACCCCGGCTGCGCACATCGGTTCAGGTGCCACGAAGGGTCTGCACGGCAGAGCTGTTATTACTATAAATATTCCACTTAAGTTTTTAGAGCGAACTGGTGTTCCGCTTATTTAAGGAGGTATGCAGTGGCTTCCAGAATGGATCAGAGCTCGCCATCCAGCCCGTGCACGTACCCACAGTCTGGGTCTGACTCTCGTCGCAGCAGGAGTAACTCCACAGCGTAAAACTGATGGAGGCCGGTTTTAATTCCAGCCCTATACGCGTGTGTGCATATCTTCTGTATACTCACACACACGGCGCATGAAGAGAGACGTTTCCCACCTCACGCATTTAACCGCAAAGTGTGATGTAGCTACTGAAAGAGGTGAACGGCATTTAATCACATGTAAGCTAATGATTTAAATGCGCTTTTATTTTTGGCCTCTTGATGTAAATCCAAACCAGACAAGCGGAGTCCTCTGGTCAGACGGCTGGAAATTCCTCTGCATGAAATCATGTTGGTGGTCTCCCGGCTCAGCGCCTTCTGAAGAGCCGTACAGTGAAATATCCTTCCGTACCACTAATAAATGCGCCCACCCACACTGGAGCTGGTGCCCCCGAAGAACTCAATTCAAGAACAACTTTTTAAACTCATAAATGAAATCAAAGGGCTCATTCTATGAGCCAAAGAACTTACAGGCTTAGGCGGGACGGTTAATGGGTGGTTACTATAGGTTGTCCCCTTGGTTTGCAGTGTACAGTCTCACAAGAAAAAATAATAAGCAGGATACGGAATATGTACACAGCATTCCAGCTAATTACCTTTCATCCTCCTCCAATGAATACATAAATTGTTGCTACCCTGGTTACTGCACAGCATTTGAGTGACTTGCTCAGCATCAACCAAAGGAACCAAAGTAAACTCACAGGATCTTGGTTTACTTCCCTGTGCTCAGACAAGACCTCCTTCTAGATGTCAAACGATCACTAAGCAACCAAAACCTCTCAAATTGGCCATGAAAACGTGAGCAAGGGCATCCAGGAAACCATTTTTAAGGCTACTGCCACTGCGCTCTCCCAAGGACCCCTGCTCGTGTGTGAATGAGCACTTGTCATTTCAAGGACAGGCGGTGGAGCCCGGTGGCAATGGCCAGTGACCGAATAACCCAGTTGTCCTACTGAGGCCCGACGCGAACCTAATCCCGTGATGAGGAGATGACTCCTTCAGAGAGGCCTGTTATAAAATTATCGAGTGACACGGGGGGTGGAAGGAATCAAGGCCGTTGTAATTGAACTGACTTGAAATAATAAATGCACACACTTTCTTTAAACACAGCTTGCCACATCCTGGGAATCTGGAATCAATTCCTTCCCTTTCAAGAAGCTTAAAAGTGGTGGGACTTTGATATGGCATGAGCATGTTTGCTTCTGGGCTTACAGCCCTCACCAGCCCGTTCCAAACCTTTCAACGTTTTTATATTATAAGACAGAAAAGTTAGGAAAACAAAGATGGAAAAAAAGAATCAGAAATTCAGGGAACTATTAAATCAGGGCAGCCCAGCTGCCAAATACCTTTGGTAAGTAAATGAGTCCTGATCAATAACATATTGCCATCCAGACTTACAGAAGAAGGTTATCACCTGCTTCTGTGCCAGGCACAAAACATAACGGCGTGTGGCTAATGAAGTACTGCATGAATCCAGAAAAAAATACTATTTTTCTCTGTAATGTCAAAGCATTCTACTTCAAAGTAACTTTAACTCATCCAGAAAAAACATGACTTTTTTCCATGAAAACTTTGTCAAAATCGATAGGTTACTACGAAACACTTCTCTTTTGACGATGTTGCATTTGTAAGAGGAAACTGTCTTGATAGAAAGAAACGTATTTTGTTAAGGGGATGTTTCAGCCCTGATTGTAAAGCTGCTTGCTTTATACGTTCACATATTTGCCAGCAGAGGGTATCACAATCTTAGAAACAAACAGACATACGTAGCGTTGTGTCTATTCATTTACATGCAAGAATTCGGACACACACTAAACCAAGAAATTGCAGATCTTGTTTTCTTCAGTGATTTTTCCACTACCAGGAAAAAAAAATAAAAATCATTTAGCTACTTAAAAGGCTACAAACTCTGTTGTCAGTGCCACCCCACCACCTCTCTCGGGACAGGGAATGTTGCAACGACACGGCCAACTGCTGGCATCCCTTGAAGTCTGAAATTGTCGCGTGACCGTGGCTGTAAACCCTCCTGGGAGGAAGACCAGCTTGGGCTTATCTTTGGCGTGCTTCAGTTTCTTATTATTTCTCACATCCCGTATCCTCACACTGCGTAAATCTCATTCATTATCCCAATCGCTTCACGCCACTTTTCCGCAAAGATGTAACAGCCGCAGGCTGTAGTGAGAGCTCACGTTACGTAGACCTCAGGACGTCTGCTAAACCAGTGTGCTATGAAGAATCATCAGACAAAATTACACCTAGCCCACACTTCTCACAGCTAGAGATAGGCTGATGCTACAAACTCCCACCCTGATATCCCACGCATTAACGAATTCACCTCCCTGACTCCCAAGTTAAGAGAACATAATTTAAACAACCTGACATTCGGTGCTTTAGCTTACTTGGTATTCAGCACTCCCCTGTTCCCAACTAAACTAAACTAAAATTGTTTTTTATATAACGGTCTGCGTTCTCCGTTCTATTTTGGATTTATTAACAAGTCGTTTTCTATTTGGGTATGTTGATCATGTGCAACTGATGTCCCCGGTCACTGGTGTGGCTTTCCAGATTAATCCCAGCACTTCAGTCAGCTGGAGCTAGGAGCCGATATAGAGGATGACCACGAGACATGTGTTACCTTTATCTGAGAGCTGGGGTGTACAGGAACCATTGAAGATAACCACAAGCAGCAGCCTCTGTTCTTTTTGCATCTCAGCTGCTCATATGGAGACAGGGAAAGGGACTTTCTCCTAAGTAATTACATTTTATATTTATAAAATGCTTTTGCTATTACAGAGCTACATACAACTACTTCTGCTGTTATATAGGAAAGATAATGCATCAGAATCTGCCACAAAATGACAAATATCAGATCAGGGATAGAGCCCCAGGTCCCTTTTTGATTGGTGCCGCCATTTTAAAAATTACCAATCAAAAAGAAATAGGTTCGTTAGGAAACATGTACACAGTGGTGCTGTCCTTTCCTTTCTGCACACAGTCTTCCCACTGCTCAAGAGAACTAACACCGCTACCTTTTAATTAACTCATTATCTGCCACCCAAAGCAGCCTTCAGAATAACCGCTGTAGGTTCAGATGAACTGGATAGGAAAGTAGGTTAAATGTCCCCGGGGATAAGGGAAAAGCTCTTCTTGCTTAGCCCTTGGAAACTGAAAGTCAATTACTCTGCTGAAATTGAGGTCTGCTTCCCGCATGGCGTAAGCCTGCACTGAGAGTCCCAAGCACTCCGAGGTCCTCAGGTACTTTACTCCGGTGACAGAAAGAACATGTAGGTACTACTTATACTCTGCTCATCACTGCTTTATTCTCCTTGCACTGCAGCACTCCAGCTGGAAAAAATTAAGCTAAAAGCTTTTCTCTACTTCAAAGAGGAAAGTTGAGCATCCGTGCGTTCAGAGATTGCAACGTGTCTGGATATCACAGGAGCACGAACCAGCTAACAAAACGGAGCGAGGACAGGCAACAAAGATTGTTGCTGTCCCGCAGCTCACCATATATTTTCTTTATAACCTTGGTGTGCTTAATTGCCATCGGGAAGCATTTTCCTTTTATTTTCCAGAGTCCCTAAACCAAGAGTTTGCTAGGCCGAACTAGGGAAAGCTCCCGTTAATCGCACCGCCGCTGGCAAAAATGCGGAGACTTGATCACGAGCACTACGCGGGGTTAGATTCCTTGTCTCACAGTAGCGGATATCAGACCTTCAATTCCAGCTCTGGTTACAGCCAGATGCAGACACCTTTAGGACAGCCATTTATTACTGCCTGGAGCTGCCAGCTCTTATGAGTCCAGGGATTTGCATATTGCGGAGTCACCGAGCGGCGACGTGTTGGGATTATGGATGTGGACGCACACCCGCGGCTGTTTCAGAACGCAAGGGGCAGCACAGCTGAATTTATGATTTACAGTTGTGGAGCAGACCGTAAAAATTCCTTGTAAATGGCCAAGACATTTTATTTTCACTGTAACATCTATTTAGTCTAACTCTTAATTTATCTTCCTTTTACAATTTCCTACAGAGGGTAGCTGAGCATCCCATTAGCGGTAGACAAAAAAAAATGACTTTTTACTATCCCTGAGAAGTGAAGCACTGTAATTATTTCCTTCTGTTAACAATGCAAAAATATTAAGGAGCAGATTTTTATCTGACATATAAATCATCATTTACCCATTCTCATCTCACGGGTCAGCCCCAGGCGATGAAATGTAATCGCACAGATGAAATCTGTGGCAGAGCTGCAACTTGAAAAAAATCTAGTCTTCTCTGAATGATACGATATGAGCGCACGGTGTTTAACACGCCTTAGGTCTCTGCCTGTGAAACTGGTAATGTAAGGTAAGATGTACATCAGTGAGTGACTGCAAATATTCTACTAGGTCGTCTCAAGGGATATGGCAGTGTAAATCCATTAGCTTTCATGGAGCAACAGGAGCTTAGGCCAGCTGAAATCTTGCCTCTCTGAGGGGAAAGGAATGTGGAGAAGAAAAGCAATTTCATCAGGAAGACGGTGTAGGATGTGTGTAAATATGCACGGCATCCAGCTTCTGGCGGCAGGATTTTTTTTGACATACAAACGTGTGAGGGAAAGTCCGGAGCTTACAGAGTGCAATTACATTTCTTAAAGCCACTTCTTTCAGCTCATTACTTTATGTTTAATGTCTTGATGTAACTCAGTTTATATGAGCAAATCGGCTATAACATGGGATAAGCGGGCCAAGAGTCTGATGGCCACTTCTCACAAATTACAAAGGGTCAGGGCATGGGTTGCTCTCACCTACTCATTCACTGCTAAATTTTTAGTACTAGCACAGTTTTGGGTCCAGTCAACACGCGCTCCTCTAGGCAGTGCCTGAGCAGAGTAGAGGGGGTAGCGCGGGCCACCAGCCACTTCCAGCAAGCAGCATGGAATGCTCTTCTGGTGAGGGAGCTGGGCTGTATGGACAGGAGCCGCGTCATGGCAGTTGGTAGAGGGGCTACTAAACACTCTGTGGCCTGTTTTATTTATTAGCGTAGACGTAGTTAATCCAGCTGTGCCCATGTGAATCGAGCCCACTGAACCACCCATCTCAAGCTGATCAGCGGCAGTACCTGATATCGTACGGACAGAGTTTACAATGAAACGGTGGGAGAATGGCAAAATTATTCCACTTCTAAGCACACAAACTCCCTGGCGCATTCGGTAACGATCTTACTCACCAGCATTATCCTGCTGCTTGGTATTTTTGATGTACGCAGAAAATTTGGAAAAGATATCAATTCCAGCAGTGTTTGATTCCCGGTGCTTAGCAGCCAGCTTGGGGTACCTGGAAAGGGAGGGGCAGTGTGGAGAGCAACATCTTGTTACCAGCAACATAGCGATGATTACAAATACAATTTACAAGAGGAAAGAAAAAAGCCCTGTACGAGGAACCGCAATTAACGCTGTCATTTATCTCAAAACGACAGCTTGGCATGTCCCTCTTAATAATATCTGTGTCTGTCAAGGCAGGCGTTTGCATAGTTACACAGGGATGGCTTCACGACAAAGGTAATTGCGCTGATGCTTTATGTTACCACGATCCAAGATACAGCGGCCTTAAATCAGAAGGAAGCATAAATTTCCAGGAAGGTGCAGGGGAGCCTGGCAGGCAGCTCGCTCTATTATGAATGGCAGTCGTGTCTAACTCCCTAGGCTGAAAATGCGCTCCAGGATGTAACAGCAAGGCATGTTAGTATTACCCAGCTGAAGGAACATAAAGTTTTCAGTCTCTGAATTGTTTTTTATAGACATCTGGTGCAAAGGAATACATCGATTTGAAAGACCAACACAAACTAACGACTCCTACTGACTTCAGTGGTCTTGGACCAGAGTATAGAAAATTTAAATATCTGATCCCTTGCCTCAGGACTGGCCTGTAGCTGCTGATTCACTTGGAGGGAAAACGCTCCATAAGGAACCAAGCCAATTTTCATTGATTCATAGATTTTAAGGTCCAAATCAGAAGCCAACAATTTTTTTTTTCCCCCCATTATCCTTGTACTGAGTCCAAAACATTTGACTAACTAAGGCATATCTGGTGAATCTAAACCTTTCCTTGGCAGCTTGTTCCAATGGTTAATCATTCAATACTGAAAAAAATCTGTGCCTTATTTCTCATCTGAATTAGTTTGGTTATAACTTCCAGTCATGGGCTCTTGTCATTTCTTGACGAGAATAGTGAGCACTCTTCTGCCTCCAGAGCCTCTCTGTAATCAGTTCCCCTTCCAACCTTTCTAATATACCATACAGTTCAGAAACCTCGCTGTAAAATGCTTTTCCTGGCACAGATATTCCGTGTGGCAATTCTGGGCATCTCTTCCAAGTTATTTTTAGCTTTGTAAAATGTGGACACCAGACCCCTACAAAAATTTTCTAGTATTGGTCTCCTTAATTCTGCATACAAGGGCATCCTGAAATGTGTACAGAGAAAACATTCTGCAGTTATTAGTCATACAAGTAACCTTCACACATGGAAGTCATCTCACTGAAGCCAGCAAGTTTCATAAATAAATACTACTCCTGTAAGTAAAGATCGTAGGAGGGAGTGCTTTTTAGGAACTCCTCTTAGGACATCTTTCATTCCCAGGAAATGGAATATTGACTGAAAAAAATCCCAAATTCTTACTTTGGAGGTGCAAGAGTCTCTTCCAAAAATTCCTCAATCTTGTTAACATCTGTCTTGACTTCTCCATTAAAAGTCAGGAAAGGTGGGTGGGTCCCAGGGGCCAGGTTGTGTAGGTCAGCTGGCTTTCTGCAGAGAGAGAAAAAGTCATGAAATCCCTAATCTTTATGGTCAGGTAGTTGCACAGATATTTATAGTTCCTACGAAATCAGTTGTTTGCCCTGCTCTTTTTTTCTGTAGTTTGTGGTTAGAAAACTTTGAAACTACCCCAAGCACGCTGTTTAATATAAAAACATTCCACAAGTGAAAAAAAAAAAAAAAAAAACAAAAACCCAAACCCAAACCTGAATCCTAACAATTTTGTTGTGCACCACAGACTCTCTAGGCCAGATACAAATCTGATTGAACTTCAGTGGGGCCTTCCCATAGGGAAAACACTGGATCATGTAACTATTTTCAATCAAACTGAACAATTTGTACCTTTTCAGGTCAACAGTGGTGACGTTGAACACAACCCCTTTGAGCCACAGGATCATGAAGAGCCGCTGGGAGAAGGGGCAGTTCCCAATGCTTTCTCCATCTATACCAGCCTGAGGGACGGGAAGAGAAGAGAAATACATTTCAGCCTTGTTAGTGACTTACCTCCCTCAAGACGGAAAATTGGATTTTGAAAGAAAAATAACCAGTTTAAAAATAACCGACAGTGCCTGCTATTTAATATAGTTTATCATCAACACAAGAATGGAGTTGGCCCAGTGCTCAGCCTTCGTCAGGAGCTTGAGAAGGCAACCTTGTGCCTTTCCTGAGGGCAGCTCTGGGTAAAGGAGAAGTGTCCCTCACCGATGGCAAGCAACATCCAGGAGACTGTGTATTCTTTCCATGACCCTCGTCCCTACAGGACTGCCTGCTTCAAGGACATGCTACAAAACTCAGGACAGGTTTTCTCCTCTATTTAAATCTGTGGACTGCAGCTTCTACCAGCTCAAGATCTGCTTCACTGTTTTACCATCCAAAATGTGGACTTTCAGATCTAGATTTAAACCCAAGCACTCCAGACATTCACTCGTTCTTGTTCACATCCAGTAAAGCAACAACCTCAGACACAAACAACCAGATCCAGACAAAAATCTCCGTCAGAATCCTTCCAAGGTTCACGGCAGATTTCAGCCACCGCACTCAGTCTGTTCCTATCTCTAGTACCTAATGAGTTGCCTACAAACCACTACAAAACAATAAAAAACTGCTAGTGTTAGCATTGAGGAAACAGCCTATTTTTTCCTCTAAAAATTTATGGTCCTTAGCCATGCAAATTCTGACTTTGAGCCACAGAGGAATACAAATAACACTAGCAGAACTGAGCCAAAGCTGTGTCCAAGGACAACATCCCTCCACAATAATTATCCTTGTGGCCAAAGCTTTCAGGACGATAATGGCTTTGATAGATTTCCATTTTAATTTGTGGTACCATTGTGTTTAAAGGATTCTTATAATCCTGGTGAAGCAACCAACCTTCTGTTGTTGACCCACATGGGTTGCATAACTGTATTTTATGCACACAGTGTGTGTCCGAAAACGGCTGATGAAAGAGCTAAGCAAATACATGCCCTTTTCCTTTGGAGAAAATATTATATTACTCTGTTTGCTCTCATAAATTTTATCATTGATATTCAAGCTGTGAGGTAGCATTTCTCTGTCTTAAAGAAGGAATCGCTCCTAATTATTGCAGTTCTGTGAAACATTCACAGCACAACTAGAAACATTCTGAGATGTGTCCAGTTGCTACGCGTTCAGGCCTCGCACGGGAAATGTTTAGCTGAAAGATTTTCCGGTAGGCGTCATGAATCCTTCTCATGCCTTGAACGCAGCTTTTGACGATTCTGGGTTTAAAAACAAATTCCAGATTTCCCATCCACCAAAATATGGAGAGAGTGTGGATGCCAGGCTTGGAGACAACCTACCGTAAAGTTTAGGGCTATGTAAAGAGTTTTTCTCTGGGTTCAGATTCAGTTTCAAACACTCAGACTCTAGAAGTATTTGAATGCGGGGGTACAGTTTGGCTGCACCTTTACCTGAAATGACAGGTCTGCAGTATGTCTGGCACCTGGCGTATGCAAGAACCAGCAAACAATGGGTGAAAGAGTGGCGTGGCACAAGGACGAGCCAGAGAAGATGCATTTTTCTGTCTGCCTGAGGTGCGAATAGCCTAGTTTTGCAAAACTAGTTTTATTAATTAAATATTTCGCTCTGTTCTGCAAATTTAATGGCAAATCAATGACAATGTTACCATGGGAATACCAGGCACCACCGTGTTGAATGCAATAATTACTGCAAAGTCATATTTATTGCTTTGGCTTTGGCTTGTTAAACCACTGCCAAGAGCTTTTAACTTCTTACCCTTCCTGAAAATGGTTCTTACCCTGCCTGAAAAGAGGCAAATGCTATAGGAGAAAACGGCCATATGACACCAAATTTCCCCTTGGCTTTTTCACCATCTCAATCATAACCATATCCTTCATAATGGAGCTGGCTACCTAAGTTCTACAAACAATATATTACAAACCCAAAATTTGAAGAAAACCAGACCAACGACTGAATTAGAGGGCAAAAGCGTGCAGACAGAAGAGCTGATTCTCATCTTTACCCCCTCTGGATTTACTGTGGCTTATAACTCCATCGAGTCTGATTCACTCTTCACCTGACTCCCTTCGAAGTGAGTGTAAAACCCTGATTTTCCAAGTCCTGCCAATACCTTGCTA
This sequence comes from Rissa tridactyla, assembly GCF_028500815.1. NCBI lineage: Eukaryota > Metazoa > Chordata > Aves > Charadriiformes > Laridae > Rissa > Rissa tridactyla. Next base: position 120,817,779 of record NC_071468.1, on the reverse strand, counting down.
GCAAAGGTGTCTTGTCTCACAATAACATGCAAAGCTCCAGCCCTCCTGCAGGTCTCCGTCTCCCACCTGTCCTCATCGCCCACTTCTTGTGCTGCAGGTAAGAATTTCACCTTTTTCGTGAGAGAGACTCAGGGAGACCATTTCCTTATATATTCTCATCCAAAGGTTAAGGATTACCCGGTTCTGCATCTTTTTATACGGTCTCCATCCTGCAAGGCAATGGTGAAAAAGCCTCTCAAGACCAGAGAGGATTATTGGGGCAACAAAGCAGATGAATGGCAATGAAGACACAGAAGTGACGGGTCATGTGAGGTTAAAAGGATGCAGAAGTCATTGGAGACGGGAGAAAGATGTGCAGTCTGAAAGAAATGAGATTCACTTAGACATTAAAAATAAAGTTAATTGTGGAGGTCAAACAAGGCCTCCAACTGCCCTAAAACATCAAAATATCTTCCCAACACTTTCAAAAGAGTGGCAAACATTAATTGCCAGAGACACATTGGGAATAGACAGAGGAAATTCCAGAAACGAAAGATAAACTAAAGAAAAAGTACAGCATGATCTCTGTTCAAAGCTCCTGGATCTGGAAGCCAGGCTCATGATTTGGGTGGAGTCTGACTCATGGGTTTTGATCTCATGTGACTGGCATAACTGAAAACGCTACCACAAATCACAAGGCAAACTGGTGACAGAGGAGGGAACAGAATCAAAATCTCCCCAGCAACACCATTTATCCATTAAATTCAGCTCTTTTTCTGCAGAAATTATAGGCAAGGCTTTGTCGGTTTTGTGAATCCTTTCTCTTCGCTTCTAACAGCAGTCAGTAATTCAATGTTCAGCACTCGGAAAGAGTAAAACCTTAGTAGGTAATAACTTCAAAGGCTTATCAGAGTGTCTCGAGATCCCTTGTGAAGTCTATTAACTACCAGGAGGAGATGAGGAAGAACAGAGAACTTCCCAGGCTTAGTCACTCTAAGCTTCAAAGAAAAACAGCTTGCTTAAAGCACCCCAGTAGTGTCTAAATACAAGCCTATTATCTATCTGTCCAAGGTTAAGGGCTCGGAAATGCAGGAATTCAATAATACCTTCATCAAGATCAAGAACTCAAACAGTGGATGGCAAGAAAAGAACAAATAATTGACAAGCCGGAGAAATACCATTTATCCCTGCTGTTATTCACAAATGAGCACAAAAGCTTTCTCACGTAGCCTCCCTGAAGCACAGCAAAAATCATCGATCACTTTTAAAAAGGAGCAAGTTGATGATATATGCACTCTCCCTGCCAGTAACAGCGAATATTTCTGATTTAATGATTGCAACTAGGGATAGACCTGAGGCTCTGTGGGCACTAGGATGAAGGAAACAGAGTTTTTGAAGTCCCAAAGCTGTGAAAGGGTTTCAGAGCCACCTTCTCCCTGTAGATGAGCAGTCCCTCCTGTTCCCTATGGAGAAGGACCTCACCTGAAAAGGCAAATTCCTAGAGTGACTGTGGAAGAGTAAAACAGATTCAAGGCTTTGCTGGGTGAGACTCCCCGGGCAATGCTCGTCTCACTGAAGTGTAACTGAGATGCCTAAGGGAAGGTCTCCTCTGCGGACAAGGGAGGGATGCACTCCCAAAAGATGAATCTGGCCATCTTTTACTTTGACTGAATCCGATGAGTGTCTAAATTTAGGTGGGACGAATGCGGATCCCAGCAATAGAAAAGCCTGGAGTCCGTGGAGGCCTAATTGCTAGAGAATTATTTTGCTCCATCCTGGAACCATCCCCTTCTGCTCCTGTTGATTCACACAAACCTACCCTTATTAGTTTAGCTACTAAAAAAAGACGCTTTTCTACTTAACCTCCAGCCGTTTAGGTCCTTCACACTAACTGATGCAAGGTCCTGACCTGGAACTCGGTATCATCACATCAGGAAAACCCCACCATCATACCAGCTGCTTGCCTCTATCTGAGCAATGGCAAGAATGAACAAGATGTTCTCCTTTATTATTTATAAGGTGCTCCTCCTTAAATATTTCAGCTCTTTTTAAGGAATTAATTAAACCTTAAAGATATTTGTGTGCACAAGTGGGGGGATGTACTGCCACATTAATCAAGGAACAAAATTAAGAGGGTTTCAGGGGGGTAGAAGAAAAAAAAAAAAGTCTCAATGACTTTATGAGCTTGTGCCAAATATTTTTGTAAAGCAGCAGCAGTATCGAGAGCCTCCAACCACTGCACAGCACAGCTGAACGACACGAACAGGGAGCGCTTCTCAAGTTCAAGCTACTACTTTGCTGTAAATGAAATAACTCTGGAATAAATTTCCTCACTTGTTCCAAAAAGACTCCAACTGGTACACGCACAGTGACTGCAATGCACACAGACAACTGTACGTTATTTTAACTAACCTTAAGGGAGCAAGAAAAAGCAAATTTCATTTCCAGTTATTCCCAAAATATAGCGGGTTTAAAGAAATACACTCTCATTAATGATGACTAAGCATCCAGCTTAAAAACGGCAGTGCTGGAAGGAGTCGCATATCAGAAAGCACTGTGTTTTTTCCAGGAAAATAATATATTTGGTTTTATCTATTCTCCTTCTCCTTTCATTTTTCATTGTATTGAGCACAATGGTCCCGTGGCCTCCTAATCTCTGGGGTAAAGTAGGAAGATATTTTTGATGACACCAAAACACATTTCTTTTTCGGAAAGACTTTAACAAGTCAGCAAAAGCAGGCAGGCTAACTCACCTCGATGTTTCCCAGTAAGGATTAAGGAGGGATTTGATTTCATCATCCCTACAATCAAAATCGAGACTCACATTACACATGGTTACACCCTCTCTGTTTTAAAATTGGGAAAGCGCCTGCCTTTTGACACTTACTCTCCTTACGCTCAGGACCCAAAGGGGAAGTGAAAATCCTATTCAAAACGCAAAGCAGGCCAGGAAATATCCTATTTATTGTGCCATTAAAAAAAAAAAAAAAATCTGTCTTAGTAATTATACCACACACACAATAGCACAAATCTCCATTGTAGGGAAAAATCATTGGCTGCAACATGAGATCAGACATGCCAAGGTATTGCTTTCGTAAGGATCATTTTTTTTCCAGTTTCTTTCACAACTTCTTGTCCAAATGTAAAAGCCAGTAAGCTATTTGGAGTGCCACCAACGGAGAGGCAAGCTGTGAAGCGTATATTCATCGAGCAGCGCTGGTAGGTCTCAAGTAAGAAGTAAATCTTGTAGCCCAAGTCCTGTGTATCACAGGACACTCTTGTTGACTGTGGCTCTGGTTCAGGAAAGCATTTAAGCATGTGCTGAAATACATCCCAGTTCAGGGGAAGTACATGCTTGACTTTAAGCGTGTTCTTAAGTCCTGACAATTTCAATGGGACTTAAGCACATACTTAAATACTTTCCTGAATGGGGGCCTATAACAACAGTAATAAATTTGCTGTGCAGCATTTTAAACTTCATTGGACTTCTTCCGAGATTGCATTTTGCTAGGAGGAACCCTCAGCAGCAGCCTTCCAAGGCAGGGCAAGGCGGAGCGGGAATATATTCCTAAGCACACACACACGGAAATGGAGCATGTGCATATATGTCAAATAAAAATAGAGCATTTGCTAGAAAGACTGTCAGGGCAGTAACAAAACAAAAAAGGAAGTGGTGAAATTCTTTAGCCAGCTCCGCAAGAGCCAGCCAAAATGTTGTCCAGGTTTGGCACGCACACAGACGTATATAATAGATGCACATAAGCTTAACTTGGTCTGCGCTGCCGGCCAATTTGCAGGGAGCTGGCTTGTAAGACTCGGTTCACACCGGCTGAGCAGCACATCAGTAGCATTGAGGAGCTCCGAGGAGCTGCCGTTGCGCTTCTCGGATCTCTGCAGTTTGGGGAGAGATGCGTTTCTGCTCTTGAGACATCCAGGATTTTCAGGAGACAGAACTGCAGGTTGACATCAGTAGTTAAGACATGACAAATCTTCTCTTTAGGTTTGGTAAATCGTTATTTTCCAACTTTTATATTCACACGGATGGCAGAATGGGCAGGAAGGGATCAGTCGTGTAGATCAGCTTCTTCCTAGGGATCCTTTCATGATGGCTTGGTTCCAGTTAAAGATCACTTGACTCAAGCTGGTCCATGCCCCTGGTGCAGAGCAGATTCATCTGCCACATCAGCTGCGGTCTGGGTGGCAGAATAGCTACTTGCACACCGATCAGCCCGTACAAATAAGTCTTGGTTTTCCTCAAGGGCTTTGTCAGAGCCACTGGCCCCTGCATGTGTTCTGCAGGAAACACATTTCGCTTTGAAATAAACTTCGAGATGCCCGAGAACTCCAGTCGGTCACGTACAGTCTGGATTTAGGGAACGACAGACTAGTCACAGGTAGATAGACTCAGCACGTGAAAATGATTCATGTTATTTCATCACCTCTTCAGCTTCCTTTAAAGACCCAAAGGCCCATGACTTTACAAATATCAACAGAGTAGAAAATCACAGACCGGTCCAACACCCTGGACCGAGAAATTATTTTGTTCTCATTTATATTTGTAGATCCCTTAGTTATCATTGCATGCATTCAACTTAATGAGACATTGGTAGTAAATAATCAAAGGAAGTAGGAAATATAATGAAACTTTCTGCACCAAAATATATACAGTAATTCCTGAATTAAGGATGGGAACAAAACACTTTTTTTCTAGGAGTCCGTGTTCCAGCAAGTTTTGCTGTGAAGAATATCTGCAAACCAAATCTGACTTTCACATGATGATGTGTAAGGGAAAAGCCCCCAGAAGAGCGAGAGTCATTAAGTAACGTCAGCAGAATCGCAGAGACAAACCACACGTAGCAGGACTTTGATTTCTAAGGATTCTTTTACTGTCAGCAAAATACCGGCTAAAGGATGGCTGGTACACGTAGGCTGACATTTTTTAAGTGGATAGCAGTTTTAGATCCTGTGAGACAATTCTAAGGCGTCTGACTTTTCACAAGTATCAACCCTCCACACTCGGAAAATCAGGCCAGGAGCCACCCAGACAAAATAGCCGTTTTCAAAAGTCTTAGGAAGAATTTTCTAGATCTGCTTTGGGAGTACCCCCGACTGTGAGCTTCTTGAGCAACTAGGCTAAAAATTAATATGAAAGTCTTTAAAAAAAAAAAAAATCTCCACCGGAACAATATTCTTTTGAGGAGCACGCTTGTAATTTGACAAATACCTGGAATTGCTTTGGCCATACCACCTGGGAAACACCCCTGGAGTCCTGGTCTTCGGCTGCCCCACCGCAGTCCAGCTGGAGGGTGGGCAGGGTGCTGGGACCACGCAAAGCCGTAACAGTACAAGGTCCCAACGTGCAGCTCGACCAGGATTCACAGGGCTCCTGGCTGCCCGGCAGCCCACCCACCAGCCAAAATTTCCTTTCAAAATTACTGAGACTTATTTCAGTTTCCCTCCTTGCAGAAAACCCACAGCTTCTGTTCAATAATGCTGTGGATGTTTTAAAATGTGTTTTCTAGAGCAATTTAGAGCAAAAATCTTGAAATTCTTCAAAACCCCAAACTGCCATTCTCATCACAGCTCTCGTTAGCAGATTATGCGGGAAGCTTGTGTGCTTCAGGGCACAGTGGACTGGAAATATATATGATGCTTTCTTGGCTTGATGGACAAATTAGCAATCATCCTTTACACTTCTTCCTGAGCCTCTTCCAACCTAATAAAGCAATTGTGGTCCCGTCACTCCCCAGCATCATGGCACAGGATCCTGCGTACTCACATGAGCCACAGGATGTAACCACAGCCAACAGCTTTTAAAAGCTTTGCTTTTTGAGGACCCATCTTCAATGATTCCTTACTAACGAGACTTCCCAGAAACGAGACAAGAACTCAAGAAATGACAGATATATATAAACCTAACATATAGAAAGATACTGGAATAAATGATTAAGCGGTAAGCTCACAAGCACATGTGGACATGTAAAGTTGATAGCAAAAGACAATAAACACTTATCAGGAGGAAACGACATTAAATCAATCAATTTTTCTTCTCTGACAGGTTACCCATCACAGCGGTGGGTATCTGGATGCTGACTTCTGTAGGGTTTCCAACACAAACTCCAGACTGTATATTCATAAACAAAGAAGGACCTGTATGAAATCTCTGCAACGTGCTTGTATAAGTGGTTGAAAAAATACTTAGGGCGTAGTAATGATCAAGTCTTCTGTTAGTCTAGAAAAACGTAACAAGTAGAGGTACCATTAAGGTCTACAACGAGATGAGTCATATTTAATGTTTCCATTAGCAAAATGGAGGAAGGCATAGACAGAACCTTACAAAATCTCCTGACAGCAACAAGCATGGAGACATTATTGGTATTTGCCAGGAGAGGAGCAGACTCCAAAGTGATGCTAAGAAGTTGGAGAAAAGTGTCTGAAATCACTTAAATGGAATTTAGGGAATTAAAGCTCAAGGTATAAGATGTAAGAAGAACAAAATCTAATGTACAAATGTAGGATGGGGAACAGCTGGTGAGGCTGCGAGGAGGAAGCGAAGGAGGTTTTACGTAAATCACAAACAATATGAATCATCAGCATACACAGCTACAAGCAACAGCAACAAGATAATGCGATGTACATGCGATGTTCTACCATGACATAACAGTCCTCAAGCATGTAGAAGACTGTTCTACAAAGAGGATGATGACCCATTGTTGTTCATGCCCGCAGAGGATAGGATTAAGCATTTTGCTAAATCTGCAACAATAAAGCTTTAGGGGAAAAAAAATCCCGTGTAATTATAGGACTAATGAAACACAAAGCAGGCTTTCTAAGGAGGTTGTGTAATCTGCATTGGTGGAGGCTTTGAAGAAATCAAAAGAAAAAAAAAACAGTTGGTAAAACTGGTCTCGATTTATTTCATCCTGCTGCAGAACGGAGAGGCTGCAGAGGATGTTTTAAAATCCTTCCTAACAGTATGTATTAGTGACTCTGAGAACAAAGCCGTTCTTGCCCTCAGTGCTAGCCGCTCGGTGGCACAGACGATTGCTTTCCTATGACCTGCACAGGAGGAAGCCTGGCCCCGGCGAAGGCAATGGGAATTTTGCCCGTGACTTTTGACGGGACCAGAATTCACTTATAGGTTTAATGGCCAGAAGGGACAATTAGAATAATCTTTCCTGACCTTTTGCATAATACAAACCATAGATTTCACTCAGCCCGTCGCCAAACATCTCGTGGTTGAACTAGAACGCATGCTTTGAAAGGTTTTTCAGGAGAGACGTAGGCTAGAGTGGTAGTAAAATCCCCTCTAGTGGTACGCGTTTGCATTGCAGGGTGAAGTTCTCCCATGGAAGTCGACCACAAACATCCCGTTTGTAGGATTTTGCTAAAGGTAGCTAATTTGTCCCATCACTTACACATGTAATTTATTTTTTTTTTCTTATCTGTCAGTTGCATTGCTGCACGTGGATTTAAATGCTGGAAGAAACCTTAGTCGCAAGATTTGGGGAGTCAGGCCACAGCAGTACTCAGAGAATCATCACAATTTTAGTAAAAGTCAATAAAGATGCTCAAGCATCAGCTGCTGCTTGGGTATCTTGGCTACAGAGGTGCACCTCATAGGAAAAGGTAAAGATGTTGAACAAGAAAGCCACAAATCCTTTTTCAAGATAAATAAACTTGTCCCGCAACATATTCATACTGGATGGCTGTTCGTGCTCTGCACATACAGAATGCAGCTCCTACGTTTCGGAAGCCTATGCCTGTAGGGTCATATTCTGGCTTTGGCCTTTTGGTGCCACAGCTATTCATGGATTATACTCTAATACACTTGATCTAATTCCATAACAGTCAATATTTGTATGAAATATTCCCACTAATGACAAATATTCCACCGACTTCAGTGAGAGCAGCGTCATATTTTGGATTCACTGGTTTCTTTCTAATAAGTGATTAAAACCACAAGTGGTTTTTTGGGCTCTGGAGAAAGAATCTGGGAACGAATCTGGTTTAGCTATTCACAAAGCACCAATTACAATCGCTTCAAATATTGATGATTCTATATCCTGAGAGCCGATTAGATATGTAAAAAATTAATTCCCCCAGGGAAGCTGCAGAAAATAAAATGAGAGATAGATCACTGTCAAAAGGTGTCATGGGCAATGTAAATTACAGTCAAATTATTACTGTTTCTAGTAGAGATCAGGTGCAAATAAAGGAGTCGCTTCTCCAAAGCGAGCTCTGTGCAGAGCTCCGGTTCCTATTACAGAATCCTGAAGGCAGGTGTTGGTTTTTTTTGTAAGAATTAAATCTGTGCACATCTGGAATTTGAACGTCTGTTAAAAACCTCTGAGCCAGGGAGAGTAATCTGGTCATACAGTATATTCTGCAAATGCTGAGGAATTACAGCCAAATTTCCATGCCTCTAAGCAGCGTATCGGACTAACAAATCATAACTGCAGCCAGGTGCTGAAAGTTAATGCTGGACCTGAAATCAGATCCGGGGCTGAATTATTTATTGAAATTCCATGACTTTATTTGCACTATTAGAAGAGAGAGGAGTCACTTGCAGGCACTGCAAATAAAGGTCTGAAGGGGGGGGGGGGGAGCGGGGGGGTGTTGCTGATAAGGGCATTTACCACCGCACCAGCTGACCCCCGCGCAGGCCATAATCTGCCCTCCGTGGCCTCATTTTGTACCTTATTTAACATCACACAAATACTGTCCACCGGGGGCTTTTATTGATTTAAGGTGAAAATAACTCTCGGGGCAGAGGGGGAGGGGGGGTGGTCCTGCAGTGGGCACGACTTGGTCTTTCTACCTCTTTTTGCGCCTCCAAAGTTGACGGCGCTGCGGAGGCTGCGGGAGATGCTTCTTCCCGGGATGCGGTGAATGTTTATGGCTTCCACCGACAGCGGATCGAGCGGCATTGCAAAGGAGCGGTACATCCCCCCAGCTCAAACTAGTCTTTGGGTTGACTTTTGCCCCTCCGTACGACTTCCCAATGTAACCCACAATAACTTCGGTAAAATAATTACTTACTTGATAGAATATTACCAGCATTTGGACTGCCGTGCGAATATAAATGCAATAAAAACAAATCTTCTGGTTCCCAGCTACTCACAGAGAAATCATTACAGAGTTTAGGGGGTATTTTTTCACCTTCAATATTTTCTTACCTGCCAAAACTGCTGTATTTGTGCATCTGATCATTGACGCGGACATACAGTCAAATTTAGCCCTTAAACGGGGTGTTACGCTACAAGGTGGTCTTTGCTGATAGCCATCTACAAAGGAGGGGAACGCGACTCTCTCTGAATATTTCATTAAAGAAGCAGAGAGCAAGTTCTGAGTTCGTAAATGTAAATACCTGCAACAGAAGCAAGACTCTAAGACATACACGCAAACAGCAAGCAAACATTCCTCGTGACTCATCTAAAAGCAAAACAATTTCTGCTTTCAATATGAAACGCTCAAGAAAAAAAAAAAAAACAGTGATGCTTTCCAAAAACTGCCGGGAAAGTGTGAGTAAGTGGGTGTACTAGTAGAAGCACAGTTTAGAAGTATTTTACAGTCCAGACTTCTGCAGCTAACGTATGATAAATGTTGTAAATAGAATAAAATACTTGGATCGGTGAGTGGAGTTTGGATCACACTTCTTGCCTACTTGCCGTCTCAGGGCAGGATGATTCTTAAATCTCCGTGTCTACACGGCTTGGGTGAGTTTGCAATGCTCCAGTGACGCCGCTTCACAAACTTCCCGCAGGAAACATTTTTGGACAATTTTCTCGAAACACATTTTGACTTGATGCTCAGACTGAATTTCCTCTAATTTCATTTTATCCTGTTATCCAGCATCCAAAAAAAAAAAAATTAATTATTTAATTCACTGCTATTTGTTAAAATAATTCTTACTGTTCTTCACTTTATACAAAATCTTACTTAATTGTGCTCTAGCACCTCTCCACCTTTTACTGTCCTCTTGCTTCTCAGGTCCTTGACCATGCTCTTTATTCCCAATATCATCTTTTTTTTTTTTTCATTCTCATCACTCCGGTGTCCCTCTCTCACCCAGGCCCCTCACGCTCCAAGGGGACCACTCTCCAAGAAGGCCAGCAGTCGTGGCTGTGCATCAAAACCCTTCTCCACCCTGTCCTTTCGTATCAGGCCTGTCTCAGAAGCAATCAGTAACCTCCTCCTCCTCCTCCCCAAATCTCTTTTGGTTTCTTACCTTCACAAAAAAAATCACTTTCTTGATTATTTTTTTTTTTGTATTATGCCCCTCACCATTTCAGCCACATACTCTGTTCACCGGCTTCACCAACCAAGTTGGTGACAGCAGCTCCAAAATCCGCCGCCACCTCCCGTCCCTTCCCCTGCCTGTCCCCTCTATTTCCCTGACGTTGTCACCCAGCTGCCTTATTCAAATTAAACAAATCCCGTTTGACATGGTGGAAATGGAGCGCGACACGGGGGTCGTGCCCTGTAAGCCCCCTCACCCATTTATCATTAAGTTTTTCACTCTGAGGGTGGTGAGACACTGGAACAAGTTGCCCAGAGAAGCTGTGGCTGCCCCATCCCTGGAGGGGTTCAAGGCCAGGTTGGACAGGGCTTGGAGCAACCTGGGCTGGTGGGAGGTGTCCCTGCCCGTGATCTTTAAGGATCTTTAAGGTCCCTTCCAACCTAAACCATTCCATGTTTCTCTAATTCTAAGTTCATAACCCGGTGCCGCCTTCTCCTCCTCTGAAGGCGGTCTCCAACCCTACTCAGTAAGTCAGCTCTTTATTCTGTTTTCCTCTGGTTGCCTCATTTTCACGACCCTTTCCTGAGCTGCAACGTCTTACAAATACTGGTTGGCACTCTTCAAACAAATTCTTTCTCACACCTTTTTTCCTCTCTCAAGCTCAACAAAATAGGCACAAAATCTCATCTGCGCCTTCTTCCTATTGTCAGTTCTACAGCAAAACATTCACTAAAATTTTTTGCTCCAGTTTAACCTGGACACTCAGGTTTGGGCTGACAGAGCTGGATATTTAAAGCAGGGCAAGTGGGACTTCGTACTTTCTATGCTTTGCTTGTGCTTCCGACCTAGACTTCATTCCAGATGGATTAGACAGAGAGTTCGTGATATCAGTCTACAATCCGTCTAGTCTTCTGTACCACTTCTATGTATTTGATATTTACAGATTTGTATTTTATATTAAATTATTATATAATGTATATTTGGGTTATGTTTATATTTATTATATATTATCTGCTATCTTTTCTATTATATATGATTGCTGTATTATTTCTATTCTATTTCGTATTTACAGTTTGTTGTGCGATGTGTTAACAGGGATGGTTAATCTATTTCCCAGCACGGTTAATCAATTATAATTCACACCTTCTGGTGCTACACTCTTAGTCGGGTAACTGGGCGTAACCATCGCATCTAGGGAAAGGCTGAATCTCACTCTGCTTCGTTCGAGGAGTTTCTCTGGTGGCTTTTTGTTTGACCCTGTGCTCCTGCCCAGAGAAGGCAGCAGTTTCCATTCTGCAGGCTGACGGAGAGCCGCAAGCCTGAACAACTGCCATCTGCAGAATCCCGTTGGAACTCCATATGGCAGACACCCAGTGAGAAAAGCTTATTGGAACATCCAGGTTAATGAGGTAATTGAGAAATTAGCATTTGGCAAGAGAATTTCTGAACATTTCATATAGATTTGTGTACAGCTAGGCCAAATTCCCTCAAGTACCCGAATAAACTCTGAAGAATTAGCTATTTTTTTACATTTACTTATAATTCTCTCTGAAAGGGGGTTGGACTGGATGACCTTTAAAGGCACCTTCCAACCCAACACATTCTATGATTCTACGGTTCTGTGAAACAGATTGTTTTTATTGCTGTCAAGTGCCAAGTGCACAGGTGGCTCTTGAAAATTAACAAATATAGAGAAATCCTATAAATTCACACTTCCAATGAATAGCCAAACATCAGTCAACACAAAAACCCTCAGACTGACAGCACGGCACAACACGATTGCTACGAACTGCATTCACTCTCAAAGGTCCCGGGTATGGCTTTAAATAAATTTTAAATAAATGTTTAAATAAATAAAATATTTAAATAAAATTTTAAATAAATTATTTAAAAAAAAAAAAAACAAAACACAAAATCCATGGTGCCCAGTGTGGAAGAGTTGTGGAGGGGCTAATTACAAAAAACCCCTCTGGCCCGTGGGAGCTGCTGGAAGGCGCTGCCACATGTGCGGACAAGGCTGGGAGCGGTGGCCAAGGTCAGGGAGGAGAGGCTTTTCCTTCCCCCGGAGAAGAAAATCACTGTTTCAAGGTTTGTCTCTTTGTCAGGGGAGTGGGACAACGCTTCCTCTAAGTTCCCCTCCTGGTCACATCCTTCCCAGGCTCTCCAAGGTTGGACCTGAGTAGCTGGCTACAATCAGCACTTTTTAAAATTATTATTATTATTATGAATTCTTGCAGAATCGTCTCTTTTGAGATAAACATTGAACTATCAGGCTACCAGGCAGAGGTCCTGCTCAGCCCAGTAAGAGAATGGTGTTCCCACCATAGACACTTACCACCGGGCTGCTGGTTTCAGCGTACCAGGATGGCAGGTAGATACTTCCCAATCTGAAACAAATCTTCCCGCGTGCATGTTCGACTGCCTTTTTTACAGAGCGAACAGTGAGAAGTAAGACTTCTGGGGTGTTTACAGAAATATGTACTTGGAGGTGAACCAAGCCACCACAGATTTCATTCATGCACTCTGAGGAGATCCTGGTGGCTCCATCTTCTAGCAGGGTGAGCACTTAATGCAGAGGAAGCAACAGATCATTTTTGAACCTCATGCAAGACCCAGACGTAGAACAGAATCTAGAGCTTAACAAGAGCACTCAGAGTTACTGAACATTAAAAAGAAAACAAAACCAAAAATCTGAAGTTAGAGCATCTCAGAGTGAGAAAGGGCAACTCGGTAAATCAAGGCAAAACTACCATTCCTTGCCAAACTGCATGTGTGACTCAACAGTCAGAGAAGAAAATAAAATTAAAATCATGCAAATGTTTGTGGAAGTCTGAAAAAAAAGCCATAAAAATGAAGGGGTTTGAAGCACTGGATCCTCTTGGCATGTCCTGAACATTTAAAAGAACTGGGCACCGAAAAACAACTAGAACTGCTATTCTGAGAGATCCTATAACCTGCAAGAATATTCTGTGATTCAACCCCTCTTCATCCAGGAACAGCTTTTTAAAAAATACTATAAATAAAATAAACAAACGAAACCGGTCTGCAGTTGCACACTGAATCAGCAGCAATAGCTCATCACAAAACACGGGGCAGTGAAAGAACATCATTTCCTCCCATGATACCCATTCGTATCTGTTTGAAGTTGCCCATTCAGCAGCGCAAAGTAAAAGGAACGCGGTAACACAACGTGCCTGTTGACCCACACAAATTGAATCACAATCTAGAAAAACACCGGCCACAATAGCGACGATCCATCGGGGCCGGTTTCTCTGATTTCCACTCGTTTCGGACAATACACAGGTACAGGCACGCACCAGCACCCCAAACAACAACGGGCAAATGCGGCGGGCGGCGAGGTTCGGGATGTTTATTTGGGTGTTGAAATGTTATAGGGAGGACAAGTCTGGCGACTGATACAGAGAAGCAGCTGCCCAACCTGGGAATTAACTCAGGATTTTGTGAGGAGTCAAACCACAATGCCTGAGTAGCTTTTGCAGCCATCCGTCTATGTGACGAGGAAAGAAGGAACGCAATTTTAGCTGGAGAAGCAACCGGGCTGCACAGAGATGAAAATGAGCCTTGGTGCAGATGTTTCGCAGGAAACGAAGACACGGCACAGGGATGCGGCATGACTTAGGCAATGGTTCCACGACAGACACAAAGGGAATTCAGCTCTTTGTATCTCCTAATTTAGCTCTTCCTTCACCTCAGCCTCAAGGTCTGACCCGTACTGACACAGCACTCAGAGCCACGGCCGAGCCACCATCTGCTTCAGCCTTTGGAGCCCCTTCCAAAGTCTGGCCCTTGCATATCCAGACAAAGATAAGCAATCACATATTTTACCTGAACTAATCCCATCCCATTATCACACCGAGGACACCAAGGACTATGTTAAGACGTGCAAGAAACCTCTGAATATAATTTCCATCAGACTGGCTCTGATCACATTTGTGCTATCTTTGAGAGACATGGAAATCCAGGATTTCCTCTGTGCTTGAACCAAGCCCTGTTCTGGTTTGCCAAGATATTCTCCGTTGCAATGCCTTCCTGCTTTGTAGATTTTATGGCTTGTTTATTCCTTTATTGAGTCTAACTATACGTGTTTCATTAAAGCGTATCTACTCGTGACCTGAAGCAGAAGAAGAAAGGGCATGACCTCTTTGGTGGTTCATTCCAATGGTTAATCACCTTTACACTTACTATTAAGCTTATTTCTCACTTGACAATATCTGACCTTAACTGTTAATATTTCTTGTTATACTCGTCACCGCTATATTAAAAAGCCCCCTACAGATGCATTTAATATTGCGGTCAAGTGACACTTGGTCTTTTACGTAAATGAGAAAGACTGGCAGTCTTAAGTACATTTTAAGCCTTAAAAATATACTTCTCTTTATCTTTTCCAGTGTCATAACACGTTAGCTCTGTGTGCATTTGAAATAGTCAGCCAAAAGATAATCTAAACCTTGACTCCTCCCTAGTACTAGCAACAGGAAAAAAAATTAAAAAGCAAAGTTGTGACTAACGCAATTTTTGTTTTAATTATTGGAATATTTACTGTGAATTACTAAGCAGGTGTGGCACATGAACGCTGAATCAGTGGTGCTAAGTGCTGTACAAAAAGCAAAATAAAACACTAGAGCTACACCTAAAGGAGGGAGCACAGGACCGGGGTGGTGTCCTTGCTGGACCTCCTGACACAAGGCCACCGCTTCTCAGCCTCTACACCTGTAGAGTGCTGACCATGACTGTAGAGTGCTTCAGAATTGTTTTTAAAAAGGCCTCTGTATTTTTTATCTCAGGCACTGGGTTTTGCAAAGAGAATCGTGTTCGTAGGGGGCTGCCAAAGCGTGGAGCAGCCTGCACCACCTCCTGCGCAGAGCTGGGCTCTAAGGACACGTAATAGTCGTCAGCATCCAGGAACGTTAGAGAGCTCTGTCCTGGTTTGAGCGACACAGGAGTCATTTCTCTTTCAGTAATTTTATTTTGTAGTAAGTTCTCTTCTAATGCTAGGGAAAACTGCATTTTTAGAAGACTCGAGTATCTGAATTTGTGAAAATATTTACTTTATAGCCAGCTACTTTAGAATCATAGAATCA
Organism: Rissa tridactyla; assembly: GCF_028500815.1. Taxonomy (NCBI): domain Eukaryota; kingdom Metazoa; phylum Chordata; class Aves; order Charadriiformes; family Laridae; genus Rissa; species Rissa tridactyla. Next base: position 120,802,455 of record NC_071468.1, on the reverse strand, counting down.
CAGAATCATTTAGGTTGGAAAAGACCCTTGGGATCATCGAGCCCAACCATCAGCCCCACTCTACAAAGTTCTCCCTTACACCATATCCCCTAACGCCACAGCTAAACAACTCTTAAACACATCCAGGGGTGGTGACTCCACCACCTCCCTGGGCAGCCTATTCCAGTGTCTGACGACTCTTTCTGGGAAGAATTTTTTCCTACTGTCCAGCCTAAACCTACCCTGCTGCAGCTTGAACCCATTCCCTCTTGTTCTATCGCGAATTACCTGTGAGAAGAGACCGGCACCAACCTCTCTGCCATGTCCTTTCAAGTAGTTGTAGAGAGTGATGAGGTCTCCCCTCAGCCTCCTCTTCCTCCAACTAAAGAGTCCCAGCTCCTTCAATTGCTCCTCATCAGATTTATTCTCCAGGCCCTTCACCAGCTTCGTTGCCCTCCTCTGCACTCGCTCCAGCACCTCGATATCTCTCTCGTATTGAGGTGCCCAAAACTGGACACAATACTTGAGGTGTGGCCTCACCAGTGCTGAGTACACAGCAGAGTATCAAGGATACTTTACAGCCAGAGTATCAAGGTCTCTGTGTTTTCGAGCTCGCCAGGCGCAGGGATGAGGAGGAGCGAGACCTGGGCACTTGACCCCGTCTGGCCAACAGCATTATTCCATACCATGAATGTCACATTCAATATAAATCAGAAAGTTTGCCGAGGAGTTTTTTCTTTCTCGTTCATGATGGCTGCAATCCTGAGAACTCCTTGCCCTGGTGCTGGACCCTTCCTCCCAAAGCCACAGCGCTCGAGGTGTCCGAGCTGGGACACGTTTGCTGTCCCCTGCTGGGAGTGCACAGCTTCCTGCTGATACAATGGGCTGTGTATAATCCTTGGATATTTTGTATTGGTATCAGGATCAACTTTGGTTCTCTAGTATTCTTAATGTTAATTATTTGGTCTTATTCTATTAAATGTGTTTATATTTCAACCCTTGAGTTTCCTTGTTTTTTCGATTCCCCTTCCTGGGTGGGGAGGGGTCACTGGGTGATAGAATAATTGTCTAAACAACAATAAAATTGTTGTGGATTCTTCAAACCGTAACAATCTTCTGTGGTTTATTACTAAGGTGGGTTTTTTTTAAGAAAAGAGCAACTGCTGAACATTTAAAAGCTACGCTAAACTATCTTTTCTGAATTGCAGACAGTTGTGGAGCTTACCAGTCAAATGTTTTTTGAGATGAAGCAAACACCTACATGGATTAGTTCATCATACCTTGAACTCCTCTTCTAGCTTTCAGCAGCACGCTCTCTTTGGAGGTGATACGCCAGCCCTTTTCATAGAACCACAGAATCACAGAACGGTTCGGGTTGGAAGGGACCTTAAAGATCACCCAGTTCCACCTCCCTGCTCTGGGGAGGGATACCTCCCACCAGCCCAGGTTGCTCCAAGCCCCATCCAGCCTGGCCTTGAACACCTCCAGCTTCTCTGGGCAACCTGTTCCAGTGTCTCACCACCTTCAGAGTGAAAAATTTCTTCCTGATATCTAATCTAAATCTACTGTCTTCCAGTTTGAAGCCATTACCCCTCATCTTGTCACTACATGCCCTTGTAAAAAGTCCCTTGCCAGCTTTCTTGTAGCCCCTCTTCAGATACTGGAAAGGTCTCTAAGGTCTCCGCGGAGCCTTCTCTTCTCCAGGCTGAACCCCCCCAGGTCTCTCAGCCTGTCCTCACAGCAGAGGGGCTCCAGCCCTCAGAGCATCTTTGTGGCTTCCAAACAGTAGAGCATTATACTTCTATGTCTTTATTAGCAGAAGAAGTTAAAAAATTGTGTATCTGCTTTGGCATCTTCATGGGTAACAGAAAGGGAGACTAAAGCCATACATAAATCAAGCAAACTTCCTCTGTGTGTAAACTCCATTCCCAGTATCGTGAACCTGAAACATTGGTGAATGGTGAACTGAGTCATATTTTTTTCTTAGTCCAAAGGAAGCCAACAAACGCAAGAGAAGCAACAAATGTAGTCAAGAAATGGCTTTTTTACAGCCTGGCTTATGAAAGAAGGGAAGAAATATATATATTCTCACATATAATCTTTTCAAGTTTTAAATGTGCGAATTTCAAGTTTTATAGAATTTAAAGTAAATGAAAATCGGCTTCTGACTTTGATATTAGGCTTTGAATGTTCTTGAACATTACATTTTACGTCAAGCGCATACAGGTGAACGCCATGGGCTTCTGTCATCTGCTCTGCACACAAAGTTAGTGACTATCAAGAATGAAGATTTAGACAAGCAAACTATCGCTATCTGGGCAACTTCATCCTTCATTTGTCATTTAAGCAAAGTCGCTATAGCAGGAAGAAGTTCGACTCCTACTGTCCCACAGGTGCATAAATAAATAAGTTATCACAACGTAACTCTCCTGAAAAACATTTCAATTAGGGCTTTATCTGAGTTTTTTGCAGAGTTGCCAGAAATATATATAAAGGAGCTATTTCAACGTCTTTTGGCAATCAATCAGACACACGGGAAAAAAACTGGAGAAGCACCCGAGCTCCAGATATACAATACCTCTTAGGCAAAATCTGAACCATGGTACCCTGGGGACCAACATAGAAATCATGGAGATTAGGACACCGGTATAAATTTATGAGTCTGGAGGCCTGTGAGAAGAAGCAGAAAACCCAGAGAAGTTGAAACAGAAGGCACTACAGAAGATGCAAGACCCTGAGAAGGAAAAAGGAAAGAGTGGACAGCACAAAGCACAAAGGAATTTGGGCTCAGCGGCCGTGGGAGGCAGCTCAAACGGAGTCCCCCACTGCTCTGCTACCTGGCTGGGCACAGCGCGGTGCCGACACGGCCGCACAAACTCTGCGCTAGAGCCGCCTCCTCTCCAGACACTTAATAAAGCACCCAACAGCCTTTACCTGAGAGCAGGCAGAGTAGAAAATATGTTGATTTGGATTTTGACGACACCTGGGGGCATTTTAACGTGGCACAGACTTTGCTACGGTGCGTCACAGAACTGCGTCTCAGGTGCTTCGTCTCCCAGTCTCTTTTCTACCACTTCTCTTAAGATACCGCGCCACCCAATTTCTGCGGTACACCGGGGTCGCTAATTGAAGAGGGATCTGTGTCACATCATGGAAGTCCCACTTCAGCCAGCAAACACCGCCGTTAAAAAGGATATATACAGAAGGGTAAAATCATAAACACTCTAAAAGATAAGTTATGAAATTATTATAGAGCGGGACAGAATAATATTCATTTACAAGAAATCATTTAATTTAACACAGTCAGAGAAAACATCCGGTGGACCTGTTCTACATTTGTGTGTGAACTTTGCAATCAAGCTGCGTAGCAAACAGCAACGACATGCTGTCAATGTCATCGGTTACAGAAAGTTCTACCCTTATGTATTATCAGATAAAATTGCCGGCTTCGGATCGTCAAAACACAGCTGAATGCATTTTGAATTACTTTTGTTCCACTGTAATAACTTCCAACTCCTAAGTCTAATATAAAAAAATCACACCGGGAATACATGATGCCGATTCAACTCATCAGACCTACAAAAATCAGACCAACAAAAATAGCTCCAGATGAACACATATATCGCTGTTATCGCAGCTAGATGAGTTTTATTGCATGGCAGCAATACAGAGCTGCACGCAAATGAGGAGAGCAAAGGGCAAGGAAGGAAAGGGAATAAGGATCTACTTTGGACTTTGTCAGCGTTAAACTTCACTGTGTCAAATAAACCACTTGAAGCTATTTTCAAAGTACCTTCTACAGCACTTCAGGTACCTGCTCTGATTTCCTCCTTCGAGTAAGATTTACTGATATGAATAGAGTATGATTCCAGCACAGAACCAAACCTTCCCTTATGCCAATTGACTCTCCCCATGACTTTGGCTCAGCCTTTGCTGGAAAAATAAAAGTATCATTGAGACCTTCTTTTATTCACGTATAAAACTAACACACAAACTCACAGCCCTTTAACATTAAAAAAATAGTACTTTGAAAAAATCTACTACCAGAGCTCTTAGCTGCAAAATGGGAATTCTAGTGTTTACGTTACCCCTTCGTAGCATTGCCAGGATTATTTTGCTGGTATCTGCCAAATTTTGAAGAATTATGTGTCACACAAGAACTAAGGAATATTGTTGCTGTAATGATCAATATGTTATCCTAAACAATCTTTACACAGCCTTCCATCAAAATATATCTGACGTAGCCCGGTGAACTGATACCAACATTTAACTTTGGAGCAGAGGCAGACGTACTTCCTACTGGCCCTCTTGGAAAGGATCCCTGTATATTTTTGGGATGCTGTGTCAAACGATCTCCGTGACATTTGCTGTTCTGGAATAGCCGCAGCAGAGCCATATATTGCTGATAAAAATTTCCCGGGGACACTTACTGGAGCTTCGCTGTCATCGCTGAACCATGACACAACAACCTGGAGCCTGACGAGACGTGTGCTGCCAGAGACGGAAAAAGAGCTATCTGCAGCTAAACACAGGGCACCCACAGCACGGCGGCGGCTATTTCTAAGTACAAGCAATAATAATTATGAATATCGCCAGTCCTTCATGGTAGAATTAAAACACTGTATTTACCTGATTTGACTGCATGGCTTAGAAAAGCTGGAATAAAGGAAGGAATTAGCAGGTGGAGTTTAAACAAGATCTCAAATACACTTAAGCCAGTCTAACTCTGTGGCCACTGAACTCAGCAGGACAAGCCCGACGGGCCTTTATGGCCATGGGAATGGCCCATCCTGAATGTTTCTGAAGTCTTTCGGATCCAAAAGGCATTTAAAGAAATAAAATTATGCACATTCAACAAAGCATTTGAATATGTTTCCTTTTAATCTGATGATCACAATTAACATATATATATTGACGCCATCGAGTTCAATAACATGGAAGTAATCACAGCCATCGATATGAGGGGAAAAAACCAAACCACGGCAGACAGGGGTGTCACTCACCTTTAGCCACAAACTCATGATTAGATCATGAACTTAGGTAGGAGGTGACGCAGATGAAAAATCCCTCCTTAACTTGCGATCCAGTTTCCCAATCAATCCTAAAAGCATTCCAGATTAGGTGCAAGGTGGCAGGGCTAGTAATTATATCCCTGCCAAGTCTTTTTATACATTTGGCCGCCTTAAACTATTCGCTGCCCATCTCTAACAGTCTCACCAATGAGGCGCTTGTCTTGACGCAAAACAAAATCTGCAAATGCTCAGAGAGAAAACGGACCTGGAGACATGGAGACTCCGGGTTGTATAACTCAGGCTAACGCGTCTTCTGAAGCACTGGTCTCGCTTCGTCGCAAGTTACAACAAGCAACTGGTAAATTTAAAACATTTGCTAGGCAGTTATTTGTTAATTTATTGAATTCTTTTCTTTTAACAAGATAAGATTAAAGCAAATTAGATCTTACCAAGATGGATGTTTTCCCCTCAACTATTTTTTTTATTATTTTATTGAAAATGCTTTATAAGTCCAGAGAAGCAACTGTCAGTCCAGGTAGCATCTCCTTGATTTTACTGCGTCTGTAGTGGGTTACTATTAATTTTCTTATTTAAACAGTGTGATTCAAATTTATGAGGCCTGACTCCGTTCTTCTGCCCAGTTTATATACATATAAACTGTATAGGGTTCAACGGAGTCCCTCCTGATTTGAAAAGAACTGAGCAAGACAGGAACTGAGCCAGAATGACAATGAAACACCTGAGTCCCCCTGCACGGAGCTTATGAAATGGGTTTATAGTTGTTTAAACAAACCTTGTAAAACTATTTTCCTCCCAGTATATATATGCTGGTGTTCTGACTACCAGTAAACCTTGTAAGTTTGGTAACTTTCATACCGATGCACAAAGCCAGTACACTAGAAGAGGAGACTTACTTAGGCTGCTGATCGTGCACTGCCTCACCAAAATAAGTTTGGAAGAGACGTGAACCGTGGTGCCCATCATCTGCTCAACAGCTATGCATGGATGGAAAAATGCAAGATCCATAATAAAGACAAGGCCCAGGGTGACAGCTGAAAAGTATCAGGGACTGCACGCACTGTACATGTCTGCTTTGTAGGGTGTCTAAGTGTCTCTTGAAATGTGAACGGCTTGGCCAACCTCATGAGCGAGGATCCAAAAAAATGTCATTGTGAGTCTTGGACCACCAGACGGGTTGAACCAGATATTTCAGTACCATTATTCTTCCTTGTGCTTTTCTCTCTTTATTATTTCTTCTTTGCCTAGAAAGCTTCGCTCAACAGAGGAGTGATTTTATATGGAAACCAAAAGCTGAGTTCATGATACCCAGTAAAATTATTATGACTCAAGAAACAGAAATGGACTTTGTACCTTCCAGATCTGATGGTGATTTCTATTCATCATCATAGTACTTCTCGAGGGCAGTCTACGAATCACATAAATTACAGAGACTGTATTGTTATAATGGGTTAAAGGTTCCTGTCGAGTTCTCTCTCCCGGTTTGTGAAGCCATTATTGGTTTTGATAACCCTAAAGTTCTGAAAGTGAAATCAGTTTTCTTATCAGAGTGACTCTCCCACAAAAGCTTTAATAGTGGGGAATGATTGTTTGTACCTAGAGTAACATTTCTATTTATATCTTCCTTTAAGGCTAGAATTGCAGCAGTTCACCAAATCCAAACCAGGGTTAGTTTGAAATCACCCTTCGGCAGAAATAACTTTTTTAAAAAAAATAATCCAGAAAATGCACAAAAAGAAATCCCAGAGGGCATAAAAATCCTGCACCTCCCTGGGATAATTTCCAGGATAGTTCTGTCCAAAGGTGAGGATAAGGGCAACTACACCCTCCCGAGAGTGGCGACTCCTGGGTTTTTGATGGAGCACACCAAATCAGCAGGATGGCTGCCTTGTCCTGGACAGCCGGGCTCTCTGACTGACCAATTCATTCTGGGACAGTAAGTTTGGTGCCAAATCTTGCCATAGCTTTTAAACATACTCCTAACAGACACCTAAAACTCTCTGAAATAAAACCATTGACAAAGGGCTCACAGGTTCCTTCCAGATTTGCTTGCTGCCCCAGGAGACCAAGCATACCAGGACTAACCTCTTTTCTTTGTGATAATCCTCTGAGACTTGACCGCAAGGGGTCCTGCAGCTACCTCGGTGCTGTCAGTCCTTGAACCTCACCTTGGCTGGTACCATATCCCTGAGACATTGCGAACGCACCCTCACTGTCCCTGGTCGTGCACGACGCTCAGCTCCTAATGGACGGAAGGGGCTGAGAGCGTTCGGTGCATCTTATGCCTTGATGCCTTCGGCCGGCAGACGGGAACACGAGCCAGGTAGGGTCAGTGAGTGCGGAAGATCGAGGCCTTTCAGAAGTCCCTCTTGCTTCTTGCATTTGCAAGCTCCTTCACGTTTCCTCTAGATGGGTGTTTGGTGCGACTGTGGTTGAACGCCTGGTGAAGTAAAAGCCTTACACTTTTTAGGCAAAAGCTCTTGCACGCCTGAGCTGATGAACAAGTCCAGAATATTAATCACTCAATAGCACAATGACTCCTTGAAGGAATAGCAGTCTGCCAGCTCGCTACTCATTCCCCTACCACCAATTCTCCTACTGCCACTCCACTACTGCTACCTACTACTGTCTTTTGATTGTCACAAACATGGATTATTATATATCTTGTTACAGAGTATTTCTAAAGGAGGATGATTTTTTAAATCAAATATACATTGGAGCATTTGTGTGGTTTGCTTGCTTTCTAGACCGCACTTATCCTGAGCAATGCACATACACAGTTGCGCTCTCAGTTTTTGTTTGTCTCATGCTTTGTTTTCCATGTGTACAATATATCTCCCTCAAATTAACTTTTTAGCTATTATGCGCCACTCTAACGTCGAAATGCAAGGAATGTACATCCAAACACCTGTTTCCGCTGCAAACAGAAAGAACCCATAAAAGTTCTGTGATCCTCCCATATGGATTTTAATAGTCTGGACACAAAATGAGCACCATTTCGGTTTAGTCATTATGTTCAAGGATACAGGTGCAAAACTGCCAGAAAAAGCTAAATATACCTTCCATCAGGGTGTCGTTTATACGGAAGCACTTCGCTTCCCCAGGACGCAAAGAATTAACACGAACCTGAGTTACAACAAGCTGGGTTAAACACAGAGCAAGCGCTACCTCCCGATGCTCGCTCCCCCGAAGCTGTCGCCAGCGTCTCACGCTACCGCGTGTCAAGCCTTTTTCTCCGGCAGCCTCTTCCAATTCCTTGTCAAACAAGTTTGGAGAGGGAATTGCTGCCGGAGAGTCTCAGCGTTCACAAAAGGCCTGCTTACACAAACTGCAGATCTGATTAAGGTGGCACCACCTCCCTGGCGGACCTCCCCGCTCTTCATCCCTGCCCGTTCTCACCGTCAGTCCGCTTGTGTCCTGCCTCAGATTTTGGGGGGGGGAGGGGGGTGTCTGTGTGTGTGTGTGTTTACTCTCAATCAAGCACCTTGCAAGAACAAACGCTCGCTCACCAAAAAAAAAAAAAAAATACCTCACAGATGCAGTTTACAGCACCGTTAGAAAAAGAGTAAGATCGATGGGGACGGTAACGAGGAGGTGCGATAACCACTTAACCTGTCCGTGCCATCGCAGTCGAGCGAGCTGTGTCCTGGTGGTGGTGCCCAGCCCGTCCGCACAGCACAGGAGATATCTGACCTGCTTTGGGTTACAGCACAGCCCTTTTGTTTACAATCATCTCTCGACTTGTCTTTCCAAGGCTCCTGCTCTCCTGGTTGTTAAATAGAAAAAGGAAATAGAGCAATTGTGTAACACCTTTCTTTTTTTAACCTGAGACAGAAACTGCTTTTATTAGAGACTCTATGGCTGGTGAAAAACAGCCCTTGCTGGTTTATTTGTGCCTGTGGAAGATACAGTTTTCGCCAGGCCCCATCTACTGCCCTACATTTTTCTCACTGATCTCTGCGTTTTCTGGCCGTTGTGTTCATTCAAGGATGCAGAGCAGAACTTTCTCCCTCTGGTGAAATACTAGCGCCACCAAAATCAAACGATGACGCGCTCATTGACCCCACCATCACCTGTTATTAGAACCTTCCTCAAGCGTAGACCAGTATATTGAGATGTGCCACTTGGCCCAGCATCTCATACTCAACCAGAAGGTGCCACCTTTCAGTCCTCCTTTCCAGTCTTACAACAAAACAGGTGCCTTGTCCTTCGCAGACTCTCTCCTAGATCACCCTTTCTCTTCATCTCTCCTTACTCATACGCTATTCTTCTAAATGTCATGCTCCAGCAAAGTTTTCACCTGGTCGTATTTCTCTTATATGCTCCTATTTTTCAACTTTTAACTCCTATCTTTTTTCATGTTCTTCTCGTATTTATTTTCCAACTTCTGAGCTGTGTAATTTAACACTCTGGTTACACGCTTTACTGGACGACTTTTTAGACTTTAAGTTATATTAATGGCACCTTGCCAAAACATCAAGAATTGTAATTTTTCAACCTAAATGGGAAGTCTCCAGGAAGATACCGATTAATTCTTTCGCTCCGGCTCTGCAAATTATGAGTTTTATGTGAGAGTCTCTACACAATTCTGTAACGTGCATTATGCAGGAAGTCACATTACTAAAAATGTTCTTTCTGGAGTTATAAATCTTCAGGTGATGGCATGGCTCAATTGAATGCAGTGCAAATTTTTTCCAGTAACTTACGGATCCAGAACTTCACACCCTGAATCTGGGCAGTGACCTTCACTTTAGCAGCTGATGCAGTCAAAGAACCATGTATCACAAACATCCATATCAGCCTCATTAAAATAATGTGGGCACTACAACATATCAGTAGTTAAAGGTTTGCATTCCAGAATGCGTTTGTGATGACAGAGCACCAAAAAATCCCACTAAGCTGTTTTTTAGCCCACAAACATCTCCATTAAACTCACTTTGGTAGAAACAACTTGTAGAGGAAAGGTATTGGGATGTATGGACCCACACGGGTTCCTTTTAATGCATTAAGCTCTACTGAGCAGTTATGAACCAGGAATTCTTGTAAAATCAGGTTGCAACGGAGAAGGACCTCGGTGCTGGCTCCGTCAGAAAGGCTGCAGCTGAACTGACTGGTTTCGGAAGATGCGTGAAGAGGCCATGTGTACACATCGTGGATGTGGCTGACATTTCAGCTTACAGCCCAAAATATCCACCAGGGAGTACTAAGCAATTATATACCCTCAACTTGACAGAAGGGAGGGGCTGGAATTTGCTTCCCCAATCATTCAGTGCTGTGTTTGCAAAGGCCCCGATGTAACTCCCGCATGTTAATAATAATCCTGTTGATTTACGGGGATGGTTTAGGCTCAGACAGACCAAACACCTGCATTTTATATGGCCGTAGTGGATTCCAGCCCCGATGTACATAGAGGCTTTGCAACACGCTCTGAACATCAAAAAATCTGAGCTCCTCACTGGGACAGAGTTTGCACGAAGTTTGCTATTAATAAGGTTATACGTGTAAGGGGTTTGAACTGCGCCGCTGGTTTTAATGGCAAGATTATCACAGCCCAAGACCAACAGACATACCCAATTTGAAACATTCTGAAATCCTACCATACAGCAGGTGTACTTAGCTTTCTATATTTTCAGTTTCTGTTCTCAGTTACCCTTGTATAAAATCAGAATGGGCTTCGGACTGAGGAAACTGAGAGTAAAAACCGATTTAGTTTTCATTTTTTTAGGAAAAAAAAAAAAAAAGTATTGCAGGAAATAATCAGAAGACTGTCAGCTTATCTCAATCCTTTTTGTTTTATAATCCGTTACTGTTTCAGACCTGCCAGCCTCTGCTGAGGTACCAAATCATGGTACCCCGCAGCTCTTCATGCTCTCTTCCCAAAAATGGAGAAGGAAGTCAGGATTCTTAGTGAAAAACCTGGCAGTCTAAAGTTAGGACCCAGCACGTTGCAGGCAGCAGGCTAAGAATAACAGGACAAACTCACGAGGAGAGAAATAACAATAAAATACAGGAACTCTGACTCTCCCTCTGCAACATTACCTAATTCTAATGTCACGAAGAAGAAAGCAGCGTGAACGTGTGTGCAAGAGATAAAAGGCTGTCAAAGCCCCGCTTCCGCTCAGCGCCAGAAAATTAAAGTTTGATTATTCAATAGAAGCTGATCTGATCCGAGAGTCGCACCAGTTTCCACTTACCTTCACAAAGAGCTCGATTTCAGGGTCCCTTCCTTCCCCGTTAGGAGGAACGGAGTCTGTCATTTTTCACCCCCAAGGCTACCGGCCGATCTCCCGCTATTAAATGGCAAAAGGTGGTTTCAGCTGCACAGCAGGTAAGTTTCCCTTCCGAAGAGCTCTCGCAGGGCTTTTAAAACATCATTTGTAATGATAAAGCTTGAAACCAGCGGAGAAAACAAGTTTGCAGCTTAATAAAGAAATAATGATCTTTTAAAAATAAAGGCAGGCAGCGGAGAAGCAGTCCCGGTTACGGCTGGGTGGTTCTTCAGAGCAACAAGTGCTGCCGTGCTCTGGTACAGTATCCTCATCTGTCAGAGCCGCAGTTCTCGCTGCCTGCCCAAAATAGCCCAGAGCATAAAAAAAGAGGGTGGGGTTAACTCACAGGGGAGGAGACAAGCTCCTGGTACCTACGGCAGGATCGGCCTCTGAGCAAATAATTCTGCTCTTCCCCGTTTTCAGCGTTCCTGTTGTTCCCTCCCTTATTCTACGGCTGGGAGCATCACTGACAGGGGAAGAGGGAAGGTCCGCGTCGGGCCGGTTTCATTGCTTTAAGCAACAGTGATGTTTTTTCCCTCTTTTCTGAAGGGTGTTTGTCCTGCTTCTAGCTGTTCAAAACCCTAATAACTGTTCTTGCTAAGAATGGTAGGGAAAAAAGAGCCTCATTTCTTCACCCTGTGCATCGGCTGTTGCATCGGCGCAAGGAGCGTGCAGAAAAGCAGAGTTCTTACTCAGTGAAAACCCCTCCGTGTGGTACAAGGAGGTACAGAAGCCAAAACCGAAACTCTCAGGTGAGAAAAGCACCCATGGTGCCACCACTCCTGATGGCGTTCAGGGGCAGAGGAAGGGGAACGGGGTTACGCAGGAGAGCCAAGAGCTTCGGGGCCCTGGGAAAATAAAATATTTGGGTCCCGTCACAATTTCTCAGCGTGTCCCTCGGGGTGCTGGTTGTGGAGGGCAGACCAGAGAAAGAGACGATACGCTGGGGTGGAGCATGGAAGAAAACTTCCAAGGGCCTCAGCCTGCTATTGATGTACTGTCGTCATCTATACTCCCCTCCTTCGCCCTGCATTCCTTGCGTGACTCAGAGGTCACCACAAGGCAACCCTAAGCAAGAGGTGGCACAGGACAGAAAGGCCTGACACAGCTAAAAGGCATGGAGGAAGGGCGTGCTGACGCCAGAGAGGACAAAGGCAAAGGGGTCTGGTGGGACTTCCTCCTCATCGCCATCATTGCCTGGAGGGACTGGCTACCTTCATGCCCTCCTGCCCTTGGAAAGTCCCTTCCTTCACCTCTGCCCCCCCGCCGTCTCCTCCTGTTTCGGGACCGCCGCAGCTCGCCCCGCCAGGGACGAGCAGTTTTACCTTCCCCTTCTGACAGGGAGAGGCCTTTCTGGTAGAGTTTTGACATGATCAAACACTCGCCTTTCCTGAAAGTGCTCTTAGCTGTGTGCTTTCGTGATGATCTTTAATTCCCTCCCGTGACCCGTAGGCATTTGACACAGGTCCAGGGCAGCGGCAGCCAACACCTCCGTGGCTCTTTGGGTACGCTCTACAGGAATTTCCCTCATCGGCTGATGCCGTGCACTCCACGAAGCACTGAAATGGTTAACGAGTAAATCTCATTATGCTGTTGCAACTGTAATTACAACATAATCAACATTATAATTAGTGTAAAAGTGTGCTTATGGTTTTTAGATCTAATTAGCACTCATTCAAATAACTGGAAAGTTAACTATAAGAGAATTAAGTGTTATTACTCCTTTGATTTCAAATTTTTACATGTAATTTTTGGACTAGGTACATTAATTACCAAACATTTATAGTGTAGTTATTCTTAGGCCTACAGGCAAACTTCCAAGGACATGGGCTAAGCGTGCTTACATGCAGAAAAAGAATCATTGCATTGTAATTATATATTACAGTTATAAAAGTCGGCCAAAACCTAAGTGTAGTCACCGTATCTCTAAAATGCATCCCTAAATAATACATTATCAACTACATGACTGTAAGCTTTTGGTTTCGCTGAAAAATTGTTTTGCTTGAGAACGCCACGCAACGACGTAATTTCCCTTTAATGAGGGCTCCTGGAAACAACGGGAAGTTGGGTCGTCTGGACTGAAGTTACCTGTTGCTCCAGCCTCGTTGAAAACGCTGTTTTGATACAGGCAAGCGCTTTGCGCCGTTTCTATGGCAGGAGCGTAGGTACCAGCTCTGGAAGGAGAAAATTCTGCCAGCGATGAGCACAGTAAGGAGGTACCACCGCTAACGCAAAACCAAAATGTTGAAATAAAATCAGCATTCGAGATAATTGGTACTTACAAGGTGTGATGCACGTGACCTATTTAGATGTCTATTTTAGAAAGAAAAAATGTGCCCTAGAAGTGCCTACTTTTTTCCACTGGTAATAAAGGGAGCCCAGGGTAACAAGCTCAGATAAAGACATTTTAATGGTCAGACAAATCCTGCCGTAATTATCAAGTAATAGAAATCTGCGGCTTTAGCGCCTGATTTTTATGCACGTGTCATCTCCCACTTCAGGAGTGGGAGCCTTGCGCTTCTGAAAGTTAAACTCTAGATGTAGCCATTTCGGTAGAGACTCAACGCGTCAAAACATTTAAATCCTTCCTTCCCGATTACTGTCTGCGTTTGGTGGTGTATTATAATTAGCTTGCAAGACGAAGATTATTGTGCCGAGGCTCAGCAAAGCAGAAGGGAAACTGTGCAACGCAGAGGAAGGGAGCTACGATGCCCTGAAGCCATTTCCATCCTGACCCAGATACAAACTACTGTAGGAAGGGGCCAGATCCCATCTTGTTCAGGATGCTTCTGGGCAGCAGTGCCCCTGGAAGGTCCCTTCCCCATCCGCTTTCACCCATGAGGCACCACCTTGCACTCTTTCCTGCCCCGAGACTTGCTATAGGGTGCTCAGAGGCTGCAGAAGCTGTAGTGTGGATACCACACATCTGGTATTCCAGCTGTGCTTGTAGGTATCCACAGAGAGAACAACCCAGCCCGCCTCAAAAAAACTCCCATTTTCAACAATCTACCTATGGAACCCTTAGAAGAGACCAAGTGAAATAGAGTCCTTGTTCATTTAAATGCCATGGGGTTTAAAATAGATTCTGAAAGCTGGATTTAAGATAAACATTGTAGGAGGCAGTGAATAACAGGAAAAATATATATATGTGTGTGTGTGTGTGTGCACTACTTCAGGAATCTATTCATGCATTTACTGCTTTGCTGTCATATAAAACTGACTTATCACTTACATCTGGGTGGAACCTTTTTGCCTACAATGGTTATTATTGTCTACACAGCTCTGTTTTGTGTTATGAAATCAGCTCTTTCTTCAGCCAAATTAAGGGTAAGATACTGATAAATAATTAGTACACTCTCATTTTACGGCAAAGAATGAGTCGCCTACTTTGGCCTATCATTTTCTCACAAGTCAGAGGTAGCAGAGGCTTTGAGTTACGTACAAGGACATTAGACACTGAATTATGAACTCTTCATAAGCCAAGTCATTATAGTTCGAGGTTTATGAGATATATAAATGAACATGAGCACGTCATCCCATTAATAAAAGAAGAGGACAGCTTCAGAAAAGGAACCGCCGCATCTCCACAGAAGACCTCTATTGTAGGTGAACTCTGACGCACTATCAGCTTTCACAAGCCTCAACCAAGCTTCGCTTCCAGCAAAGATTTGTCCCGAGGGGGTGAAGCAGAGGCCAAGCATCCAGAATGTAATTCTACCGTGGAGTTCTCCAGCAGACCGCCACGTCACCAAGAAGGATGAGGGCACGGAGTGCATCCGTCCCCCGGCGTTCACTTGGTGCTGCCACCCAGCTCATTCTGTGAGAGGGGGCATTACGGGTCTGATACGACACAGGTAACGTTTTTCATGTTGTGAACAAGCTTCCATTATGGATGAAAAGAAGAAATAAAATCTTGCTGCAGCTGCAGTAAATGGTATTTAGGGCTCTAACTTTACCTGGGAATTATTTAACTGCTTAGTTGGCTAAAAAGAACCCAACTAAGTAGTAACCAGGTACTAAATTAGCATGGTTGAATCAGTTATGAAAATACATCTTCTAGGGACAGTTCTGAATTACTGGTAATTTGCGAACTGCATTCATTGCATGCCAGTAGCTTCAACATGCTATTTATTTAACAAGGCCACAGATGCAAGGGATCAATCATAGAATCATAGGGACCTCTGGAGATCATCTAGTCCCACCCCCTGCCAGAGCAGGGTCACCCAGAGCAGGTGGCACAGGAACGCATCCAGGCGGGTTTGGAATGTCTCCAGAGTTGGAGACTCCACCACCAATCCAATAATTTTCATTTCCTTTTGAATTACAACATGTCAGTATCAAGTTCTTGTTTGATCTTCAGAAAAATCAAAAGGGATTTGTCTCAGATATTTGGGGTCAGACTGCATGTTTCCCTCCCCAGATGTACCAGACACCCAAGGATGTCCAAAGCTCGTCTCATGAGGCTCATGCCAAGTTTGGGTGAGCAGATCTTCTCCCTCGACTCCAGAGACGTACAGTGCCTCAAAACCTGTTGGTTTGATGGAGGAACTGTGATTTTGTTCCTTATAAATTGTCCCACACAAGAGCATGGAACAGAAGACACCAAGGTGTACAGCCTGAACGTCCCAAAAAATGGGATAGGATTGGCAAAACCTTGGTCAGAAAACTTTGCGCTCCCCTTAACTGGAAAATTTTAGACACATTGCTCTACATCCACCCCCCAGACACTGTAAGCCATTACGCAGCCAGGAGCTACAGCAGCTCTCCTTTGCCTTATTATGAAAATGCATTATTTTGGCTCTGAAGGTCTCCGGGTGAAACTCAGCTGTTTAACAGAATGGTAGATCACTAGAATCAGCCCAGACAGGAGTTTTGCAAAATAAGTTCTTGTCCAAAAAGCATGACATTATTTTTAGATTTAATTATGTTTTCGCATGGACGCAATATCAAACTTTGCTGTAACACTAATAAGCATTAACAACTTCAAGAGAAAAACCCGCTGCTGTTCAGTGTGAAGAGGGATTTCATTATGGATAATTACCTTGGCGCTCGCGTGGAGACAGTCACAGCTAACCATTCACAGGGAAGCGGCACGCAAAAGGCACAAAATCATCTCCTAATGCTGCATTCAGTAGACAGGCTTCTAGAGGGCAGAGGTTTATTCCTATATTTTACTATCATTCCAAAACTGTCATTTCGATTAAAAACAATAGATACTTCTAAAGAGGACTGAGACTGCTCTGGAAAGTGGTATTGTAGGGGATACAATGGAGAGCATTACAGATTGTCCCGAACTGGGGGCCGTGTGGGTAATGCAGCTGATGAAAGGAGGAATGTGGATCTCCTCGGCCCTTGCTTTCCAAAATAAATCCTCCCTACTGTTACGTGTTATGCAGAACACCACCACCAGGTAAGCGTGAGGTACCCCTCGTTGTTGACTCACTGCTGTCACAGAACGAAAATTTTACTTTTACGTAATGATTTTACTTACAAGGTTGCAGCAGAACAACGCATATCCCTGTCGTAATTTACAAGTGTTCTTAGCGCAAGTCCCTGTTTAGATTATTTCTGTTCATTTCTTGGTATGCTTCTTGTCATAGATGAAGTCTAAATTAATTATGATTTGAAGCATGTGCATGCAAACTAGGGTGAAATCCCACAAGCGAAAGACCAGCAGACAACACACTGCTCCAGTCCCAATGTATGAATTATTATTTACAGAAAGTGTTCAAAATGGCAGGTACAACTCATGCAGATGTCAGGCAAGGTTTCAGTTCCCCCCAGTAAATAAGGCCCAAAGAATGCACAGCTGCTGCTGATTTCATTGGATACATTTGTGTTTCGCTCTGTTGTTTAGCAAACAATTTGGCTGAAAGCAGAAATTACCTTCTATATTCTGATGCACATTATTTCTAGAAGATGAAGCCTTCAACATCTCAGTTTGAAATTACTCGTGACTCAGACTAGTTCCCTTGGGTTTCAATGCTGGCATCAGTGACATTTAGCTGGGCCAGATGAAGCCATAAAGTACCTGCACAGCAGGTTCCGTGCATGGATCCGCACAGCGGGTTACAGGATCCTCTGTGGCGTACATCGTACTCTTTGGCTTAAGAAGAGGGTCTCTGGCTTCTGGCTCCCTGATAAACCCACACTTGTTCAGTGTGAAATAGCAGGGATCGATGTCTTTACATCTCTCTTTATGGCAGCAAAGTTTAACCTCCGCACACATCATGGTCCGCCTCCTCAATGGCAGCACCGTACGCCTGGGCTGACGCAGCTGGCTGACCTCGAGCCTTACAGTGAACTATAGAACTCTTCAAGTCTCCTTAGAAAATTGCCCTCATTCATTTTTCATTTCACCTTTTGGTACTTCTGTGATAAAGTTTCCGCAAAGTTTGCCAGTGAAAGAGCTCGCTTTCCTTAGTGCATCACCTCAAGCTTTTATTAAATGAATGGTGGCTTGTTTGGTGGGTTTTTTTCCCTTCTTTCTCCAACGTAAGAGTTCAACATCTTGAAGCACCTGTCGTTGACCTGGTGATACCTCATTTTAGTTTTTCTTTGCTTGAGGACCCTGTTCACTGTAGAGTTAATGCAGACAACCAGGATGAACCAGAGCAATGTGGTTAGTTAAGCACTGATGTGAACTCCTCTGCTGCAACTACACTTTCAAGTTAATAGATTTTTGCTGGTGCACAGATTTTCAGGACTTCGGGGACCACATACCACATCCTTAAGTGAAAGTCGATGGTGGCAATTCTTAAAGAAGAGCTTAGCTTAAGACTGAAAGTAAATCTTAGCGTGAAATTCAGCTCTGAGCACAGTCTGAATGGTGATGGGGTCTTGTTTAAGTCTGTCTGAATTGGGAGTACTGACTAGTCCAACTAGAAAGATGTAAGATTTTTTTTTCCTCTTAAATGGACGATTTTCCAAAAATTTCACATCTTATCCCGAAAACACAAAATTTTCACAGAGCATGCAGCAGGCATCACTTTTATGAGGAAGGTGTGGGCCCTTAGTCACCAGCTGCAACACCTGGAAGCAACCTCATAGATCACCGAAATGTCAAAGCCCAGAATCGTCTTTGCAATCTTGCTGCTCTGACCTTGGTGACAACTGTGATACAACTCTGGAAAATGGACTAGGTTTTCCGGGGAGACCTACAACAGTTAGAAAAGTGCTAATGAGATACAGAGATACTCATTATTAGCAATTTCTACCCATTCCTAGCCAAGCAGCAAGTGAGAGTTGATGCCAAACTAAGTCATAAATACATGTAAAGGTATCTCATGATGTTGAGAGAAAGCCTAAATCTCCCTGCAGACTATGGCGTCAATAACAGCCTCTCAGGTTATCTCTGTTAACACAGAAAGTGGACTTTCAGAGAGGAAAGGCGGAGTGTTCTGAAGGGTGAAGTGAGGTGCGCTGTAAGGATTGACTCCCCTCAGCTCTGCGTCTCGACTAGGTGGAAGCCACCGCGTGGGAGTTTCTACCACCACTGCTGACGCTGGGTCTCTTGACCAGAAAAAGACAACTCTGGTCTACAGAACTACCAAACCAACATCCTCTGCAATCGTCTCATTTGCCATGAGAGATGTGTGAATTAAAAAATAAATTGAAAGGTAATTGAATGTTCTTAGGAAAGGGAAAATGGCTAAGCTGTTGTAAGTGACCTTTGCAGAAAATTAAGTATAGGGAATCAAAACTGGAGGCAAGTTAGCGAGGTCATCTGGCAGTCTTGCAGGATATTATAAGCCTTGCAGTACATTATTATAAACAAGAAAAAAAAATATAGCTAAACTGAAAGGAAATCCAGCTGTACAAATTTCATAGTGCAAAGCTTCATAAAACCAAAGAGGAGGACTCAGAACAACTGGAATTAATAAACGAGGGAATAGTTTACTACTGATAGGGCTGATACTGCCACCTATTTTCAAGACTTCCTAATGCTTTCCCTGATCACACCCTATTTTCAATTCAATTTAACTTTTGCCAGACTTTAAGAGAGGAGCTCTTCAACACAGGTGTCTGCCTTCTTTATTCATCCACAGTGCTTCAGACATCCAAAGGCGTATCTTCCAATGCACTCAGCCACTGAGGTCACTGTTCCCCCAAAAGCCTGCAGTTTAAAACAGAGGAGAGGCAGAGCTTGAAAAGGAACAGGAACGCAAGGAAGTGATACGGTTTGCCCAGAACCAACAGCAGGGCTAAGAATAGACTCCCGAACTGCTCAGCGCCAGCTTAGTCAAACCATTGTCAAGTAAAAACACATTTGTTTTTCCAAGCGTTCCGAATTCCATCATCGCAGAGCGTCCTCCCTCTGCAGGTGATGGGGTGAGTATACACACAAGTAGAACATTTTTGTGCACAAAAATACAGGTATTCTCGCAGGCGTGCTTCCAAAGACATTCCACCAGTCCACCTGTCACGCTCTGCTCGGAAAACCTGCTTCCAAAATCTGGCCTTCAGTTTGTGTCTTTTATTTTTCTCTTTTAAAGTACAGCTTGGTTACTTCCCCTTGAGTCACACAGTCCAGCGTGTGTCTTTATTTGACAAGTTAATTGTTAAGTGGAATTAAGCAGCAGAATGTTCTTTGGCCACATATTTGCAGGGACTCGGAGAAGACCGTCTCCTCCCTCGCTGGCGCTGGAGGAGGGAATGCCAGGGCAGCTGTGCTTCTCGCTGGGCTTTTATACCCCTGCTATTTTTAGCTGTTATCAGCTGCGGTGCGCAGGGCCAATCCGCGCCCGCTGCCTGCAAGAAACTCCGCTCCGGTCCAAACTTCATTCCCCGCAATCTCACAGGGAGGAGCCAAATGACTGTGAATTTGTTGCTCTGAACTTCTGTTCGTTATATGGGCTCATTAACACACGGCAAGGCACTAGCACAGCAAAGTGCGTGAATAGTTAAGACCACGATGAAGTTACTGATGCAACAGATAAGCACCCTGCCTACATTTGGTGAAAATATGTAAATTTAAGGTGCCTCGTAAAGATTAATAAACTATGCAATCCTGCTGTGTGATGTGTATATATATATCTATTAAAAAAAAAAACAATCTGTGTGGGTTTTACAAAGGTGTTCCTTTTTATGTCACCTTGCAACTATGCACTATGTGACTAGAAACTACTTATTGCTGATTATTTCCATATCCACGTGCTCACCACAGAAAGGGAAGAACGACTGGTGCCTCTTCAAAAATAGGCCACGTGGTGTATAACAAATGCTTTGTACTGGAACTTTGTCCAGTACATTTTACATTTACATTTACTTTTCACAGAAATATAACCTTGTAGTAACTTTAGACTTTGAGGTGGGGTTAGGCTGCTCAGACATAGACCTCCAGGACCGCATTAGATGCCCTGGGGTATCCTGCCCATCCTCCAGCAGTTGCTTTTCACGGCATCAGACCTGTTACACGTTGCAGTGGCTGAATCACTGCCCCAGCTGAGAAAACTGCTTTTTCTCAGACGGTACCTGCTCAGATTTATCAGGTGATCAGATTTCCCCATTAGTTCATCTACAACTTAATGACTGACTTCCAAGAAATTTAGACTTGGCAAATTCCTTAAGATAGTCTATCTTGGGTCCTGGGGGATTTAATGAAACTAGAATGTCTCTGAGGTCGGTGAACCGCCATTCATAGCCAAAGTAAGAATTACTCCTCCATATTCAGCTTCTGTTCCACCACGGAAACAAAAGAGAAAAGCAAGCAGCTCAGACCAATGTTCAAGAAATGTTCTGGCAGACAAACATTTAAACAGATTTCATAAATTTTACACAGATGGATCCCTAAATCCAATCTTGCGTGGCCAGCAGGTGGAGCGAGGTCATCCTCCCCCTCTACTCTGCCTTGGTGAGGCCTCACCTGGAGTGCTGTGTCCAGTTCTGGGCTCCCCAGTTCTAGAAGGACAGGGAACTGCTGGAGAGGGTGCAGCAAAGGGCTACAAAGATGACGAGGGGACTGGAACACCTCTCTTATGAAGAAAGGCTGAGGGACTTGGGTCTCTTCAGTCTGAAAAAAAGACGGCTGAGGGGGGATCTTATCAACACTTATCAATACTTAAAGGGTGGGTGTCAGGAGGATGGGGCCAGGATCTTTTCAGTGGTGCCCAGTGACAGGACAAGAGGAAACGGGCACAAACTTGAGCATAGGGAGTTCCACCTAAACATGAGGAGGAACCTCTTTACCCTGAGGGTGGCAGAGCACTGGCAGAGGCTGCCCAGAGAGGTGGTGGAGTCTCCGTCTCTAGAGACATTCCAAACCCGCCTGGACGCGTTCCTGTGCCACCTGCTCTGGGTGACCCTGCTCTGGCAGGGGGTTGGACTAGATGATCTCCAGAGGTGCCTTCCAACTCCTGTCATTCTGTGATTCTGTGATTCAAACTGCATGTACAGAGTATGCATCAAAGTACCTTGAGTAATATCCTGTCTGCACTGAATCAGTGCAATACTCTTATTAATTTCAGCACAGCTTACATTTTCAGCCTGAGCATGCTACTGCTTAGAAATATCCCTGAAATCTCACCGAGGCCCACTGAGCAGGCAGCATATTGACCGTCATCCACATTAAATCGCTCGATTAAAAATAGTTGCCCCATAGCCCTTTATCATATTCATCTGAACTGACAAGTTTAATTTTCTTTAGTCCCCAAAACGACAGAGACCAAAACATTAGATAATGAAATTAAAATATAGCAATTAGTTTCTTATAATTTTGTACCTTACATCTAAATTTATTCCTGATTTCTCTATATGATAATTTAAATTAGTTAAGCTCTCTACCTTCATAAAGCAAAAGGATGGCATTTTAGAGTTTTCCGCTGAACTTCCTCTTACTTAAACACTACGATTCTTCTCTAAAAGTTCATCAGCTTTTTAAAAAAAGTCCCACTTTCTGTTCTTCCTTTTCCCAAACCACTGAAGTATTTAGGTAGAAACATAATTTTATTAATTTCAAATGATTGAGAAAAATATGAATTAACGTTTGTATATGCTAAAACACTAGGGATGCATTTTACACTTTTTATGGTTAAGCATCAGAGCATTCGGGACGCTGCAGCACTGAGCTCTTGGATAACTTTTTTCTTTTAAACAACTGCGATATGAGTGAAGTCTTCATTCTTAATGGGCCTTCATTCTTAATGGGTAACCATTCTTGATGGCCTGTGAAAAAGCCCATGATACGTACAAGAAAGGTTACGTTCCATGCCTGAATCATAGTATGACAGTAAAAAAAAAACTCGGGTCAATAGGTCTACTCTATGAAATTCAGGATTCCTGAATCATTTTGCCTAGTACTTATGTGGAAATTTCTGTTCAAATTAGTAAGAATTTCTAATGACATTAAGAAAAAAAAAAAATTTAAGAGTTTAAATTATTTCTCCTGTTTATTCCTGTTTAATGAGGACTTACGAGTGTTATTTAGCCACCCCACTGACCAGCCACATGCCATTTTTGGCTAAGAGAGACCCTCTTGCAATGAGGGGCCACCAAAGTATCAGTGTTACAGACGAAGATGCGCATATTTATGGAGCAAGTATAAATGTGGGGCAAGTATAAAACACTTCTGCTGGCCAGATTTTTAATCAAATACATTTTAAAATAAATCCAACAATGGTACAAATACATGTGAGCAGAGGTCAGAAGAGAGATGAAATACCTATATATTCAGATGCAAAGCTTCCAGTCCTTCCATTCACTTCTCAACCAGTCCTTAAGCTGCAGGGATACAGTATTGAGGTTCAGATGCTAAAATTTCCCAAAAGGGCAGTAACGTAGACAAGTGAACAACCCCATCTAAATGTCAATTGAGATCCAGAGAGAAGCCCTTCGAAGCTGTTGAATTTGAGATTCAGGACCGGTGCCCGTGAGCACTCAACATCAATGGGACAGCAGGAACCTTACTAGGGACTAGACTAGGGAACCTTACAAGGGTGTTAGATAAAACGTTATTGCTGCTGAAAGGAAAACAAGTGTCAGGATAAGTGAGAAACTGTGAAAGGCACCAAGAAATTAAGGAGGCTTTTTCTGACTGTGTCAAACGTGTTTACATCAGGACATTTCACCTCAAATAGAATGATGTGTTTACTTAGACAATCCTAGGTATCTTCAACCGGGAGGTTATTAAAAGAATCTTTTTTGCTGCTTGTTTAGTCTAGCTAAAAAGTAGAACCAACCTGAGACAGGATACAGCAGTGAAGAAAAAAAAAAAAAAGGCACCTTTACGGAAAGAAGGTATGTGCCAAAGGGAATTACTGTGACGACTGGCAGAAATGGAAACAAAAAGGATTGCCTGGTTTAGCCCAAAACCATCTGAGGATGTCTAAGCCTAAACTGATTTTAAAAAGCGCTAAATGAAAAGAATGAATGCTAATGGAACGTGCTGGCCCAAGAACAAGGATTTATTAGCTGCACATGAATAAATGTCATTTGGAAATTAGAGTAAGGCGTCGAACCATCAGAGCAGTGACGCTCTGAAGCAGATTTCCAAAATGAATAATAATGGCCACTTAGTTTTTAGACTGACCTTGATCAGTTCAGGAATTACGTATTATATGATGTGGCCATCTGTGACATGTCCCAAAAGGTCACCTCCAGTCTCATGAATTTTTTTTCACATTACCAGGAACCAAAAAAAAAAAAAAAAAAATCATCTTGGTGAGTGTGGAAAGATTTCTACCTTTCTGTGCCTCATTTTTTAGGAACATATAAGCAGGAAAATACCATTTTTCTCTCAGAAGATGTGTTCTCGAGTTTTACTTTAACACTTGTAGACTACTTTGAGGTAACTACAGGGAGGCTGCAACTTAACTTGCAATCAATTAACTTGCAAGTCCAAATCCTGGTTTCAAACACTGCTTGCCTGTACTGCAACCAGACCTGTGCGCTAACCAATTCACTTCATCTGTTCCTAGTTGTATCATTATCACTTCATGAAAGCCGCTGGTGTCTTGCAACATTATCACCGATGTACCAACAGTAAAAAGTCAACAATAATTGTATCATTAATTGATATGAAAAGGATCAACTAGAGGTCTAAATATAAAAATCATACTTGCAGATAACAAACCAATAACTCATTTTAGATTGCTATGCCATCTCGTTTTTTTTTCCCACAGAAGGAGGTTTCATACAGGTTCATAACATTCGCCATGAAGCAGTTGTGAGTATTTAAAAATTGCTACTGATATGGAAAAATATTCAGGTGTTCCTTTTCAGCCACAATCACAAAGCGTATGAGAGAACGCTGAAAATATTTCTAATAGACCAATAAACGCAGTTGCAGAACAGTAGAAATTTTCCCTCCAATACAGGGTCTTATGACCCAAAGAAACAAAGCAGATTTTCTTTTATAGAATCACTGAATGGTTAGAGTTGGAAGGGACCTTAAAGATCACCCAGTTCCAACCCCCCTGCCATGGGCGGGGACACCTCCCACCAGACCAGGCTGCTCCAAGCCCCATCCAGCCTGGCCTTGAACCCCTCCAGGGATGGGGCAGCCACAGCTTCTCTGGGCAACCTGGGACAGGGGCTCACCACCCTCCGAGTGAAAAATTTCTTCGTGATATCTAATCTAAATCTCCCCTCTTCTAGTTTGAAGCTATTACCTATCACCACATGCCCTTGTAAAAAGTCCCTCTCCAGCTTTCCTGTAGGCCCCCTTTAGGTTACTGAAAGGTGGCTATAAGGTGTCCCCGGAGCCTTCTCTTCTCCAGGCTGAATAACCCCACCTCTCTCAGCCTGTCCTCACAGCAGAGGGGCTCCAGCCCTCTGAGCATCTTCATGGCCTCCTCTGGGCTCGTTCCAACAGGTCCACAACCTTCTTGTGCTGAGGGCTCCAGAGCTAAACGCAGGACTCCAGGTGGGGTCTCACCACAGCAGAGTAGAGGGGCAGAATCATCTTCCTCGACCTGCCGGCCACGCTTCTTGTTGGCTAGGTTACGGTTGGCCACAATTAAAAACTTCATCTGTGTTTGAACTGGTACCTAGGAATCCAAACCTAGCAAATTCAGTTGGCTTTTTAGATACTACAATGTCTGAAATAAAAAGTAACTACAAAATTAACATAGTTGAAAGAACCACACGTGGGGGTTTAGAAAAGGATAAAGGGTGACTGAAGTTAAAGAAAGTGCTGGTTCTCAGTCTTGGAAAGATACTAAGATTTATTGGATGATTTTATCTGATTAAATTAGACTGTCCAGTCAACGGAACAGATCAACATCGCAATGTTTGCTCACTGTTGCACTTCAACTGTTGCTGAGTGTGGACACTGAAAGAAAAAGGAAAATGAAATAGTTTGGGGAAGAAAACACATCAGTCTGGAGTTTGCTTCCAGATACCCATTATCAGAATTAGCTCCTAGTCTAATCTAGTAATCCAGGCTTTGTATTTAAACTGTCACTGGTGGCATTCAGTTTATTTAACTTCAGGTGACCGTGCCATTGTATGCAGTGAAAGTTTATGGCTTGATTCCGTTGCGTAAACCTAGATATCCTGCAGCACTGGAGAGGCCCTAGGATAGCTGAGGAAATCTTTAAACATATATGAGAAAGGACCTATGGGAGACCCGTGGCCTTCTGCAGAGGCAGCTGGAGGCCAGGAGGGGAGACTTAAGGCATCTAAACCAGCACTGGGTGCCTATGGTTGGAAAACTGAAGCAGGTCCCTCCTTGATTCAACGAATGGAGTCTACAGAAGAACTGACCTCACCCTGCAGCTGAGGCTCACTTGGCCATGTGAATTAGCATCCCACTGCACTATTTCTGATAGCCTTTTTTGCTGCAAAAGTAGCCTAGATGATAGCCTGCGGAGACGTAGTTAATAACGTACAGACACAGTCAGGTGAGCCAAATCCAACCCTTGACATCTAAGAAAATAAAGAGCAGAGCGGAAAAGCAGCTTTCCTCTTGCAGATTCCAAAATAATTTACATATATCATTACCAGTTCCTTTGCAGGGACTATCTATTACTTTGTGTTTGTATTTTGTGAGACAGATGTAAAATATCAGTCTCAGCAGAGCTGCTCGTTAGGTACTTCTGCAATAAACAATTAAAAATAATACAAACCCCTCTATATTGGACAGAAACCATTTAACAGCTGACAGTACTGCTACATAGATACGTTGTCAGGGACAGCAAAAGAGTAATCAATCCACAAATCCAAACATTTTCCTCTCTTAAAATGTAACAAAAGGAACTGATATGTTTCAAAAGAAAACAACAAACCAGGCTAGGATAACAGTCTTCTTTCCGGAACATCAAAGAGGGAGTCACAAAAAGAAAATTGCAAGGAAAAGAAACGAGTAAATAAATTCCATCTTAATTTTCCCTCAGTATGACCTACATATTTACATTGTATTTGCAATTGCCGCAATCACTGTGCAGTAACAATTTCCTAGACAATACGAGTCCGTATTTTGAAGCTGTTGCTACGCTACTGTGCTATACCCAGCCACAGTCGCTGCTGGAGCCCGAAGCTGAAGGTGGCATGGGAGTGTCAGCTGCAAATTGATTCATGGACCTTTCTGGAGGCAGAAAAGGTGCACAAGCAAGGCACAGACTCAGCAGAGGTCAGAAGCAAGACCTTTTACCCTTTGTATCCAAAAGATTAAGCAAACTGTTTATGCCCTGCTGCTAAAGCACATGTTCTGTTCATGACTGATAGTCGAGGAACTGGATGTTATCTGTAAGAGAACTGCCATTCGCTAATCTTTTCACACAAGCACACAGAGTAATTCAGATAAGCATAAATCAAGCTATGAAGAGACCCACAACACAGTTTTCCTCCTCAGAAATAAGGGCTGTATAGCTCCTGGGTTTATATGTTGAGACTTAAGAGATCACCAGTCTTCTATGTATAATAGGGTGTAGGAGGTGGCCATAAAGCCATGTTGCATCTGCATACTATGGTGCGGGGATATTACAGGCGTATCTCTGTTTTCTGAGTTAGTAGAGCAAAAGCATTGGTTTTAGTATGCTCCACATCGGATTTATATCAGAGCGATTTTCTGACTTCCAAACCATACTGTTTTCAGTAAGGGGTGATCAGAGTCTGACCACATCACTCGGAGAAACCTAATGCACCTGAAGTCAAACGGCAGGCGCGAACCGTGCGACAGAACTGCATTACAGCTGCTTGCAAACAGGCGGGTAATAAATGGTTCAGACCCTTACCGGAACATCTATCGGGAAAATACCAGGGCTAGAGGATGAAGTTTGCAATCCTAAACAAAAATACAGCGGATAAAGCATCCCAACGAGAGAGTTGGACAGATGATGAATTAAAGAGGCACTTGCTGTAGTAATTCTTAATATTCTGCTACTTAGTATTCTGCTAAATACACTACCTGTACATGGAAACTGGAGCTTAAGAAATCTAGAAATTAACAAGAGAAAAACTGGAAAAGGTCAAAAAAAACCCCTAAAACAAAAAAAAAAAACAAACCAAACCAAACCAAACCCACAACACACCAAACCACTCAAAGTTTAGAAATGATGACTCAAGCTTGAAGACAGGCTGCAGGAACTGAAGTTCTTCAAGTCTAGGGAATCAAAGACTGAAGGAAATTTGGTATCTGTCTTCTAATACATAAAGGACCTATTTATTATAGAGAAAAATAGCATAATTCAGAGCAACGGCGTTTTAATAAAGAAAAATATTTGTCTCGGGAAAGTAATTAAGCACTGACAGAGACAAATTGGTAGCAGTGCTGAATCGGAAAATCTTCTTGATGAAAACATCGCTGAATGTTTTCAAAGAAGCACCTGTTAGGGATAGTCTAGATATGACTGAGAGCAGGAGGACACATCTTATCACGTGATATTCCAGACTTGTCTTTCTATACATCATCGTACTTGTAAACTAACTTAAGTAAGGCTATTTGCAGTGAAAAACATCCATTAATTACATTTAAATTATCAAAAAAGTATCACGTTAGGATACTTTATGATGACCATTAGTCATTTCTTGACGTGCATATGTTAACTTCAGCGTGTTGCATCTTGGTCTGTAAATCTGCCATGACCGGAGAACTCTGAAAATAGTTCTTGGATCTTTTCCCTGCTCAAGTTGCTCAGTTAACACTATTTAAAGGTGGATTATGAATCATTTAACCTTTTTCTAATCTTATTCATAAAACCAAAATAATATTTGCGAACTTCCATTAGATTTATTCTAAAAAAATATTTTTAAAAGCTAAAATGTCATAAAAAGCCAAATTACTGTAATTTTGTGTACATATAGAGAGTTACACCTGCCACCTGGCTTCAGCCAGAACTCCTTTTATTACCTGCAAACCTCGGTGGAAAAGATAGGGTTTAACACCAGCCTTACGTGCTGGATTGGAGTCCATTAAAAGACTACCTGGCTTGCATTGCTAAAAGCTCTCTGGACACCCAATTACGCTTGCAAGTATCTACCACCAAAATTGCAAGTACAGTTGTTCTACTCTGTAGACTATGAGTGCAGTAAGAAATAAGTGGCTGAAAATTTGAAAAGCTGTTAAGATCTCATTAACGTCGACATCCATCTCTTTATTTGAAGCCCCTGCAGGAGTTCCTACTGAAAGCTACAAATGTTTAGCTGTGCTGGGTGCTCTTTCACGTTTCATCTGCTTCTACAAAATGCTCAGTTTTGCTCAGCAATGCACCGGCATAACCACTAATTTAAGACTGGGCATCCATGTGGTTCTGCTCTTTTCAAATACTACATGCTAAAAATTGGCCATGTCCTGTAACGTCGTGTTCTAAACCATTAATACACATTTTTAAACAAAACTTTCTCAACAGATACCAATATGCTCCATACAGCAACAGAAAAACTAACTCAATGGGAAGGAGCATGATTTTTGCAGTGATACAAGCAATTAATCTCACTGTCCCTGTTAGGAACATGGTCTGTCATTCATGGGAGTTCAGCTCAACTTCGTGAGTCACAGGGTTGTGCCACCAAGTTAGAGCCCTCAGACCTTCCTGACTTGGAAACAAGGGAGTGGGAAGCATCTTGCAGGAAAAACAGAAATGTCCTTTATTTCCCAGCTACTGATTTAAAGAAATTTTACTAAAGGATGCAATAATCCCAATGGAAACAGCTAAAAGTTTAAGTTCTCATGTGCAGATAAGTTAAAAGCAGTATCTTTCTTAAAACAGCATTCTTAAATATAAGCATTGGTATCCAGTGAAAGGACAGGAGACAACAGGCACAAATTGAGATATATGAATTCTGATTTAAACGTACGAAAACACATTTTTAGCATGAGTGTAGGACACTGGAATTGTTGAACAGAGAAGCTCTGGATTCTTCATCTTTGGAAATATTCAAAACCTGACCAGACATGGCCCTGAGCAACCTGTTATAGGTGATCCCGCTCTGGGTAAGGGGCTTGGACTGGATGATCTCCAGAGGTGCTCTCCAGCATCCATAACTCTGTTACCCCAGTGCAGCGATCCAACATGTGTGTTCACCACGCTAAACCAGTGTGTTAAATTTGTATTGTTTGCACAACACAAGGTGTTTATCGCTCGGGGTAAAGAATTACCTTCCTTCTTTTGGGAACTGTGTTCCTATGGCACAACTGAGTATAGAGAGGGTATAATCTGTACCCTGTCTCAGGTCATCAATAAACCAGAAGGGCAATAATTTTCTTCTGAAAAGAAAATAGAGGGATTATTCTTTAAATCACAACTCAAGCTTCAGAAAACAAAAAGTTTAAATTTTCAAAGAAACTCAACCTTCAGAACAAACACGCTGCTGAACAGGGAAATACAGTAGGCAAGTGAAAAGGTTGGGCCTCTGAGCAACAAGCTACAATTACATCAAGCTGTCCCATGCACGCAGGAACACAGCCTGTGCGCCAGTCATATTTCTGTTCAAATTTCAAAGGCTTTTGTTTGAAGAAATTACAAGGTGACTGAGAGGGCATTAAGGTGACTGTGACAAGCCTGGACTTGCTAAATTCACACAAACATCTCCATGTTGGTACATGCTGTATTCTGCTACTAAAGGTACAGGGAAATCCTTGATGAAAGCCGAAATTTTTTACCTTACAGCATGTTCTCAAATAGTCCGCTGACAATGACTTAGTTACCACGTACTGATAATCAGTGAAAGATGGGTTAACGTGATTTAAACATTTTTTTGGTGTCTGGTAACACAGAATGGACTACAGAAAAGATTATCCAGTCTGACTGAAACTATGGTCACAATGCGACAGCACTTAGAGTATTCTGATGAAGTTAAATTTCTGTTCTAGGCTGTGCACTCTGGCTAAGACCGTAAGTTAGATACCATTTAGTCTTCCCACTTTCTCTGGTTTTCAGTCAGCAGCGACCTCTGTCTGACACTCACGTTTCCAGCCACTGACAGAGATTCATTAGTGCTACAAATAAAGGTAGGAATAAATAGTGGCAGAATTGTCGTTACCACTGTTGTCCCACAGCAAAGGTCTGTCACTGTTAACGCCGGCAGAAAAGAGCAAATACAGAAGATTAAGCCAATTTCAGAGCAACGCTGGCCTCAGGTGGACTAGAGACCATACGAGAGGGGAATCGTCTATAAATAATAGCCACTGACACAGCTGAGAGATTTGGTTCCTATGCGCAAGAAGTGATAGCCCTCAGGTATTTCACAATTCTTGTTATATATTACTCTATGACCTTCGATTTTATAGTCTGACTTTTGCTATCTATATAATTAAAGATAGGAAAGCTGGCTCTGCACTTCATGGAGTTAGTGCTTTATTACCTCAATACCAGAAAGAAAAGGAAAACAAAACAAAACAAAAATGAAATGTCATCAATTTCTCAAGCAATAAAACGCGGTCACAGGAGTTCAGTTCAGCCACCCACACAGAAGGATCCAGTGCTCTGCCCATCAGGCCTCCAGCTCCTGCTGGAGAAGGATCCCAGCATGGATCACCCGAAAGCCTCACCTCTCATCTTCCAGCCAGTTAGGATGTCCTGGGGCTCAAGGACATCTCAAAGGCAGTAGGCACTTACGTTTTGGCAAGTGAATAGAGTCCAAAATTTGTGCTTCTCTCTAGCTGATAAGCCCCTTTATGGGATACTGGCTACTCTGCACAACAAAAACAAGGAAAAGGACTTCCTCAGTCCTTCTCTATGACAGTTCTTTTCAAAATGCCCCTCTTCCCACTTTTCAGAAATTCAAATTACCCCCCTCATCTCTGCTTGAATGGGAGCATCTGCATGCATTTTCTCTTTTCATGCACAGAAAGAGAGGACAGCATTATTCTGAAACAGGAGGAAAGTGAACTAATAAGGGATATAGAGAGATGATTTTAAAGCAAAAATACAACACTCGCATTGCTGACACCATGAGGTTGCTAACAAACAAAATATACTCAATTGCTGCAATTTTTAAAACATGTATGCAGGACTACAAGCAGAGATATGAACTGGAAACACCACCATAGATCTCACTTTGCCCATATAATTAACATATTGTTAGCAATGACCATGATCCGGTCACAGAAACAGGAGAGACGCCGCTTCAAAGAGTCATACAGTGTTAAGTCCTATGAAAACAACAAAAAGGCCAAGTGCCCTCACACATGGCTCTCATAACCCACTTCTACAGAAATCCATGGCAAAAACCCCTGAGTACGCATGGACCCGGAACGATTCATGACCCCGCAATTAGCAGATACTCCCTTCCCTGAACAATACCCGCCTTTTTACAAGAGTGGCTGCAGTTATACTGAAATTCAAGAGAAGCAGCTGAAGTTTTATGGTTTGTCTTATGCAGAATGAGACTAAGTAACCTGATAGCCATTTCTGGTTTGTTTGTTTGTTTTTAATTTATCACTAATTTATAAACGATCTACATTTATGCAAAAAATACCAAAGGATTGTCACATAGAGAAAGGAGACATGAAGG
Organism: Rissa tridactyla; assembly: GCF_028500815.1. NCBI lineage: Eukaryota > Metazoa > Chordata > Aves > Charadriiformes > Laridae > Rissa > Rissa tridactyla. The sequence goes on along the minus strand of NC_071468.1, from coordinate 120,770,285 downwards.
GGGAATAACATCAACTTTTCATCTACAGGAAGACATGAAACAAGGGAAAAATATTTAAATCATAATTCTCTTAATGAATTCAAAAGAATCTCAAGATTATGTTGACCCTTTACGGAAGTGTTCTCCTTTATCCTACAAATAAATGTAGGATAATTTTTTAACTAATTCCATTTTCCAAGATTTACAACAGAAACCAAATGAAGTACTAGGAGACTCCGTCAAGCCATTTGACCTCCCCTAGCTCATACAAGATAATCAGCGTCTCACACCAACGCAAAGGTTATAGTGTGTTCTTGCTCAAATAAACTAAATTAACCAAATACAGACATCCATGAAAACACTTCTCACTATGTGTGGTAACAAAATCTCTCTTTCTGCTTTCAAAGCCCCTGTGGAACTGAGGAACAGATTCTGATAACCTTATTTATGTTGAAAAGTGAAAAACTTCACAAGACTTCTGTGGAAATTACGGAGTATTACACTCATGGTGTATGGTCCTATTCAAGGGAAACAAGAACTTGAAAATTTATTTCTTAGGTAGTTAAAAAGGAGGAACTGTCAGGTCTGTGCTACAGCCTAATAAATATTGAGAAAGGTTGAATACAGGAGCTTTCATGAAGGGAACTATAGTGTTTATTTAAGAACACAGGTGTTTATGGTTCAGAAATTTAAGTAATATTTCATAAGGTTAGTGAAAATGTGAAAGTCCCCTCCATAATTTATACCTAACTTGAAATCAATGAAAAATACTGTCACAGAAACTGTCACAGAACTATATTAATGTAAAAATTGAAAGAAATAAAAGAAATACCTCTTTCAGGGATGAGCATTTATGGAAAATTTATTGCCATTATTGAAAATATATATTTAGTTTTCTTCATAGCATTAATAACTTTTGAGCTGTTAGCTACTCGATAGACAGTGAAATGCAGGGATAGCTGAACTAGCATAACTAAACCAGCTCAAGTAGTAGTAGTCTAGCTGTAACAGCAGGGAGATTCGCAGAATATATGAATTGCAGCAAAATCAGAATACTTCCACCATACTCATACTTCCACTTGAAGTGAAGAAATCCCAGGCATCTCCGCACAACACAACTCTTCTCTTTCTGCGCCTTAAGATGTAACAGGTATGTGAATGGATTGGCCTCCTGCAGCACCCGGGCAGCAGAGTTGGGAACAAAGCAGCAGGTAGCTGAATTTTACTGATTTGGAGGACACATACATTGATTTGGGGTTTAAAACCACCGTATTCTTAGAAGCGCCCAAGCTCTTACCTTTACAAACATGAAAATCTCATAATCTTCCTGAAAGTTGTCAGTTTCTCCGAAGTTATTGTTAGGGGGGAACTTGAGGGAAGCTGAAGAGTTGGAAGAAATGCTCTGGCTCCGATGCAATTGGATATCCGGAGGAAAATACATGTTGCTCTCAAACACCATGTCCTCTACGTGTTTATCTTCCAGAGCTAGGCTTATCGGATCCATCTCCTGGTATGGGTGGTCTTCTTCAGCACCACAGTGAGATAAAGGGGAAACATCCTCCCCATCAGGCCCATGCTGAGAGGCCACAGAATTCCTACGGCTATCTTCTGAGCTCTCTTGACTACTATCCACGCTCTCTGGGGTAGCAGTGATGGAAGAAGGAGATGCTGGATCTTCATGGACAGGATCAGAAAGATTATCCCCTTTGTCTTCCTCAAAGTCTGTAATCTCATATTCAGTGGTGTCATTAACATTTTGATAACCATTGGTAAAGACCTGATCTTCCATGACTGCTGGCTGGTGAGTTTTGCCTGCCTTCTGGTACCTTAAAAGACTACAATTAAAGTGAGATGTTGACAGGCAAACGCTCTGTAGGAGGAAGCAGAGTCTGTGGTATGCTTTCTGAATGCTCTGCTACCCGTGGCAGATCTCCAACAATCATTTACGGAGAGCTTTAAATCACTAACTACACTTCCACTGAAGTAAAAGATAGGGCTGTCTCACTTTTAACCCCTTTGTCGATCTGACTGCTGGTAACCATATCTTAGGAGCTGTAATCACGTTTTGTTCTTCCAGATATATCCTGGCCAAGCATAGTGAAAAACAGCTGAAGCACCTATCAGTACTAGAAAGCTGTGGTAAAAAATATGCATTCTTTCCTAGGAGGCAAAAAATAGTTTTACTGGAAGTCTAATGTACATTTTGTGTAAAGAGGTAGAAATGCAGACTTCACCCATTTACTCATATTTTCAACACACGAAAGCCTAGCTTCAAGGGAAAGCAAGGCAAAACTGCCTCAACAGTACAAGCAATCAGCAATGTTTCTGTGGTTACTTACAACATCATCAACAAATGATGATCATTTATAAAAAACTACCAAAAAAATATGTTATGAAGTGACACATCCACAAGAAAAAGGCATCAGACTTGAACACTTCCCAGTTTTGCCACTGCTGGCTGGTGAGTTTTGCCTGCCTTCTGGTACCTTAAAAGACTACAACTAAAGTGAGATGTTGACAGGCAAACACTCTTTAGGAGGAAGTCGCTTCACATTTAGCAACTTCATCCTCTCATCTATAAACGGGGGCCAAAACTGTAAAAAGTCTTGTGAGCTGCCTTGGAGTCTAAAAAAAGAAATCACTGAATAAGCATTAACTATTATTACATACACTTAATATATCAATTACTTATAATTACATTTAGGTTACATATCTCCATGTCATAAGACATAGACCCTTTTCCAAATTTGGGTTAATGCCCCTTGACTTCAGCAACCTCATTAGCCACCTTGTCTACACAGTTCCTTTTCTCTAAAGAATGGAGACACACACAAAATTACACAGAATCTAAAACAGATTAATACTTCCAGCTTTAGCATAAAATGAACTGCCCTCTTTAGCACAGAGAGACATTCCAGAAATCAGCGAAGCTGCAACTCATTAAAGATCAAAATCTTAATTTATCAAAGTTATGAGAACTTCAGACCTTACTGACTAAAGACTTTTTATCTATATGTTTACTGCATCTGGATTATGTAGATTATTATCAGAATTCTTGCAATCTAATTATATCTAAGCTTTTGGGTTTGAGGCAAAAGGAAAAAAGGAAGAGTTTTCCTCCCGACCCATCCTTGTAGCTTCCCAAGAGTTAACCGCCACAGCCAGGATGGGTTTCTAAAAGAAACACAGAAGAAAGGTTAGAGAGAAGGATTGACATGATGTTTCACATGGTAGAGTAGCAGGTGCTGCCTGCCTGAGATTTATGATTGTAGTTTACTGTCATTATTCTTGTACTGAACGTTTTAGACTACTAATAAAGTTAAAATATCAAAAGCAAACCAATAATTCAGCTTATGAAACTTGGATTCACCTTCTAAGGCTCCTAGATAACCACAGAAGTGCCAAAATCATAGTCACAACCAGGTTTAATCACTGTAACAGTGGGGAAAACCACCACAGCAGAATTTCCCTACAATACAGTACAGCCTGCAATACAGTACAAAGACACAGGTAAGTACCAGAGATCGATGAGATCTCTTAGCTCGTGAGCGCATTTCTGGCCTGATGCAACTCAAGGACTTCAAGGATGCGTAACCCATATCAAGGCCTAATTTCAGCTATTACTACCCACAAAAAAATCCTGCCTGGTACAAGTGGTCCCTCAGCAAACAGAAGGAAGCACATCTCCTCTTTACATTTTCCGTGTGTAACTCAGCCACAATTCTTCACATGGAAATCCTAAATAAGCGATTCTGAAGTGCGTGCTGTGTAACCTCTATTGCAAACTTCCAGCATTCAAGATCAGCTATTAGGCTAACAATAAGGCTGATTTAAAATCACGAGCTTAAATTACTAAAGTTCAAGAAACTTTAGTTTGGGAAAACCAGGGAGCCAACTAGAAATGTTTATAACTTTATTTTTTTATTTAATATTTTTTACTTTTAAGAAAACACTTGCATTTCTTAATCTTGCATGATTAGAGGACTAGAACATCTCTCTTATGAAGAAAGGCTGAGGGAGTTGGGTCTTCTTAGTCTGGAAGAAAGAAGACTGAGGGGGGACCTTATCAACGCTTATCAATACTGAAAGGGTGGGTGTCAGGAGGATGGGGCCAGGCTCTTCTCAGTGGTGCCCGGGGACAGGACAAGAGGTAACGGGCACAAACTTGAGCATAGGAAGTTCCACCTAAACATGAGGAGGAACCTCTTTACCCTGAGGGTGGCAGAGCCCTGGCACAGGCTGCCCAGAGAGGTGGTGGAGTCTCCGTCTCTGGAGACATTCCAAACCCGCCTGGACGCGTTCCTGTGCCACCTGCTCTGGGTGACCCTGCTGTGGCAGGGGGTTGGACTAGATGATCTCCAGAGGTGCCTTCCAACCTCTACCATTCTGTGATTCTGTGATTCTTCACATTTTGTAGGAATACAAATGTATTTCTACCTGCATCTGTTCAGCTTGCACTCAGCATGGCCCACTCCCACTGATCTTCAACCCCTTCTTACAAAGAGCACTTGCAGGATTAAATATGCTGGGATCATAAAAATTCCCTCCTTAGTCCCTCTGCTGGCAAATAACTTGAGGAAGAGAAGAGCACACAGACACATTCATGATGCAAAACAAAGAGCAAAGTCCAGTTGCATAATATTAAATCAAATGACTGGGGTTTTTTTTTCCTCCATGAAGAAGATATTAACAGGATACAGCAGCACCTGCTGGAGGGCATAAAATACCACAGGTAAAATAAGGAATAAGAGTGTAACATACGAGTATTGTTTAACAGTAAACAAACGTGGATTGATGTGGATTTCATTAGTCAGAAATGTGAGTTACCCAAGTTCTCCTTTCCTCTGCCCTCCTCCAAGAGCCAAGAAAAGTACCATTCAGCTCCAAGATCCAGACTTCCCCTTGTGACAAGATTGATAAAAGCCCCAGAGTAAACCTGACTGCACTTAAGAATTTATCCAGGTGAAAACTGGGTGCGTTTCAAATCACATTATGTGAACCCACCGCTGGTTTACAACCCTTACATTTCATCTTCAGGGAAGACAGAAATAATTTTTGTGCCACAATTCAAAAGTTATGTGATAAACAGATGAAAACTGAGACATCCACATTGTGACATAGGACACCAGTGTCCTGGCCTGCCCCCCTGCGTCCTGTGCTGCTCCCTCCTTATTCTCCAGCCAAAAATGCTCTGCTCCAGCAAAGGAACGGGGCAGAGCAGCTGTGTGCACATTCATCCAGTGAAATGGGACTTCTCTCCTGCAGAGAAGTGAGAGGAAAGTGGTTGTATGAGGCAGGAGAGCAGAAAAAAGTCTCGGCACCACTTTGCGCTCCATTCTCTATTGGAAAATGAAGCCCTCTGAGTAACAGTCCCAGCCCCACAGCCACAAGAACGGAAGATTACAAAAAAAGAGACCACCAACTTCATCCATTCCCTAAATTCCTCTACTTCCAAATCTAGGAGGTGTTGAATTAATGCGGTAGTTAATAATAGCAATACTTTCTACCGTTAGTTCTGTAATTCAAGTTGTGTCATTAACCATTGCATGTACCACCCGCACCCATGTGAGCCATCCAGTAACACTGGTTACTTGCTTTGCAGAAATACAAATAACCACATAAACCATAAGCAGCAAAATTCATATAAAGACAAAGAACGTGAGCAACAGAACTTGTTTTCAAGCTTTATTTTTTACTTCATGACTGAATTTCTGTTTTTACCCTAACCTTATTCTTTTTAAAGCAAAAAATAGCAGAATTAACATGACCATAACTCCAGTCAGTACACATAAGACAAGTTTCAGTCAACCAGCAAGATCTCTCAGGTCTCATTTTTAGAAACTTTGTTTACACTAAGTTTAGCTGTCTATTGTTCAGCACTTAGATTATGCTAATCACTGATTCTTTCTACAGTTCAATGGACAGCGATGGGAATCTCAGTATACGTGATAAAAAGAGGTGGAAAGTATTATGTCAGAAGGAGACTAAGTATGTTCTGGAGATGGTCTTTATTACTGCAAAACTCAGTCACCTGAGCTCCCTAAAACAGGTGTATTTTTAGACAGCAAGGTTGGAATACACCTACATTTAGAAGCTTACAAATGGGCACCAAAACTCAAACTAGGAACCTAGATAATTGCCTGGTTTACTCTACAGAGATAACACAGAGCTCAGTTCAGTAGCCCAGACACACACACAGACATTTACTGGTAATTAAGGTGTTTGCTTAGACCAACTTGATTTTATGTGAAGGACAGCAAATATAGTAAGGGCCCTGAAATGCTTAGAATAGTATGTTAAAATCAGACCATTGAAGCTACTACTGAAATTGCATCTGTTCACCCTGTAGCCCTAACAGAAATTAGCACCTCCAGCTTTGACCTATTTTAAAATGTCAAGCAGAAGACTGGGTTGTAAAGAAATTCCTGCATTACTAGAGTCAGTTATCCCTCACCTCCAGAGCAGAAGGGAAGGATGGAAAGAAGGAAGAGTAACAAGAATGTCAGAAACCTAAATAGCATACCTCGTATCTTCTCAGAAATTAATAATTAAAGGCAAAAAGCCACATTACACTATTTAATTCAGATTCCCAATACAATAAGACTTTTACTTTGGTACTCCTTTATTAAAGCTAGCAATTTGCATGTCTTCCAGCCATTCTATAGTATTGGAAACTTCAACTCGTCCATCAGTGCCACAAGAAGCTTCAGTAGTTAATAGCCCTGTTTAGAAATAGCAACCTGTTTCTATTCGAATTTCTCAGGAGGTTGGTTATTGCTATGATTTTAGTGCTTTAATTAATTAAAGAGTCCTTCAGTTTTATTTGTTCTCCATGAAGACACTTGCATGCTTTAAGCAAAGAGCCTGTAAATCTTTTCTTCATAATCTAAGCAAATTGAGGTCCTTCAGTTGCTCTCTCTAAAGTATCTTTTTCTAGCCGTAAGAGAAGCAAAATTGAATAGTTAAAACACTCAGAGTTCTTGGAAACAGCTGAACCTGGAACTGAATGCTGGTATACATTTATTCCGTCAGTAGAAACTGAGGGATCTTAGCATCCCATAGACTCAGGTCCTTCGTTTGCACTTAAGAGCACTCAATACAAAAATCATGAATGTTCCTGGCCATTCAGGATGCTGGTTTTACAAAAATAACTTTTTTTTCTTTGTAAAGCTCAAACATTTCCAAAACTTTGCAACATTATCAAAACTACACCGTGGGCTCTGGGAGAAAGACTGTTGATGGTTTACAGACATATTACAGGGGAGTTGCGATAAAATCATACCACTGTTTTCATGCCTGACTGCACTAAATACCTGGATGCAATCAACTGCAAACAAACTTTCTTGCATCGTTTCCAGCCTTAGCCTTTACTTATAGAGTTAGCAGCGCCTCATCTCTTCACAGTTCATTAACAGTAATGCTCTATTCACTGCCGATCTTGCACTAAACAACATGAGGAAGACCTTTATCCCGCATTCAGATCTTTTAGGAAGTCTCCGTGTAGAGTACTTTTCTATTTTGCCTCTGTGCTCTCTACAAGACAGAGACACTCAGGTTCCTCTACCCTGTTATTCCTACAGCCATTAACACTCACAGACCTGCATAATAGGAACAGGAACAGCACTTTTTAGAGGTACGAGCATCTGCAGTTCACCACAATTTTTCAAAATGGGAATGATTTGGCGAGAAGGAGGAACAAGACTGTTCAGTACGGCCCTGTTCTGCTCCAGCCTTTGGATGGTGACCTTTGAACACCCAAGAAGATCACTGGAACCGTGCTGCTGTGAAGTGCTACCTTATGAAGGACAAGAAGTTGCAGAGGGATGCTCACAATTTTATCTGCATTGTATGTGTGCATATGGAGTTAGTTCATGTTCTGAAACATATGCTTCAGCTCAGTTTCATATTAACAGCTGACATGCGCAGCTATAGCAGTTTCGGTATTCCATTTAAGATGTAGTAAGGAAAACAAAACACACAGAAAAACCATTTCAGAAGACAGTAGTTTGGTGGAAGACTTTGATCATCACATCACTTCATAAAGGTGTCAGTGCCTCCAGAAATCCATTTGTTACTGATCTAACACCGACCTGGGTTCTGCAGTCTTGACGGGCTGGTTCATGAATTCAGGATTCCACTGTAATAACGGAGATTCACCTTTACTGAGATGTCGCTTTGCTACTGACTCCATACATGGCATATTTAAAGCCAACACATCAGTAAATTTGACTCTGCAGAAGACAGACACTTCTCCACTGGGAACTAGACAAACAATAGAAAATTATTTTGCACAGGACACTCAACTGTCATGATATCAACAACTTTTAGTAATCACTGTCAACAGATGTTTGAAAACCTGCTTTACTTGCTGCAGGGCCTAAGCAATTATTCCTGATTTGGATGTTTCAAAGCCCTTTTATTTGTGGTCTTCCACTTCCTTTTATAAAATTTTGTTTGGTTTGCTCTCCAACTCCATGGTTGGAAACTCCATTAGAATACCTGACAGCCTAAAAAATATTGACTTTTTATTCGCCCAACTGCTCCAAGGAAAACATTCTTATTTGCCTTTAAAATCTGGCATCATTTCAACATCCTTGTTTGCCTCTGAAACTAAGCACCTTTAGAAAGCCCAGCAACCTGGCTTCAAGCTTGTTTACAGCGGAGGCTCTAGTAACCGAAATAGAGACGTCAGAGACACCACACTAGTCTGTACCACCCTGTCATGCAGCCTTAGGGATATCATTCCATAGACAGTTTGAGAAAACAGCACGGTTAAAAGCCCTGTTTTGTTTATAGCCTCCATATACAGTCTCTTCTTCAGATTAAATGGGCACTAAAAGCTTGAATTCTAATACAGCTTAACAGCTGTTAGTCACCTAGCCCTTTTATGGTTTTATGAAAAGTCTTCCTATTTTTATTCATCTTATCTATATAAAAATGCATCAAAACACAGTAAAAAGACAATAAAAAACTAATCAGAGAGATCTCTGTCACATGGATAAAACTGAGGAAAAAAATTGGAAAAATACAGGAAAATGTTTCTCTTTCAATATTCAGTTATTTTAAGTAATGAAAATGCCCTGCTTTTTCTTAAGCAAGTACTTAAGACAAGTATCTGAACTATTCACGTGCAACATCTAGTTTTCATCCGAATAAATAAGGAGTTGCTTCCCCTCGACAACACTGCCAACAGGAGGATATAGCTTTCCATCTAGAAATTGTGTTTTACTAAACCTAGCCAAACACTGAGAATATTTTAAAGTTGCCTACCCTTTACTTCCTGTCATTCACTAAATTCCACTGACACAAACACACACGTGTAATGGTTTTTGAGCTGCAAATGCTCAATTCTACTACAGCAGTAAATCTGTACAGCTGCTGGCAGGATTTAGTACAGCCTAATGCTTAGAAGAACTGCAGTCTATACAGACAACTGTGGGGTGAAATACAATACAGAGAGATTAAGGTGAGGAAAAGCAAATATCTTGGTAGTTCCCAGTTTTACTTCTCTTAATGTAAGTATACATGTAACTCACCCATTTCTTGTAGACGTACACTGTAAATGGAACCAAGAGCTATATTAAATACGTGATACATGTCAGCTAGTCCAGTTCAAAGTCCAGAGTTGGTATGGTATGCTGCCTCTATGATGTGTCAAATTGGACACATCATATTAGGCTGGGCTCATGAATAGTTGAATACAGCAAATAGGTTTCAAAGCACATGGGTAAAGGTAAACAAGAGCTTACTCACACCTTTTTGGACTGAAGAGCTGAGTTAAGTGTGTTGCCAAACTAGGTTAGCAAAAGAGCCTTAATGCATACAATATGTCTGTATCTCTGCATAAAGTTTGTAACAAGACCTCAATCGTAATTTGATGAAATTAGCTAAAAGGTTGCACCTGTTATGTATTCCCTTGACATCTAATTCACTCTGTGTAATAAATATGTTGAAGGAAATATAATAAAGTAATTCATAAAGGACACGTCCCCCCTCCACAGGATCAACTGTCACTTGCACATTTACAAAGCTGAATTAGTGTAACCAAGGAAAAAGAGAGAGAAAAAGAGAAAAGAGAAAAGAGAAAAGAGAAAAGAGAAAAGAGAAAAGAGAAAAGAGAAAAGAGAAAAAAAAAGATCTTGACTTGAACTTGACATGTAACATGTGAATAGCTGCAAGAAGTCTTATCTAGAATTTTATCTGGATTTTTTCTTTCCTCTTTTACAACTGCTTCCTTTGCCACACCTGCTACATTCCATAAAACAAGGTGAATCAGAGGCGTGTCACTTTGTTCAGTCTACTGTACCACATCTTTAGAGCCACTCCACACTTGGCATGCAGAGGTAGCACAACCTGCCAAACTCATACATATGTGAAAGGCATTAGAAAAAAACAAGCTCAAATCTATGCAGCATTCAGAATAAACATGCTACCCAGATACACAGAATGAAATTCAGATCCTCTACTTAAGTCAATCATGAAGCTATAAACATGTCTTTTCTCAGTTTTTATGATGAAATTGAAAATGGAGTGATGTTTTCTGCTCTGTGCTATTAAAGGACATGTATTTTCTCTATTTATATAGAGCTGATTTCATTGTTATTCAGCACCAGTAACTTAACAGGTTTTGCAGAATTACTAATCCCTTCCCATAATAAAAAGGAAAACCAAGGGAATGTGAACTATTTGCCTTAATTTATGAAGCAAACCTACACCAGGACTTACACCAGACCTCAACCCATCATACGACATACTGCTTTTCTAAAAGCAGCACTGGCATTCAAAGTACTTAACATTCAACAACACATACAATGTGTTGGGCATGTATTCTAAGTGTTAGGGTAAACTCTTGTCACAAGAGAGCACAAAAAGGTCATATGCAGGAAAGAATACGAACAGTCAACTTTCAGAGCCATGTGACTGAAAGGGAGCCAGAGTCACGGAGAACAGGTTTGTAATCACGCTGACAACCACCATTGCCTTGCAAAGGCCGCAGCCTGGGGCTGCTGCAACATCTGCAGAGACAGGTTCCAGGCATCCCGGGGAAACACAGGACAACGCCCAGTAACACACTCTGTCACAGCCTCGCCTCGCACCACGGTGCCCTTCTGCAGCTGCAGGGCACCCCAGCAAACAGCCTGTACCCCAAGCGAGCTCTGACCTCTTACCAGCAGGCCTCACTGTCCCACCTCGAAGGCAACCCACCTGCATCCCAGTCCAGCGGGCTAAAACATCTCTCATAAGAACCCATGCTCCCCTGCAACCCACCACATCTCCCTGCTTGTGAGAGCCGCCTCCCACAGCTCCCCTCAGCCCCGCTCTCCTCAGCCCCCCATGGCTCCCTACAACCCCCTGCACCTCAGCCCCCCCCCCCCACCTCAGCCCCTCATGGCTCTCTACAGCTCCCCTCACCTCAGGCCCCCTCACCTCAGCTCCACTCACCTCCCCCCAGCTCTGCTCCCTTCAGCCCCCCATGGCTCCCCTGGGGTTCCCACAGCCCTCCCTCAGCTCCTCTCCCCTCATTTCCCCATGGCTCTCTTCAGCTTCCCCTCACCTTAGCTCCCCACAGCCCTCCCTTGCCTCCCCTAAGCTCTGCTTCCCTCAGCTACCCCCTCCCCTCAGCCCTCTCACCTCTTCTCACCTCAATCTCTCCTAGTTTCCCTCAGCTTCCCCTCACCTTAGCTCCCCACAGCCCTCCCTCACCCCACCTCCCCTCAGCTCCGCTCTCCTCAGTCCCCCATGGTTTCCCTCACTTCCCCTCAGCTCCGCTCTCCTCAATCCCCCATGGCTCCCCTCGGCTCCCCCTCAGACCCCTCGGCTCCCCCTCGGCTATCCCTCACCCCGGATCCCTCCAGCCCCTCCATATCTGACAGCGCCCCGCCCTCTCCGGTGTAACCAATCGGAGCTTCCGCCAGCGGGCCCCCAGCCAATCGCATCCACCGAGCTCCCCCCGCTACCGCCGCTCCCCCCCCCTTCCGCCCCCCCCAAAAGCAGCTGCTCGCGCCGTTGCGGTCGCGAATGGCGGTTGGGGCCGCGCGGGCGGCGGGTGCGCAGGCGCGTTGTTCCCCCCCCCCCCCCGATCCCCCCCCCGAGTCGCAGCCGGTCACCTCTATCGCCGCGGAGCAGCGGGCCCTCACGGTGCGGCGGGGAGCGGGGCTGGGCCGCGGGACTTCCCCCCCCGCCCCGCTCCTTGGGGCTCGTACCGGCGGGTGGTTGCGCCTCCGCCGCCACAGTTTTCAGGTGAGGGGAAGAAAGGGGCGGGGGGGCCAGCTGCCGGAGCCCCCCCGGCCGAGCAGGGGAGCCGGGAGCCGCTTCGGGCTCCGCACGCTGAGTTTCCCCTCCGACGCCGCGGGAGCCGGGCCCGACCGACGGAGTTTGTAACGAGGAGGCGGCATCTTGCCGTGAGGGTTGGGGGCCGGGATAACTCCTTGGCTGACCGAACCGAGCAACTTGGGAAGCCGGTGGAGGGGTTCGGGAGCCGTAACGCTGCGATACAGAGTGTGAAAACACACGCTTGGCGTCTTTGGAGTATTTCAGACCTATTATTGTGGTCTTAGGTCTTACACGCTATGAAAAACTCTGGTTCTGCTTTTTGAAGCACCTGACAATGTGAAACGGGCGTTTCTCTGTTCCATTCCTCATCTCTTTTTCTTTATTTTTCCCCTTCTTTAAAGGGGCTGCGTGTTACAAGTCCTCTGTATTAGGAGATACCTTAATGCTGGCTTTGACGATCCATTCTTCTAACACTTGCATCTTCTGAAGAAGTTTCAGCTGTTGGTTGCGTGGGGGATGATTTCCCATGCTTTGAATTCCTCTCACTGCTATAGCTTTAGCTAATGTTAAAGCTACTTACGCTTTTAAAATAATACGCTCACAGCTTTACAGGGTTTGGCGGAAAGGGTTGAGAAGGGCCAGAAGTTATCACTACAATTAGGAAAATAACCTGCTGTTCCTTCTAGAATCACTCCAGTTTATGCAAGTGAGATAAAGGAGAAATTTGCTGGAGTTGGGGGAGAATTTTAGTTCTCATTCTTGAGAAGTAAATACGCTCTCTAACAACATTGCAGAAGCTTTTGTGAAATCTGGAGCTTCACTTCCTTTTTCTTAAAGGCTTATAGAATAATTCTGGACCTTCTTGAACAAAGTGCACCTGTCACACATAATAAGTTTGGGGGCGGGGGGGAGAAGCTTACAAATCATACCTTGCATTCATAATAGTCATGAATTCCTTGGTGAGAAATACTTGCCTCATAGCTAAGGTTACTAATGATTTTTAAACTCTTTCTAGAGAGAGAGAGAAACGTGGTATGTAAAGAACAGGTTTAAATACTGTCATGGTAGATGTACAACAGCTTAGAAAGAAGACAGTCACTCCTTACAGTTCCACGTATAGAGTAAGCAATGAGCAAACAGGAATGCTGAAAGGTTCAAAAGTCGTCCAGCAACTTGAGAGGGTGGAAACTCTGCAAGAGGAAAGGTGGGATCAAAAAGAAAAATTATAATTACAGTAGAAAATAAACTTCTGTCCTGAACAGTGATGTGTAAGCAGGTTTTAGAGTTGCACAGGACTCTTAAATGTGGACCCAGAGTTGTTCAGGTGCTTGTGCTTGAACATGAGGAAAAATACTGATTGTCTGTCTTGGAGTGTAGAATTGTAATAAGACACACAGAAGGATGGAATTATTGCTTAAAAGAGAGAAAACAATTCTTCCTTTTGTTTAGTCTGGAATGAAAAAAAATCTCATTGCTTATTTGTTTTAATATATGAAAAAGTATGACAATATATGAGAGACTTCTGAAGGCAGTAGGGAAATACACTGCTGACTTCAGTGGTTGTTTAGACTGGTGATTTTGCACCTCTATAACCTCTATAAGGAAGATGTACATAATGCATAGCTAGTTAAACTGGTTCCAGTACAATTATTTTGTTACATGCCTTATCTTTTTTAATTTTCCAGGTGCATCTGATTACCTGCTGGAAATACTTTGAAGTATCAACAATGAACTCGATGTTAACATTACTTTTTTCTGGAATAGTTGCCTGTTGTGCTCACGCTACTGGCCATTCGGTATCCAGGTTACTCCTCGTGTCCTTTGATGGCTTCAGGGCTGACTACTTGGAAACCTATAAACTTCCTCATCTTCAGGAGTTCATTGCGGATGGTGTGCTTGTAAAACAAGTTACGAATGCTTTTATCACCAAGACTTTCCCAAACCATTATACCATAGTGACAGGTTTATATGAAGAAAGCCATGGCATCGTAGCTAATGACATGTATGATGCAGATGCCAAGAAAAAGTTTTCACAGTTCAATGATTCGGATCCCTTCTGGTGGAATGAGGCAATTCCAATTTGGGTAACAAATCAACAACAGAGAAATGGAGCAAGCGCTGCTGCAATGTGGCCTGGTACCGATGTAAGAATTAACGATACTACCCCTCAGTTCTTTATGAAGTATAACTTTTCAGTAACATTTGAGGAGAGAGTGGAGAAAATTGTTGCCTGGCTGAACAGCTCTAATCCAGTAGTCAGTTTTGCTACTTTATACTGGGAAGAACCAGATGCAAGTGGGCACAAGTATGGACCAGAGGACACTGAGAACATGCGCAAAGTATTAGAAGAAGTGGATAATCATATTGGTTTCCTTACTGATAAATTGAAGGCAGTCGGTTTGTGGGACACTATTAACATCATAATAACAAGCGATCATGGAATGGCCTCCTGTTCCGCAAAGAAGCTGATTATCCTGGATGAATGCATCGGTCGCAATAATTATACTCTGATAGACAAGAGTCCAGTTGCTGCAGTGCTGCCAAGGCAGAGTATGTTTTGGGATTTTTTTAAGTCATACACAGAATTAAATCTCTTTTATCTTACTACTAAAAAGTATACCCTATGGTAGACTGTTCACATCTTTTGCAAAACCAGTGTAGTTCATATTGAAGAACTTTGACATAATTTAATGATTAAGCTAAAGAATGTTTGTCTACTTAGAAATTACTTTGTTTTGGTAATCAATGGGCCAAGGAGAGTTTTATGTCAAATTGCTGTGGGTGGTAGAGATGGTCCTGGTACAGCTTCATGAGAAAGTGGACAGGTACTTGGTATTCCTGCTCTCTTGTTGCTCACTTGGTCTATATGGTGGTAATTCGCAGTGAGCATAAAATAAACCCTCGTGTTTATTCAGAGTAAAAATTGTCACTGTCTAAACTTCCAAGTAAAAATCTAAACCCAGCTTTGATTGCTTTACGAGTTCTGTTTCTGTGAATGAAACTTCACTTTTCGTACTGTGAATTCAATTTTTGTATCTTGGAGTAGTTACTCCATGTCTTAAGTCATAACACTGCTGTGTCCGTAACTGTGGCCAGACTGAAGGAACTCTAATGAACAGAGTCATTTATACAGTAACAAAATTTAATACTGCTTTGGAATAAATATTGATTACTTTGGTATGTGATTTCTTTCTCTTGATTTCTCTGCTCGAATTTTGCCTTCCTCCCCCGCTAGCCCAGAGGGTAAGCTGAATTGTAGGCTCAAAACCACAGTTGTGAGATGCCTGATGTAAAATGAGAGCGAATTGTGAAATCCAACTCAATACATGTAGTATTTCATTAAGGCCATTAAAAAAATCCTTTCCTATGTGACTTTTAAAAAATAATTGTTTTGAAAAAAAATGGATTTTAGGTTTAATGACAGATATGCAACATTGCAGTAAATAGGACATAATTTTCAGCTGTTTAACATGCAGTTTTTTCTCTTGGCAGACAAGACAGACGTGTACAACTTACTGAAAACCTGCAACAGTCACATGAAAGTATATTTTAAGGAAGAAATTCCAGACAGATTTCATTATCGTCATAATAAGAGAATTCAACCCATAATTCTGGTTGCAGACGAAGGCTGGACAATCGTACAAAACGAATCGCTTTCAAAATGTAAGTGTGTTTTCCTCGTTTGTGTTTTTGGTGGCTTATGTTGGTAAACTCTTGTTTTTATTTTAGCCATCTGTAGGATGATGTTAGTCTAGAAAGTGGAGTCCTGGCACTGTAAATCTTTAGGAACATCTCAGCATTTTCTAGAATATTCTCAGCCCGAGCCTGGAGTGTTTTAACAGATGAGGAAGAGATGGGGAATATTTCGTTGGCTGAAACACCTTGTCATGTTCAACTTAATAGCCTGAGGTACACTTTTAAGAGTTATCTTAGGCAAGTTAGCAGTCTGTCTCAAGCTTCCACAGGAGTGTGGTTTAGCGGGCTTTTGTATATAAAAAAAATATCTAGGGGAGCATAAATTGAAGAATGCAAGACACAAATTTTAATGTTACAGTACATATACTAGGAAGCAAAAATAAATGGGAGGAAATACTAAAAAATAGGAATACAACAATAATGGTCAAAGAAGCCAGAGTTCTTCCTGGTAGGGGCATGAAATAGCGTGTTTTAAAGATAAAAAACAAAACAGATGTTACCTCACACAGCGCATTGCTAAGCTATGCACTTTCTTCCTGTTAGATGCTGTGAATGTCAAATTACATACATACATATACATGTGTGTGTATATATATATTTCCAGGTGTTTCATATGCAGGGTTTTTTTGGCAGACAAAAGAGGCATGTGTAACTTACTGAAAAAATGTAACAGTCACGTGAAAGAATATATCTCAAAGAAGAAATTCCAGATAGATTTCATTATGATCATAATAGGAGAATTCAGCCCATAATTCTGGTTGCAGACGAAGGCTGGGTGTGTGTATGTATGTGTGTGTGTTCAGAAAGCGATTGGACAAATTCATGGAAGAAAAATCCACCAACAGAAATTAAATACAGAGGTACCAACTCCCAGGAAGTTCCTGAGCAGCCAACATCTCCAGGCTGGTTGGGATGTCAGGGCTAACCCTGATGGGTACGTCCCAGACTCCCTGCTGTGACTGCTGTCAGAGACAGGATGCTGGGTCGTGTAAACTCCTGGTTTCACCCAGTTTGGTTGTTCTTACTGTCTGCCCTTTGCACATTTAAGTTCAAATTTCCTCAATATTTGTACAAAAGTACTACTTTTAATGTAAGATATGTTTACACTTAAATCCCTGAGGAAATTAGCTACAATCATCTTCAAATGGACAACACTTAGCACACGTGCTCTCTAATAGAGGTCTCTTTCTTGTTTATGGTTAGATTCAATTGCATGTAGCTAA